>NC_081425.1:46821280-47121280 GCF_949786415.1 Peromyscus eremicus | reverse complement strand
TGTAGCATTTTCTTCATTAGTGATGATGGGGGAGGGCCCAGGGCATTGTGGGTGATGCTATCCCTGGGCTGGTGGTCTTGGGTTCTGTAAGAAAGTAGACTGAGCAAGCCATGAGGAGCAAACCAGTAAGCAGCGCTCCTTCATGGCTTCTGCATCAGCTCCTGCCTCCAGGATCCTGCTCAGTTTGAGTTCCTGTCTTGGCTTCCCTCGGTGTACTGTGATTCAGTACATAGAAGCTGAATAAACCTTTTCCTCTGCAGGTAACTTTTGGTCATGATGCTTCTTTACAGCAACAGGAACCCTAACTAAATATAGTCAGACACAAAGAACATAGAAGATCATGTCACTCTGTAGAGTTTTGCTAAAGAAATGTCCAGATTACTTCAACAGAAAGAGATGTAATTCAAAACATATTGATTTTCATACTTTCTCTAGGAAACACAGAATACAAAATGCATAGTGTAAAATTTGTTACCTCTTGACTACTTCTTGTGCTAACAAAAGGAAAAACTTATGCACACATGCATATGTCCACCAGACCACACACACACACACACACACACACACACACACACACACACACACACACACGCATTAAAAACTAGCACAGATGTATTTTCAGAGACTGCGGCAGCATGCACAGGCTCTGCATTGCTTGGGCTAGATGGGGTCCCAGTGCTGGGAGAGCAAAGTGGACACGAACTCCCATACCCAACCAAGAAGCCATCTCCAATTGATAACTGCTCAAAAGTGAAAAAATAGTTTTCTCCAATGGAGTCTCACTGAATAATCAAACCACACTTAAGGGTAGGCCCTCTATCCAGCAGTAGATGGCTAACTCAAAACAAACTCAATGGTATTTTTGTATTTTTATTTGTTTATTTTTGAAGACAGAGTTTCTCTGTGTAGCCCTGGCTGTCCTGGAACTCACTCTGTAGAACAGGCTGGCCTCAAACTCACAGAGATCAGCCTACCTCTGTCTCCTGAGTGCTGGGGTTAAAAGTATGAGCTACCATCACCAGGCTGCTTGGGCATTTTTACTGTTACTGGTTTTTTGCTTGTAAATTATGGTTTCCAGTTCTGTGTTTTTATGGGTTTTGTATGTTTATGTATTTCTTGTGCTTTTTCTTTGTTTTGCTTTATTTTATTCTGTTTTGTTTGGGTTTTTTTTTTGTTTGTTTGCCTGTTTTCTAAAGAGAGAGAGAGAGAAAGAAGGCATGGAGTTGGAAAGGTGGGGAGGAGGGGAACATCTGGGAAGAGACAAGGGAAACCGTGATCAGAATATGTTGTATGACACAAGTTTATTTTCAGTGAAGGAGAGTTATGGTCTACTTCCCCTCCTCTCCACTGTGTCTACTATCTATGTCCTCTTATTTGCACTCATCATTTAAATTTATGCTCCTTTATTTTGGTGATGTGAAAACATAGCGCGACCCTATTCAAAAGGTTTATTCAAACAAATGTCTCTCCTTTGCCATTGCTACTCTGATATCTTTCCACGCGTGCCTGTGGAGAGCAAACCCATCAATTTATGACCCATCCTTCCTGTATTTCCTCCCCACAAATGGGCAGATGTGTTTATATTTTCTTATTTCTCTTTTGCTTTACAAAAAAAGAAAAAACAAACAAACAAATAAAAAACCATTTTCAGTAGAGGTCACCTTAACCCACTGACTTTCAGTTTCGGGGGGTTTTAAATCTCAGAAGTCTTCTGAAACATCACATCATTTCTTTTTTCACTCTCAAGTGTTTGTTGTGGACTCTTTTGCAAATTTTCCTGCCCTCACCTCAGGAACATTTACAGGTATTTACCAGGTGGAACATGGGGAGGGCTGTCAGGACTCTGTCCACTTACAGAGGTCAGATGTGGCCCGACGCTAGACAGAATGTTAGATGATGCCACCTGCAGAATGACGGGTGGTGGCCTTGCTGGAGGTGGTGGCTACTGTGAGGACTTTCTCTGAACAAACTGTAATTCAGAGCCGCCTAAACTCTTTACTGCTTGTACCAGTACCCATGACAGCCCCAGCCCCGATGGGCAGGCCTGCCGTTCAGTATGGTTAAGGAAAGGTATTTTTATTTATTTATTTATTTATTTATTTATTTTTTTTTTTTTTTGGTTTTTCGAGACAGGGTTTCTCTGTGCAGCTTTGCGCCTTTTCCTGGAACTCACTTGGTAGCCCAGGCTGGCCTCGAACTCACAGAGATCCACCTGGCTCTGCCTCCCGAGTGCTGGGATTAAAGGCGTGCGCCACCACCGCCCGGCTTGGAAAGGTATTTTTAATGGAGACTCTAGAAGCCCCTACACAGACTCTGCTACTGGGTTTTTTAAAGCCACAACTTTGAAAACACCCCCCCCCTACACACACACACACACACACACACACACACACACACACACACACACACACACTATAGCTTCACCTAAGTTGAAAACACTGAAAAGGACAAGGTCAGGGAGGATAGCTCTGGGCTTCACTGGAGGTCTCCCCTTGACATGGCCCATGATCCCATCAACCTTCACAGTTGTGAATCTTCAGACCACGCCCTGCCACAGAACTTTTCAGGCCTTCTTTTCTGGGGGAACTAATCATTTTCCTACGTGTGTCTTCCCTGCTAGCCACAGGCTACACACAGCTCTAAGAGGCCAAGGATACCTATGAACGAGGGCCAATACAAAATCACAAATTTACTTAGAACATTATGAAACTTTTTGAGTTTGTTTTGTAACTCAGTTGCGTGAGCTTTGTATATGATGTCACAGTGTCAGGGTTGAGATTGTCTAAATTAAACACAATGGTGTTCCTTATATCTTATTTTGAGGATTTAGTTATCAAACAACCTAAGTATATGTGTATGTTTCTTTTAGATTGGAAATGAAGCTAAGTCAACCGAGCTACAGAAACCAGAGGGAACCCACTGTTATACTTTAACCAGTGTGTAAAGAAGACTCTTTTGCAATCTGTTATCTGGGACTTTCTTCCTTAGGGAATTTTGCTGCTCACCAAGTCACTGCTGGGATGAAGCTTTATGGCCTCGTCGTCCTGGTAGCCATCCTGCTCTGTGAGCAGCATGGCCTCGCCTTTCAGAGGTAACACCAGGGTCCTAGATGGGGCTGGCTCCTTGTCGCTTGTTTACCTCTCACGGAGCAGAAGCAGGTTCCTGGGCTGGAAAGAAAAGGGTTACTGTGTGCAGGCCAGTTCTTTTGGAGACTTAACATGATTTTGGGATGATAGGTTATCACTAGATTTGTTTTCATTTTCTGCTCTCATTTTTACCAGTATGATAAGTCTGTTTAGTGACTATAAAGATTAAATAAATAAATGGGGGGGGGGATCTTGATGAATTAGTGGTACCTTCTCTTATCACATGATTTATTATATTCTTCCTGTCTTAACACATAGATGCATCAACTAAATACATGTATTATTTATTTTCATCTTGTACATAGAGCAGAGGAAGGAAGAGAGAGTAGAAATGTGAAATAGATCTGGATTGTGCAGTTATTGAGCATAGACTATGCAAGGAAGTTGAGTTACAATGGACATATAGAGGATCTTAGCTATTTCTTCATTTGCTTAGTAGAGTGATTTCCTGAGGATATTTGACTGTAAACTGCTTAGAACACAAATGAATGCATGTTAGAGCATACATAATACATGAGTAACGGTTGCAGCATACATGTCCTGTTATAACTAACAAGTCAATTGTAAGCTTTAAAATTTATATGTAATTTTGGAATTGTCTTACTTTTTCTTTGTTTGGCTTCTATAGCCCTTGTCTAATTGTCTTTGAGATAGGTCCTTGTCTCCCCTTACTGAATCACAGTGAGAAAAGTTGAACATAGTATAGATAGGGAAAATTCTATCCATAAAATCCTTTTCTGTGTCATCAAACCCATAGAATAATCAGTCATTCTGGTAATATTGTATGTCTGAAGCTGTGTTTATAATAGCTGGTTGATTCTGTTCTGTTCAGTGTGATTGTCAAGTACCAAGCAGTAAATTCCATTGTGAAAAGTGGTTGTTAATGAATTGATACAAGGATCAGAATTGCTAGAACAGCTGGTGGCTCATATGTCTATATTTTATGTATTGTCAAATAAGTATGATTTTAAGATCTTTGTTGGTTCTAATGTTCCATAACCTAGTGATCGTCTTTTGTTAAAAGAAAGGTGGGTTGAAGTAGCAAATCTGTTAACACCATCTCCAAGTTGCTTATTGATTATGAGGAGAGAGGGAGGAAATCCATTGTTACTTAGGAGTGTGTTTGACTCATATACCAGGCAGTTAACCAACTAAGACTACATGGAAAATGTTTAGCACTTGTACATACCCGAAGGACCCACATGTGAGAGAGAGGAAAAGGAGCAGCCACATGGGAGACAGAAGCATGTCTGAGCTCTGGACTCTCACCCTTGCACTAAAAATAATATGAGCCCCCCCCTCCCCAAAATGTTTCAGAGCTTTGCTTTTTTCAGGAGTAATCTATTACTACATCTGAAAGAGAAATCCAATTTCACTCAGAGCGACAGCCTTTGATAAGTCCTTATTTCTGGGGTTTAGAGTTTAGACCTTTCTGGAAAGCAGTAACCAGCTGGCATTTCCCTGAAGTCGTTCTTTGTTACTGTTTTCCTGCCGTGACCGTTTTCCTAATAACGATTTGTGTTCGAGCAATCTCCTTGCGGCTAATTTGTAGGTGCATTTTGATAACTCTCATCAGTGAAATGCCCTGGAACGGCGACAACAAAACAGCTTTTTTGAAGTCATAAATACCATATGCCCAAGAGGAAGACAGCTGAAGTCCACATTTCCGTATTCAGTTGATTTGAAGAGGCCAGATACTAGAAATGGTAAAAATAAAATACTAGCAAGACTCTTGTAAACGAAGTCATTAACTGTATTGTGCGATGATTATCTAAGTGAAGCAAGTCAGCCCAGGCCATTGGAGAAAGGAGAATGAGAAACATGGATGGAAAGGAAGAGAAGGGTTTAGAGAGGAAGGCATGGGCGGCATCATAGACCACAGCACGTGTGATTTTTGTTGACATCATGTTCTGGCTGGGTACCCGTACCAGTTACTCTCTTTCAGTCATTAGTTCCACTGATACATTATTTTCCTCTCGAGGTAAAGGACACCAGTGGCCCCCAAACACTGCAAAGCATATAACAACATCACCTCCTGGGACTGTCTATCCATCTATTTATCTATCCATCTACCCATCTATCATATCTCTACCATCTATCTCTATCAACTATCAATGTGTCTATCTATGTATCTCTAATCTCTATCATTTGTCTTTCTCAGCTATCTATCCATCCATCCATTTATCTATCATCTCTCTATTAACTATCTCCATTTGCTATCAGTGTGTCTATCTACCTATCTACCTGTGTACCTGGGTATCTATCATCTATCATTCACCCTCTGTGCTTATATTTTTCATTCCATTTTTAGTGTAAGTTTTTTTCCCTCAAATATTTCTTGTGCAAATGCTGTAATTATGACTATAGAGATTCAACAAAACACACCTTTATTTTTCATTTTTCATTGCCCCTGGGCATTCTGCATAGTAGGATTATTTTTCCTCACTGATGCACAGAAGGTCAGAAAATAAATCTCATGGTTTTTCAGCCCATTCTGAAGTAATTGACAGACCTTGGGTTATATTAAAATACAAAGTGTCTCCATGCAGAAGTTAGAATACCATCTCCAGTGAAGGCACTATTCAAAATTTTCAGTCTTTCTTGTTAAAAGAAAAACTTAAGGTTTATTCAATGAATCTGTTAATTGGAGTGAAGAGAGCACCTTGCAAATTCCCCACCTCTGGAAACATGTTCAGAGGATACCTTCCTGTTAGATACAGAAAACAGACATGCAGAGCGGAAGAGCGCGCTTTACTGACTGCCTGGGTGCTATTTCAGCTGGTCTAACCAGGAAGCAGCCTGTGACTGGCTCAGCCTCAACTGCTATTAGAAGCTGGCTCAACCTCAGCCACTGAAACCGCAGAACCAAAACCAAACAAGACAACTCCTAAGTCAGACTTTTCGTTGGTTGGCCTGTGTGCTCAGCCAATCTGTATTCTGGTAGCTAGCTCTCTTGTAAGATTCTGTGGCACTTTTTTGTGATTTATCTCACATAGTAGAATTGTATCTGTTTCTGGCCAAATTTCCCAGGAAGTAGACTCTGAGATGGAGATTGACATGCAGGCAATTTCCTGGAAAGGGATGTCATCAAGATCTGTGGAGGAATGAGGGAAGAGAGTTTGGGGTGGGCATGGGGGTGTTGAACTGTGATGCTGTCACCACAGATGTGCTGCTAAAATCAGCCACCACCACTCCTCCCTGTCCCCTGCCACACTGGTGCATTTTAAATTTTCCCTGTAAGGGCTGCTGAGAAGGACCTTTCAGGTCCCTCCCCCAATACACACACTATGATAGCTTTTACCTTAGGAGCAAAGAACCATGTGGGGGCTATGCCAACTCCCAGTATGGTCATTGTGATTCCACAATGGGGACTGGGGAAATCCTCACTAGATCTGTGGATCTAGTGCACCCACTTTGATTTGGGGTTAGTCTAGGGCTCCAGATGCCCAGAGTGAAATATCAGCGTAGACCCCACGGCCAATAGCTGCAGACTCTCAGAGTGTTTTAGGATCTCCTTTGTGCAGTGCCCAGAGTAGCTGGAGTTAACTGCCACAGAACTCTTGTTTAAAGGAGTCAAGATTCCTTTAGACCAGTGGTTCCCAACCTTCCTAATGCTGAGACCCTTTAATACAGTTCCTCATGTTGCGGTGACCCCAATCATAAAATCATTTCATTGTTATCTCACAACTTTAATTTTGCTACTGCTATGAATCGTAATGTAAATATCTGATATGTGACCCCAGGGGGTCGCAACCCATAGGTTGAGAACTGCTGCTTTAGACATTTCTGATAGTGCGGGAGCTCTTTGGGGAGTATCTGAACCCTCCTTCTGGCGAGAAAGTTTGGTGTAACTAGAGACTCCAGTCTGGAAACTAGACAATGGATTATGACTTTCGGTTGTGGTCGCTTGTCTTCAGTCCCTCTCATTGCTCATCTGTGACTTACTTCAATTGTAAAGATTGAGAAATAGTTTTATTGGCTCTTCATCCATCCTGGCCCTGGGAACGTTGCGTTCTCTTCACCCCAGAGCTCCCTGAAGGTCATGTCTTTCTGGCTTCTGCTCCGACTTTGCTGCTCATGAGGGCAACTGTGCCCAGCTTGTTACCGATATGTGAGCTGAGCCATCCAGAACCAACAATGGAGGGTCTCCTCAGCTCTGTTGCTATCAGGAAAATCCACTCTGTGGCAGAAGGTCCTACACTGGCTCTCTGAATCTACTGCACTTCCTTGTCTGGCTTCCAGGACAGTCAGAAGGTTAAAGCCATAGCATAGCCTGGCAGTGCAAATGCTGGACATGACAGCAAAGGAAAGAACAGTTCCCTGAAGGAAATCCACGCTCATGGATTTGACACTCTAGTTAGGTCCTCGGAGAGGGTGCTAGGATGGGCTTAAGTCCTTGGAGAAAACAATGGCTTGCACTAACTAAACTAAAAATATCAGAATTAAACCTAGGTAGGAGGCAACTATTCATAGACTGAGACATGTTAAGATAAATGTACTGTGCCAGGGTGGCACTCTGTTTATTATAGTAATAAGGGACAAAGAGAGAGGCCCCACAGCGCTGGGGTCCACGGTGCCTTCTTTAGTCAAGGAATACTTTAATGTTTTGGTTTTTGTTTGTTTGTTTTTTTCTGATTCAATAAAATAATAAGATTTCTTTTTTTACTTTTTTTTGTAAAGAAAGAAGTTAGAGAGAAAAACACTAAAATTATGCCACTGGGATAAAAATCTCTTTAGCGTATCAGTAGCCATTCTTTCGTGAATTTCTTATTCATTTATGTCTCTCTGTATAATTCTACATCAGTTGAATAGCCTAATTGTTTGTAAACTTTTAGACCTTTCTTTCTTCCTTTCTTCCTTCCTTTCTTTCTTTCTTTCTTTCTTTCTTTCTTTCTTTCTTTCTTTCTTTCTTTCTTCTTTCTTTCTTCCTTCCTTCCTTCCTTCCTTCCTTCCTTCCTTCCTTCCTTTCTTTCTTTCTTTCTTTCTTTCTTTCTTTCTTTCTTTCTTTCTTTCTTTTTTCTTCCTTCCTACCTTCCTTCCTTCCTTCCTTCCTTCCTTCCTTCTTTCCTTCCCTCTTTCTTTGTTGTTGTTTGTTTTGTTTTGTTTTTGAGACAAGGTCTCTCTATGTAGCCCTGGCTGGCCAGGAACTCACAGAGATCCGCCTCCCTCTGCCTCTCAAGTGTTGAGATTAAAGGCTTGAGCCACCACCTTCAGCTAGACCTTTCTTTTTAAAACAATTGTAATTAACTGTGCACTTTAATCCCAGATCTTGGGAGGCAGAGGCAGGCAGATCTTTGTGAGTTTGAGGCCATCCTGGTCTACAGAGTGAGATCCAGAATAGCCAGAGCTACGTCGTAGTGAGACCCTATTTCAAAAAAACAAAACCAAAACCAAGCGAACACTTGTAGTCTGTACAAGGCCCTAGATTTGATGCCTGTGATGTAAAGCAAACCTGTTTGCCCTCTCTTCTTCTCAGACAGCTTGCAAGCTGGGGTTTACAACATGTTCCTTGTCTATTCAAAATTTTCTCCTGCTTTTCACATGTACTAGTTTTCTTTTCCTTTTCTAAATTATTTTCTTCAAAAATAGGACCATATTTCATCTGTATCATGTTGTTTCATTCATTCATTATATATTACAATATATCAGAAAATCATCCCCCAAGTTAACTGTTATAAATCAAACTAATTCTTTATAACTGGAAAACGCCCCAGGATCTCTGCAAACACGTTTCCAGTCATTGACACTTTGAATAATGATTTAATACATCGCCTAAACATATGCCCTCAAGCAGTGGTTGAATGGATTATGCTAAACCTCTACCAGGGATTGACATCAAATTTCTCAGGCTGTTCTTTTATGAACCACTTTTTTCCTCTTCTCAGTGATGTCCAGAATTCAGAATCATTTTATCAGTTCTCCAAACAAAAGCCTTCTCTACTCTATTGTCAATCCTGTCTCTCTCCTTACTGCTAGTTACTGTGAGATGAAGTCTAATTTTATCAATATACTTTCAAAAGTCTTCTCTATGGAAGGACTTCCTGAATTTTTCCATCCTTGATGCCTTTTACCTGAGAAATTTTCATGTGACCCTGAGTATATAGGTCTATAAAAAGGTATACAAAGCCAGCATCTACCAAAAAATAAGACATCAAGAAATTTGTTTTAAAACAATTCTTCAATATATATAGAATATTATTATTTCATAAATATGAAAAAAATTGCAAACTAATGAGATGGAGGTGTTTGTTTACTTTTACACAAATGAGTAAATGCTGCCGGAACATGTGATACTACAGGATACAGAACATTTTCGACTTTATGTTAATCAGTATTTTAATTTTATGTAGTCAATGTTGAGAACGCTGCTTCACATAAATACTTCTTACAAAAATGGGAGACGTATGTTAGAACCATTTTAGAAATTGTTGGTAGTTCTGTCCTAACCCCAAGCCAGAATTCATGTAATGGCTTGTTGTGGAACTCAAGTCAGTGACTCAAAGAGCAAGTTTTAAAATCAGATATCCTAACACAATACAATCCGTAGGTAGCACTGCTGTGTGGATGCTGAGGGGAAGGAATAAAAGACGTATTAAAACCCTTTGTTTTCAGTCACTAAACTGCCGTGTTTTTAAAGAGCAGAAAACCACGGCCGCACCACAGTTCATGAAAACAGCATCTGGGATCTGAGTTGAAGTGCTTCAGGCCACTGAACCCTGAAGTCATGTCACACCACACAGGAGAGTGCTGCCACCAACACACTGGATTCATCTGGTGTTCGGTTTTAAATTAATTTTTGGTCTTCATGCATTCAGAAACCTTTTACTGTTGCCAAGTTTTAGGAGCTCCACACTCAAGTTCCACGGCCTCAAATTAAACCCATGGTCTAAGAGGTAGAGATTCAGGAGAAGATTAACATAAGGTCCCAAACTTGTTTCTGTGTAGTTACTATTCTTCTCTTTCCCTGACCACCCATGTATTAAACTTGGAAGAATGAGCAGGTTGCCATTTTCCCAGCAGAGCCCTATGACCTCCTGTGTTCAGCCTCAGACAGTCTATCTTAGCCTATCATGCCGTCTGCCTTAGTTAGGGTTGTTATTGCTGTGATGAAACACCATGACCAAAAGTAACCTGCAGAGGGAAGGGGTTATTTGGGTTATATATCCTAAGTCACAGTCCAGTGAGGGAAGCCAAGGCAGGAACTCAAACTGGGGAAGAAACCTGATGCAGAGGCCATGGAGGGGAGCTGCTCACTGGCTTGCTTCCCCTGGCTGGCTCAGCCTGCTATCTTACAGAATCCAGGACCACAAGCCTAGGGTGACCCCCACCGGCTGAGCCCTCCACCATCAATCACTAATTAAGAAAATGCCCTACATGCTTGCCTACAGCCCCATCTTAGGGAGGCATATTCTCAGTTGAGGTTCCCTCCTCTCAGATGACCATAGCTCATGTCAAGGTGACATAAAACTATCTGGCACAGCTTCTATGGAGCCTTTGGTGATAACCCCTCCCCTCCCCAAAGCTATTATCACCTCTTCTGTACTTACACAGTTCTTGGTATAGTTATTGAATAAAAATCTTTTATTCAATGTATTTTTGGGGAGCTGGAGAATGGTTCAGAGCTTAAGAACACCTGTTACTCTTGCAGAGGACTGGAGTTGGGTTCCAGAACTCATAGCAGGGACTGCTCACAGCCACCTCCAACTCTAGCTAAAGAGGATCTGGGACCCTCTTCTGACCTCTGTGGGTACATATTTATGCACGTAGTATAACATTGACTCAACGCTGACACACACACAGAGTGAGAAAGAGACAGAGAGACAGAGATAGAGTCAGAGAAACAAAAAATAAATCCTAAAAAATAAGTACTGACAGGAAATTTGCAAAGGAAACACAGTGCAGTTGTTGCTCACCCCCCGCCCCCGCAGTCCCTCCTAACGCCATCATCTTACATCATCTTCCCACATTTGTCAAAACTGAGAAGCCAGCACTGGTTGGCCATTGTTCACCGAACTCCAGGGTTTTAAGAAACAATGGCGCGTTTTTCCATCAGCACCTTCCTCGCGTTCCAGGCTCCAGTTCAGGTTACTGCATTGCCTTTGGTGGCATTGCTGATGTCCGCTGTCTGCAGTACCCTTGCTTCTTCCATTTTGCCTGGGTTGTTTTTAGTTATTCCACATAGAGGGTATATCTGATGCTTATTTTTCCATCTCAACTGGAAGCAAAGTCGAACTTTTTTCAAAATTATTTTGTTATTGTTAATGCTATTCTGTTAGTGTTTTACTGTTACCTCAGACTGGTCTTGAACTCATGCAACCCAGGCTTGCTGAGAACTTGCAATCTTACTGCCTCAACCTCCTGGATACTAGGTTGCTGGCATGTACCACCACACCCAGCTTAAAGAATAATTTTAAATAAAATGAGAATTTTTTTTAATTTAAAAAGTATGTATTTTTATATTTCAATGAAAATATTTGTCCAAAGTTAAAAAGGAACACCTCTCCGCTGGAAAATGCCCCTGACATAGCTTAATTTTAATTTAAATATCACAGTTCTTGCAATGTTACCCAGAGGTATAACTGTAAACCTGATAACCCTATTGTAAGTAACATATTCCATACATACCTACAATTCCCCAACCCTTGCTTCCTTTTTCTCTTTATATAATTATCTCCCGCAGCAAAATTGGATGGTGAGCTGTAGAAATGAATCTGCTAAGAAATCCTCCCTCTCTGAGTAAATGGTTTACAAACATAAAGTCATTTGACACTGAGTCACACTAATGTGTTCCCCAGACTGTGCAAGCATCACTGGGAATTCCTAAGTCCTAGCAAGTGTAGCACTGCAGAATGAGTGCAAAGCTTCTTTTACACAAAGCAAAAGTGAGGAAACAGATCCCATCACGTCAGTACTGAAACCAATCCACTCACCAAATTAAGAAAGTAAGACAGAAAACCCATGTGCTCAACCCATGAAAACACGTCAAGCCCACAGCCATCCATGATAAACACTCAGCAAAGAGAAAAGGCACCTACAATAAGGATTCTAATGGTGAAACCTTAAAAATTATAAATCACCATTCATCTCCCCTTCTACTCAGTATTTTATAGAGTGCCAGCCAACAGGATAACGTAAGAGACCCTTCCTCCACCAAAGGCTCTAGGAGCATTCACATGAAAGAAGCATAGACGTGTGTGTACATTTGTAATGACTGTTTGCAAAGAGAAAGATCTTCAAATAACTACATTAAAATGATCAAATTACTAAGATATCTTAATTCCCTTTCTAGTCACTGTCTACAAAACACAATGACAAAAGCAATTTAGGGGAGAAAGAGTTTATTGTTGTTCACAATTCCAGGTTACAGTCCATCATTGTGGGGAAGTCAAGGCAATAGGAACATGGAACAGCCGGTCACACCTCCCGTGAAAAGCAGAGAGAATGAAGACATGTGGCACGCAGCAGCTCACTCCTCTCTCTCTGTACAGTCCAGGACTCAAGTCAGGGAATGTTGCTGCCCATGGTAGACTGAGTCTTCCAATGACAATTAATGTAATCAAAACAATCCCTCTACATGCCAGCTTGACTACACAATTCCACTTGAGACTCTCTTCCCAGATGATTCCAGATTGTGTCTGGTTGACAGTTTAAACACCACACAATGAGAGTAGTAAGAAAACTGATAGCCCAAATCAACTTTATTTGTAAATCTCCGCAACAAAGGACTATGATATGGAATATTCAATTACCATTTAGAAAAGAAAAGTAATGCTGTTAGAACAAGCATGATTTTAAAATATGCAATAGATTAATGGATAAAACTTTTTCAAAAGACATGAAAGAGGGCCAAACTGGGAAATCTGTGGGTCTTGATAAGAAGACTCGGAATTGTGAGTACATCCATCCTCCTCAAATTATGAACCTATACATTCAATAAACTCATGGGTATTGATTTTTAAATTTTATGCCAAAAAGCAGATCTCCCCAAGAGGCTTTTCTAGAGGCAAAGGAGTGAGGAGGCCGAGGAGCTCATTTTGTAAGATGCTGAGGATTAGTTGGAAGATTGGAGTAACCTGCATTTGATCCCCAGGACCAGTGTGAAAAAGCCAGGCATGGTGGTCTGTGCTTTTAGCCTCACACTGGAGAGACAGACAGAGAACAAAACCCCAGTAAAGCACAACAGCCCGGAAAGAGCCACACTATATTGGTGAGGAGCACCCCAGATTATGCTACAACAGCTAATAATAAGTCCTGAAATAGCCTTGCTCAATGCAATAAAGCCTCAATTAGTAGTCCATTTGTCTGTTATGACAACCACAAAATGCTTTCAACTACAGGCTTATACAACAGAAACATCTCACTGTGCTAGAAACAGGAAGCCCAAGGCAAAGGACAAGCAGAGTTTTCCAAAAATCATGTCTTTCCACCACGTGCACAGGGCGGGAGGGGATGGGTGGGGTCACTCTCAGGCTTCTGAGACACTAACCCTATTCAAGAAGGCTCTGCCTTTTGACCTCTTCACTTCCCAAATCCCTCACTTCTTAATGCCAATACTTTGGGGATTAGAATTTCAACATACAGATTTGAGAAGGACACAAGCCTCCACACCATGACATTTTTTGTGTCACCTATCAAGAGAAAACATAGGCTCTCCCTTGTACCTTCCATCCTGAGGGGAGGGGAGGTGTAAACTGTTTCCATTATACAACTCGATGTCTTGACATTCTTTGCTCCAGCCTCAGGAGAAGAGCCCATGCACATCCCATACATCCCAACTGCCTGAAACCCCAGGCCTCGGCATAGCCATGCAAAGTCCTGGGGATGCAACTCTTCTGCAGCCCAGGAAGAAGAAGGTTTGAGGCACGTTTGCTCTGTCAGCTGGTATGGAAACTTAACCCCTATCAATATTGACATAGATGTCTATCGAAGGTTTTGGAGACGCTTAAATGATGAAATGATGTTTGTTGTGGTGTCGAAAACCAGGGGCAAACACCAAAACGTTGCAAGGTAAAAATTTGTTTCATGCCCAGGCCACACTTGCACTCTCCTCAAGAGTAGGAGACTGAAGCAGCCCTGAGTAAAAAGTAGGGGAGCCTTTTCATAGTCAAGCTCAAGCCTGAAGAACATAGCAAGTGATTACAAAAGTGGAAATTTTTGCAGTTAGTAATTTAGTTAGTTAGTCAGTTTTTGAAACATCTTATGGTTAACCAATTCTTGGAACATGCCATGAAACAATGTATGTATGTATGTATGTATGTATGTATGTATGTATGTATGTATGTATGACATGTAAATCACAAGATTATAGAAGAAGAAAAAGTCAAAAAACAAAAAACAAAACCAAAACCAAATTGACCATTATCTTGGGACATGATTAGAGAAAAACACCATAGGGAAAAATATAGAAATAAATCAGATTCTAACATTATGCTTAACTAGGAAAAGGAAGAAAAAAATGGAGTCAGCTGGCCCCTAACAATGATAAGAGGGAAAGGAAAGGAGAGGGGGGGGAGAGAGAGAGAGAGAGAGAGAGAGAGAGAGAGAGAGAGAGAGAGAGAGAGAGAGAGAGAATTCCTTTGCTACACTTCCTACCAATAACTTCCAATGGCTAGAAAGATGAAATAGGAAAGACAATGGGGTGGGGGACTGGAGGGATGAGGGATGGTTTAAGGGAACTGGCTGCTCTTCCAGAACCTGGATTTGATTCCCAGTACCCATGTGGCAGCTCACAACTGTCTGTGACTCCACTTCTCAGGATCTGACACTCTCTTCTGGCCTTCATGGTCACTGCACACAAATGTAGGCAAAACACCCATACACATAAAATAAAAATTAAAAAGAAAGACCAAAGACATAGATGACTATTATTGTGTCCTAAGGTTTGGAAAGAGCTCTTATGCACACAAAGCTATAAGAAAATGATGGATAAAAATACATCTTCTAGAGAAGTCAGGGATGTGGCTCAGCAGCAGAGCACATGCCTAACATATGCAAGTCCCTGGGTTCAACCCCAACACTAGAAAGAACAAAAGAAAATTAAGTGGGGGCACTAATTGAAAACTGGTAGAAGACATTTGTGTGTGTGAATATCTGATAAGGATTACTACCCAGAAAAGAAACAAATGATACTAGTTAATTTATTATAAAGATACAAAGGAATGAGTAGAAAAAAATGAGCAAATAACCTGGATAAAAATAACACATAAGTATAAAATTGGAATACTAAATAATTGGAACATAAAAAAATATATGTAGCTGATAGGCCAGAAATTTAAAGTGAGTTAGTCAGAAAATTAAAATATAAGATCTCTGTGCTAGGTTGATTGGAGAAGTGAAATGGCAAATGTCAAGTGTTGGCAAGAGGAGACCAAAGGAAACTTTTCCCACTGCAAACACAGATGAATGAAAAAAGTGAAGGACTACTTTGACATCACCCTGTAAGATGAAAGTGAGGTGTATCTCATGAATCAGCGAGTCCACTTGTGAGGAAATTCTTGTAACATGTGCACTATGACAATAACCTTGAAAATACAACTGTAAAGTAAGAATAACATTCAGAGGAGGACATGTAGTATGGCCTTTTAAAAATTTAAATTTGTGGTACGTGCAAGGCAGGCACCCTACCACTGAGCTACACTCCTTACTTTTTCTAAAATAAAAATCAAATAAATCCAAACAGTTCCTCAAGAGTCCACACAGACAATAACCCACAGCTGTGTGTAAGAAGCACTGCCATAAAGAAAGACAAGAGATGAAGTGTCAAGGTGAAAAAATGGGATGTGGGAATGTGAGAGAGAAGGAAAAGCCCACAGGGACCTCCAAGGGTGTCAGGAAAGCTTCCCTGTGTCTTTCTCTTCCTGTGTGTGGGGGTGGATGGAGGTGTGGTGGTGTTTGAGACAGGCTCTCACTATGTAGCTCCGGCTGGCCTGGAACTTGCTCTGTAACCCAGGCTGGTCTCTGGATTACAGGGTGTATCATCATACATGTGGATATCATGTGTCCCTCTGCGCCTGGATTTTCACTTAGCATAATCTCTGTTATCAAACACAACAGAGTCTCATTCTTTTTTAAAACAATTAATTTAATTTTATTTTATGTGCAATGGTGTAAGGGTGTCAGATCTCCTGGAACTGGAGTTACAGACAGTTGTGAGCTGCCATATGGGGGCTGGGAATTGAACCTGGGTCCTCTGGGATAGCAGCCAGTGCTCTTAACCACTGAACCATCTCTCCAGCCCCAGAATCTCATTCTTTTAAAAACTGTTTGCCTTTAGATTTTTTATTTATGTGTGTGAATATTTTGCCTGTGTGTGTGTGTGTGTGTGTACATGTACCATGTGCATACCTGGTGCTTAAGGAGGTCAGAAGTGGGCATTTTATCTTCCAGAACTGGAGTTACGGATGGTTGTGAGATTTGTGGGTTCTGGGAACTGAACCTGAGTCCTCTGCAAGAATAACAGGTGCTCTTAACCACTGAGCCATCTCTCCAGCCCTTGGATCTCCTTTTTAAAAGACTTATTTGTTTTATTTTATGTGTATGAATGTTTTGCCTGCCCTGCAAGCATGTGAGCTGTGTTCATGCTGGGTGTCTGAAGAGATCAGAAGAAGATGTCAGATCCCCTGGCACCAGAGTGACAGGTGGTTGTGGGCTGCCATGTGTGTGCTGAGAATCCAACCCGGTTCCTCAGCAGAACAACAAATGCTCTTAACCACGGAGCCATCTCTCCAGCCCCAAGGATCGCATTCTTTTTAATGACTGGATATTATTCCATTGTGTGTGTGTCTGTGTATTTATCGCATTTTCTTTATCGACTTATCCACGGATGGACACCCAGATGAACGCCACAGCAGTGAGGAGTATTGCAACAACAACAACAACAACAACAAACGAGAACCCATGTGTCTCTCTGACATGCTAGTTTTATTTCCTTATGCCCGGCAGGACTGTCAGATCATATTCCAGCTGTATCTTTAATCTTTTGAGCAGACTCTGTGCTGCTTTCCATGATGGCTCTACTGATTCACACTCCCAGTGACAGCAAACCAGAGTTCTGCGTTCTCCATGTGCAAAACTAAAAGCAGATTTATGTGTTAGCTTTTTGTCCCACACGAGTCCTTGTACACCTGCACACACAGGAGGGAGAGGAGAGAGGCCAGTGCTCTGTGGACTTGAGAGCTGTGGTTTTGTGGTTGTTTAGTGGTACAGACTGTAAGAGATGCTGTTGACGTTTCACACCACGTCTGCCTACATCCTATACTCTTTACGTGTTGTTTCTGTCTTATAATGACCTAGAAGCTCCTTCAGTAAATGTGCACCGTTTTCACATTGTTATTTAACTCAAACCCTGTTTTCCTCCCCAGTGGCCAGGTGTTATCTGCTCTTCCTAGAACCTCTCGGCAAGTTCAAGTTCTTCAGAATCTTACTACAACCTATGAGGTAACGTCCCCTAACTTACATTTACATTAGCTTCCCCCCCCCCCCCGTGTGCCTTGTAAACTGTGTTCCCCCTCCAGTCCATCTGTATGTATCTAGCTGTAGCTACCACATGACCTTTTGTTTCCAGAACCAAACCTTTACCCGTGGTATCACCTCAAAGCTGTGAGCAGGTCAGTACAAACTGCTACAGTATCAGACGTTTGACAGTGTTTTGCTTGTAGAAAAGTGGTTCTTAGCCAAGGAGTAGGCTTATAAGCCACAGGAAACTTTTCTTAAAATGCCCGTTCCTGGAGTCCATCTCCCCGGGAAATCCTAGGTGTGGAAGACTGGCAGGCAGCAGAGAATGAATGAACCTGTGCTTGTTAGAGACAGAGGTCAGATCAGTTTGGAGGTGCAAGTTTGGAGATATAAGGGAGTGCTTGCTAAGGCTAAAGAGGGGAGAGGGAGCTGGAGGTGGTGGAGGTGCCTTCACTGGGGTGGGGGTGGAGGGTGGGAGTGGGTGAGGTTGGGGATGACTCTGTGGGAAGGAGGGTCATGATTCTCAGACTCAAAGCAGTTCCCAACTCAGGCAGAAGCAGCTGCAAGTGCTTTGCTTTAGCAAAACCCTTGGTTACAAGAATCCTCTGGGAAGAATGGCTCTGCATGAACACATTCACAGTGGGCTGGTGGCATGAGTAGCAGCCTGGGGCAGCATGGCCTTGGCCTGAGGTTATCACATGGGTGGCCATTAGGAGTCCCCTGCGCCTCTGACAGGAGCAGAACTGAGTGAGACATGTTCATAACCCTTTTGCAAGATAAAAATGAAACATCTCCACCAGAGAAAGGGTGAAAAATATCACAAAATTTATTTCACTTTATTCTTCTCATTTATTCTTTAATTTCATTGTTCAGTTAGCTTACAAAAAAAGTTGAGATTTGCTGTGACATTTTCAAACATACGTCACAATACTGCATTCTCATTTAAACCTTAGAAGCTCATTGCTTATTCTGATGCCGGATATATGATTTTAGGCAAATTAGCTCTGATCCTTAATTGGCTCATCTTTACAAAGAAAATAATAACATCTGCCCGGTTGATATCAAAATGGTATTCTAATGAGCGAAGGAAATGAGTCTGAAAGCACTTTGGAGAAGTGCCATAAAATGAGAAAAATGTAAATATTCAGAGGCATTAGATGAAAGAGACACTAACGTGATACTAATATCAAACACATGGGATCTCTACTAAGCAAAATCAATATGTAATCAAACTTCCTTCCTAGAGAGAATTTCATTTTTCTTTTAAGCACCTGAAACACATATCCAGCTCCACAGTAGAGTCATAAGTCTATTCATCTTCTCATCAAATATTAAGCATCTGGGGTGTTCCAGGGCCTGTTTGGCAACCAGAATGCCAGTGAATGAAAAGAGCTCCCTGCCGGATGACTGTTTGTATTACTGTGTGTGGGGTGGAGACCGTGGCTGAGAGGTGTCCTTGTCACAGCCCTTTTAGAGACATGGCTTTTATGTAACTACGGATGCAAATGATGTGAATAACTCAGCTTTTGATTTACTGATTTCCTCCTGGAAACTGTAGGTCGTTCTCTGGCAGCCAGTGACAGCTGAATTCATTGAAAAGAAAAAAGAAGTCCATTTTTTTGTGAACGCATCGGACGTCGACAGTGTTAAAGCCCATTTAAATGTGAGCAGAATCCCATTTAGGTAGGTAACCTTGGCAACGTCCATTCAACAGCTATGACAAACACCTACTATGTGCTTGACCAAAAAATGGTATAATTGCTTTGTGGGGAAAATAGAGTGAATTAAAAATGGTGGCATGGCAGTCTCTGAGAGGCTGGTGATAAGACCTAAGACCCAACTCAGTGACAATGGTTTAATCTCTTATCACTTCAATCCTTTATCTGAATTAATACTCAGTGGTCTTCAGAACCTCTCACTCATCCTCTTTCTTTGATTACTCTATTCCTAGATCTAACAGGCACAACTGTCATTCACTGTGGGTACTATTTGTCTCCTTGTTTCATTAAAAAACCTAACACAAGAAACCTAGGGAAAGAAGGAAGGTGTATTAGTCAGGGTTCTCTAGAGCAACAGAACTGATAGCATGAATATATACGTACATACATACATACATACATACATACATATATACATAATAGTGGGCACACTTGCAAAGAATCTTATTGACTTTTATGTGCATAGGTACTTTTCTTGAATGCGTATCTGTACACCACGTGTGTCCCTGGTGCCCACTGAGCTAGAAGAGGTTATCAGAGCCCCTAGAACTATTTGTATCAGCTGGTCTTCAGTCTACTTTGGAATCCTGAGAAAGTAGGCTCTAATACCAGTGAAGGAACCTCAGCATCGGGATAGATGGACTTGTCCGTGAGAGTGAGGGCAAGTAGGCAAAAAGCAAAAGCTGCTTCCTTCTGTGTCCTTTATGTAGGCTGCCACCACAAGGTGAGGCCCAGATTTAGGGTGGGTCTTCTGCCCTCAAATGACCCAGACTTAAGATGAGTCTTCCTACCCCAACTGATCCAATTCACTAAAACTTCCTCACAGACTTGCTTGCTGCTTAGGTTGTTTGTTAATTCCAGATGCAGTCAAATGGACCAGCAAGGATAGCCATCACAGGAGGGTTTGTTATCACACACAGCCCATCATGGCAGGGAAAGCGTGGTGGCAGGAACCGGTCATACTCCATCCACAGTCAGGAAGCAGAGAGCAATGGATGCTGCTGTTGGCTCCCTCTCTCCTCTCCATCCAGTCCTGGCTCCCAGTCCATGGAATACTGCCACCTACATTTAAAGTGGGTCTTCTCTGGCTCAACCTAATCTAGAAAATCCCTCACATGCCCAGAAACCCATCTCTTCAGTGACTCTAGTTCAGTGGTTCTCAACTTTCCTAGTGCTGCGACCCTTTAACACAGTTCCTCATGTTGTGGTGACCCCCAACCATGAAATGATTTTCATTGCTACTTCATAAGTGTAGTTTTGCTACTGTTAGGAATCATAATGTAAATGATATCTGATATGCAACCCCCAAAGGAGTCGCGACCCACAGGTTGAGAACTGTTGTTGCAGAGGCTGTCAAGTGGACAGTATGAACCATCACACCGTGGTAGGCTTCTGTCACCGATACTTTCTTCTCAAAGTTAGTGAATGTTTCTGAAGATCCAGCCCTGAACTAGAAAGATGGTCTGACTTGGCAGCTTGGCCCTGCCACTTAGTCACCTCTGTGTCATTGTAGGAATTATAAATGCACGCTGGAGATAAAATGACACTGACCACAGATCGTAAGTGACTTGAAAAGACTTTTTCAAAACAGTGTATTGAGTGTTGTTTCTGTTCATAGTCCATTCCCTCTTTTAGTTTCTCTGGTTTACTTTCTCCTCTCCTGATCCACTGCCTAGGAGCCAGGGTCCCTTGCTGTCCTTTTGTAGAGACCAGGGTCTTATGTGTCCTGATGGATATCCTCTATATCATATGCTGGGAGAATTATTGATAATTTGTTAGAGGCATTTACTGCCCCTTTCCAGGAACTGTGTAAGGTAGATGCTTTTCCCAGATGCAGGTGGAAAAGCGTTCAAAGGTTCATTTTATTTTTATTTTATTTTATGTGTATGTGTATTTTGCCTGCGTGTATGTGTATGCTCCACCTGTGTGCAGTACCCACAGAGGCCAGAAGAGGGCACCAAAGCCCATGGACTGGAGTTAGAGATGGTTGTGAGTCACCATGTGGGTGCTGGGATCTGAAACCCATTCTCTGCAGGAGCAGCCAGTGCTCTGCACTGTCTCTCCAGCCTTAGGGAAAACATTTTTTTAGCTTACAAGGAAACTTCCCAAAGTCAGCCAGTTGAAACATGGAGGCAGAAGTCAAACTCAAAACATTCAGACATCAAAGTCTTGGCTTTTAGCCATTGGCCTAAATAAAAAATCTTGCAAAATATTTGGTCATCTTTCATCCTGCACAACATCTGGGATACATCAGTGAAGCACAGGAAAGAAAGGCAGGCTGCTTCTCCTGTGTCCTACACTGAAAACTGAGATATTGACCTGACTGAAGCAGGTGTCCATCAACCTCTGTATTCTTGTCAAATTTCTGTTGCTGTGATAAACGCCAAGACCAAAAGCAACCTGGGGAGGAAATGGTTTATTTAATCTTACCTAATTACAGTTCATCATTGAGGGAGGTCAAGGCAAGAACTCAAGGCAGGAGTTTGAAACAGAAACCATGGGAGAGTGCTGCTTACTGGCTTACTCTCCGGCTTTTCAGCTACCTAAACAAACCTGAACCATCTGCCTAGGGATGGTGCCGCCCATAGTGGGCTGGGCCTTCCTACCTCAACCAGCAATGCAAAAAACAATGCCCCCACAGACTTGCCCACAAGCCAGTCTGGTGGAGGCAGTTCTTCAGTTGAGGCTCCCTCTGCCCAGGTGTCAAGTTGACAACCAAGATCAGCCATCACGGTTTTCCTGGAAAAACACACCGAAGAATCCCTGTCAAGACATAGAGATACTGTCGGGTGGTGGTGGCACACGCCTTTAAATCCCAGCACTCAGGAGGTAGAGCCAGGTGGATCTCTATGAGTTCGAGGCCAGCCTGGGCTACAGAGTGAGTTCCAGGACAGGCACCAAAACCACACAGAGAAACTCTGTCTTGAGAAAAAAAAAGAAAGAAAGAAAGAAATAGAGATATTGGTAGAGGAGGATAAGATCTGGATAGTCCTGAAGCTGTACCTTTCACCCGTGTCCACAGGGCTCGGCTAAAGAGGTTTGTGGGGTCCTCTCGTCTCCATTTACAGATGTGTCGTTTTACTTGCTAAACTGCTCATTAGACCTGCTGGTAACTCTCCCCCAAGCTCACATTCTGTGCGTGCTACGGGCCATGTGGGAAGGCCAGCCCTGTGCTTGCAAACCACTCACCTTCTGCTTCGTCATCAGCGTCCTGATGGGAGATGTGGAGGCTCTAATTCAGCAGCAGACGTCCAATGACACTGTCAGCCCCCGGGCCTCCTCCTCATACTACGAACAGTATCACTCGTTAAATGAAGTAAGTCACCACGCCGTTCCCGAAAGGTCCTGTTTCAATTAACCGGCGTTGCCATTTCAGCCACGGGGGATTATCCAAGAATCATAGCCAACCACTGTAGCTGGAGAATTTTTCTCCAGCTCCCGCCACCAAGTCCCGCCAGTCCCAGAGCCCACTTATAAAATAAACACATAGACTCTTACATTATTTAAACTGCTTGGCCATTAGCTCAGGCCTGTTATTGTCTAGCTCTTACTCTTATATTTAGCCCATTTCTATTAATCTTTACTTTGCCACATGGCTCATGGCTTACTGGTACCTTACATCTTCCTTGTCCTGATGGCGGCTCCCTCTCACTCCGCCTTCCACTCCCAGAATTCTTTTCCTTGTCCCGCCTATACTTCCTGCCTAGCCAATGGCCAATCAGTGATTTATTTACTGACCAATCAGCAACACACTTGACATACAGACCATCCCACAGCACTTCCCCTTTTCTTTTCTTAAAAAGGAAGGTTTTAACTTTAACATAGTAAAATTACATATAACAAAACAATTATCAAGCAAGAATTACAGTTACAATATTAAAGAAGAGATCCTATCTATCTTATATTTGTAAGTTTAAGGTTTTATATCTAACTTATCTTTTATTATAACTAAGGAAAATTGTAAGTATCTAGTCTTTAACCACATCAAAGACCTCAGAAGGATATACTACTACCTGAGAAATGGAGAAGGATATAAGCAACTTTTAGGAGTCTTGTAGGGTAGACAGAGACAGCTGGCAGCCTGGACAGTCATTCAAAGTTCTCTTGTAAAGTTGGGGCATCTGTCTTCAGCCCACAGGCCTAGAGTCTCTTATTCACTTTTCTCTGTGTCCTGTAGAATGTCTGGCAGTTTTCTCTGCAAAGCAGGAACCTGAAGGACCATTTTGTCAAGCAAAGTTCAGTGGTCACCTTTGTATGGGTCCTGCATGTCCAGTTGATCAGGCAGTCCAGGCAAGAACAGTTTCTTGCCCAAATGGCTATTTTTGTCAAGGTGAAGATAAGCTCCGTATGGAGTGTCTTCGATGCCCATCCTCCTCTCTGAAGTAAATCGGTGCTGTCAGGAGCAGACATGTCTCACTGTCCAGAAAGTCTAAATTTTTAAAACATTTTAAATGCCATATTCTGTAGGTCTTTGAAGTGTTTGAAGACTACCTATCTATCTGAAATATAACTATGTATACCTAGAAGACTTAACTAACATGGCTACAAATATGATTATCATAGATGACTAATTATTAATCTATTTTTTAATTATCCATTATAATTTTAAATGAGTTACATAAACATAATACCTCAAACAAGAATAGAAATATATATACAGTATAACAAAATTAAGTTTAAACTTGTATCAATAAACTAAAATCTATAGCAATGTAAAACATTTTAAACAAGTTGTTACTCTTTAAAAGTAGGTTCATTAATCTACCCTTTCATCCTATCATATTTAAACTATCCCCCTTTTTGTTTTAGAAAGAGATTGTATTTATAATCAACCTGATTTAAATAAAAATATTGTTTTTTCTCTGTCCCACACCAGAGGGCTCTTCTGATTTGGGACACAAGAATCTCTTAACCATTTTTTTTTTTTTTGAGCAATATGTCTGGGTTTAGAGGGGGAGTGAGCCAATTCCATCTCTAAAGCCAGCTTGGTATATTTGGGAATTAGGGCGTAGTTTTTCTTACTACTTCCTGCTGGAGGGGGGCGCTGTATCTTATGGGGATACAAAGAAAATTTTAGAATTATGGAATAGTCCATGAGGGTATGTCGTCTGAGCCAGTTGCCTTGAAACCATTCTGGATGTTGGATCATCAGGGCCATGGTGTCATTGGAGACCTTTCAGGTGGTCTTGGCTGGTCAAACCTGATGTATCTTAATCTGGAACAAATCCATAGCCTCTGGCTTTCTGTGGAAACAAAAGAGACTCTTTTCCAAAGCAACATATCCTTATATCCAAATTTTGAAGTCAAGGTATCTTTAAAATATACATTTTGGCATAACTCTATAGCTTTTACAATCAAATGTTTTTCTGCAGTTAAAAATCCCAAAGACAACACAATCCAGATTCTCTGTGTAATATCCATTTTTACGTGGCTTATTTTTTATACTACCTTTACTGTCTCTTTAATGACTTTATTTTTTAAAACTATGTATTTGTTTCTATAACTCTATATATCACCTTTTTTGTCTCTTTTAAGCCTACGTATCTTTTACACACATTGTAAACTATTACATCTGAATCTGTCTTATTGTGAATCTCTTGCCTTAAACTGCAGCAGCTGTGGCTGCTGGCTCCGCCCACCTCAGCTTCCCAACATGGCTACATTTACCGCCAGCTCTGGGAGCTATCGTGGGTCAATGCTTTTATCCAAGCAGCGTGTAGCCCAGAAACCTCTTTTTTTGTTTTGTACCTGCAAAGTCTAAATCCACCATGCAGCTTAATGTGCCACTTGCAGAGGCCTGATTCCCGCCATACTGCAGGTTGAGCGCACACGCCAGGAACCCGCCAGTAGCTCAAACCGGCAGCTGCTGCTCATTTGAGAGAGACAATTAGGAAGCTGTTTTTAGCTCCGTTTTAGAATCTTTTTTCTCAGTTTTTAGGTGGAAACTCTTGCCACCACGTTGGACGCCATTTGTTGCTGGAGAATTTTTCTCCAGCTCCCGCCACCAAGTCCCGCCAGTCCCAGAGCCCACTTATAAAATAAACACATAGACTCTTACATTATTTAAACTGCTTGGCCATTAGCTCAGGCCTGTTATTGTCTAGCTCTTACTCTTATATTTAGCCCATTTCTATTAATCTTTACTTTGCCACATGGCTCATGGCTTACTGGTACCTTACATCTTCCTTGTCCTGATGGCGGCTCCCTCTCACTCCGCCTTCCACTCCCAGAATTCTTTTCCTTGTCCCGCCTATACTTCCTGCCTAGCCAATGGCCAATCAGTGATTTATTTACTGACCAATCAGCAACACACTTGACATACAGACCATCCCACAGCAAACCACACTTCGGTTGATTAAATGGTGGGAATTCATCCTTTTGCTGGTCTCTCCCCTGGGAAGGTCGCCCCCATAGCTGACCAATTGGCTCTACAACAGCATGTGTATCTAAGGCTGAGTATCTCACACTGCTAGGGCTAATCCTGAAGAAAATATTGAATGCTAAGAACAGCAGAAAGTGAAGAATAGGACAGCTCCATTGAAACTGCCACAAAAATTACAATTAAGTTTATTATTAATGAATAATCACCAGATTATTAATTCACCTCACAGAAATAAAGTGATATATTCACTTATATTTAATATGCTACAAAGGAATACATTTAATCCTTCTGGGTGGGAACCTTTAAAACAGGATGTCTTTGACTGGGTGCCTAAAAAGACAGCAGGGACCACATCTCAGGCTCAGGTAATAAGAATCAATTTTATATTTCATCTCTGAAATCACCTGCTTCTTTCCAGTTGGTTAATCCAGAACCCTGTCTACTTCCAGGGCCTGTGCGCCTGGCTGATTGATGCGGGTCTTACATGCTTACACCACCACATTAATTCTCTTTAGAGCATACACCTATCTCTTGTCCTTAGGCCACTCCCCTCAGACCTCTGTCACCAGCAACGTGTGACAGACTTGATGCACAGGCTGGGCAGGAGTTTAATGGGCAGAGGGGGACGCCTTAACTTTTTAATTATTTTGTTCCAGAAAGTTCTATTGTCTTACCACATACCCACGAACGACTGGGAATGGCAAACAAACATACTCCATGACTGCATTCATTTCCTGGGGATTCCGTAGCAGAATGACACAGACTGTACAGACATTTCTCTATTTCATATTTCTGGAGGCAAGAAGCCCAAGATCTTGGCAGTCTTTGGTTTTCTCCTGAAGCCTCTTTCTTCGGTTTGGAGTCAGTTGTTTCCTCATCCTCAAAAGGTGTTCTAGTTTTCTTTCTACTGCTGTGATGAACGCCATGACCAAAAGCAACTTGGAGAGGAAAGGGTTTATTTAGTTTACATGTTCTGGGTCTCAGTCCCTCATGCAGGGAAGTCAGGGCAGGAGCTCAAGGCAGGAACCTGGAGGCAGGAACGGAAGCCATGGAGGAGTACTGCTTTCTGGCTTGCACCCTATGGCTTGCTTAGTCTGCTTTATTATGCCACCCAGAACCACTTACCTGCCCGGGGGTGGCACTACCCCCAATGGGCTGGACCCTCCTCTACCAGTTCATAATCAAGAAAACGCTCCCATATCCTTGCTTACAGCCAAGTTGATGGAGGCATTTCTCAATTAAGCTTCCTCTTCCCAGCTAACTCTAGCTTATGTCAAGTTGGCAAAAGCCCATCCAGGACATGTGGCTTTTCTCTGTACATCCCCACGTGTCTCCTTCCATCCTGATCTCTCCTTCTTTGGAGGACACTGGTCAGACCGGATCAGTGCCTGCTTTGAACTTCAGTACAATCACATTCTATGGTGCTGAGCATAGGGGCTTCAACATACCTGTTGGGGAAATACACTACATCATCACCATGATATTTCAGAAAGCATTTCAAATCTCTCCTCTCCCTACTCTAAATCCTTTCTAAAAGGCTCATGGGAGATGTGGCGATTTTACTCTTAGGAAATTCTTTTATTTCTTCCCTTCTCCTTCTACTTATGGTAACCTGAACATGCCCTCCACTCAAGGTGGTCTAGTAAGTTCTTCAGTGACACTGACTACATACAACTCTATTGGAGGAAGTCTGCTGAACCATTAGTGCTATAGCATTAATTAATCCATGTACTAGCTTCCTCAGACTCATTCACCGCTGGATAACTAATGTAGGAAATGGAATTCTAGTGAATTCCATTTGTTGGTTAAGTCTCTGACACTTTAGAAACTGATAGTGTCAGAACTTGGTGAACAGGCCCTTCAGGAGCACCTTTGTCCCCAGCATTGGTACAAGAACTCACACATGCTCTTGCTGTTTATGCCACCACAAGAGAACCTGAGGTAAGTGATGCTCCAGTTGCCATCAGCCAGGACTGCTGTGTGAAATCATCACTAGGAAAGCTCTCGGAGACAAAACCAAAGAGTTGAACATCATGAGTTCAGAAGGTCCAAGAGTACCTGGGAAGTTGGTCTGTATTAAGATATGACCAAGTTTGGTTCCAACTATCCCAAATCAGATGACAATTCAACACCTGCTTTAAAGGGGTTGCTAAACTCAGCCCCAGCAATTGCTTTTTCCTCCCATTGTAGTTTCCATAGAGCCTCAAATGCTGCTGGACTTCTGTGCTGGAGAGAGTCCGGAATGAAGCCACCTCTCCTGGTAGAGTCCTTTCCTTCAGCTTACCCTCGTATTTGCCTTTCGTTATCACAACAATCTCACAGGTTTATGGTGGGAAACAATAATGCTGACATCTTTCCTGTGTAAAAATGGTGCCCAGGTTGCCTTGGTCCTGAAAAGTGAATTTGTACGTGTGTGTGTGTGTGTGTGTGTGTGTGTGTGTGTGTGAGCGTTGTGTGCGTGCGTGCCCATGCATGTACGTGTGTTTGGAGGCCAGAGGTCTACATTTGTTATTGTCTTCAATTGCTTTCCACATTATTTTTTGAGACGTAGTCTCTGGATCCGTAGCTCGCTGACTCAGCTAGACTGGCTGGCCAGCAAGCTCTGAGAATCTGCCTGACTCTGTCCCTCCCAACATACTCCCCCTCTCCAGGAATAGGATTACACAGGCATGCTGCCGTGCCCAAACTTCTTACAGGTGCTGGGGATCTGAACTCGGGTCCTCAAGCTCACTCAGCAACCACCATAGCAACAGCAATCCCTAGCCCTGAAAAAAAATTTTTTTTAAGCCTTATAATGTTAGCTCCAGGATGCCTGGTAGGAGGACCCCATACATAGAGATAGAGTCTCAATGTGATAAGCCTCTAAAAGGAACTCTTGAATGGGCCATGGTGGCTCAAAACCACAACCTCAGTACTCAGAAGGCTGAGGTGGGGAGATGATAACTTCAAGGCCAACCTGGGTTACATAGGAGATCCTGTCTCAAAAGACAAAACAACAAAGAGCCCAAGGCCTAGCTCAATGGTAGAATGCTTGTCTATCACGTGCAAGGCTCTGCCTTCAATCATCAGATCTAGAAAATGGATAAACAATAATGTCTGGGCTGGAGAGCTGCCTCAGCAGTTAAGACACTGGCTGCTCTTCCATGGGACCGGGCTCCGATTCCCAGCACCCACAGAGCGGCTCACACCTGCCTGTAACTCCACTTTCAGAGGCTCCAATGCCCTCTTCTGGCCTCCACTGGCACCCAAGTGGTGTACAGACAAACACCCATAGACACAACATAAAATTAAATCAAAGCCAATCATTTCCAAGGCCACGTTTCAAAGATTAACTCTTTGTTCCACGCTTCTTACAGCCGTTTCACTTGCCCCCTAAAACTTAGATTCTTTCGGCGGCGGCGGAGGAAATACTCCATCCCCAGTGTTTTCAGCTCTCCTGTCTGCAGAGAATGGAGAGGGATCTCCTGTCTGCAAGGAAGCTGCCTCCCTCCTGTGCTCAGGGATGTCCTGAGAACTCGTCCTGTGACTAACCTGTGATTTCTGTCCTTGTAGATCTACTCCTGGATAGACGTTGTAACCGAGCGGTATCCTGACAGGCTCCAAAAACTCTACATTGGCTCATCATATGAAAAGTACCCACTTTACGTGTTAAAGGTAGGTGGGGAGAGTCACTTAGAGGGGGATATTAACTGTGCAATGATGTTTGTTATAGCTTAGTTCTACTTTTCTTTGAGCTCTGGAAATGTTTTTGTTTCAAGTGTATCTTAACTTTAATATCCAGCTACTTAGGAATAAATTACCTTTGTTTTTCCTTGAGTAATGAGTTTATGAGTGAAAAACACCTCTAGAATCAGACTCCCCTGTGTTCATGCTATGTTAGACAGCTAGATAAACCACTTTCTGTGGGTTTCACTGGCCACACGCATAAAATGACGGGAGTAGTCTCGCTACTCCTCAAGTCCTTGCTCTATTTATATTACTACCTCCTCAAATCGGCTGGGAGAGATTGTGTATCTTGAGTTGCTCTTGGACAAACAGTAGCCTAGCTTTTGAAAAACCAAAATAGGAGCCGAACCACCATCCAGATAAACTCAGAGAGCCGGGCAATTCTGCAGGGACCGCCTTAGTCACCAGAGGTGTGGCTATGTACTTTCAGTTGCAGAGTCTTGTGAAAGAGAATTTGATTTTTAAAAAATTAGTTACAAAAATAATTTCAGGATATGTAAATAAGGGAGAAGAGTTATAAAAATTAATGAATATTTACAGTAACCAAAACAAGAAGAAAAGAGGATTAAATATTGCCATCTATACCATTCTAGGAAGGCTTCTTTTCAACCTTGTGATTAACAATATCCAAAGAAAGGAGAGAGTAATATGGCCTTGGTCAAGGTGTCTTCTTTGAATATATGCTTAGGGAAGATCAGTGAATGTGAATTCTAGAAAAGCCGTAGGTATCATGACCATGAAAACATTTACTGGTTACACCTTTCCAATTCTGTAGTTCTGTTTTCTCCCACACTCTCTCCCTTAAGAAATGAAAGAAATGCTCTGTAGAAATGTAATTAATAGAAAAACACATTTGCTTTTAGTGGTGCAGAATTGGTACATGATGACCTGTAGTAGGTGAGCATTTGCAGGTGCTCTAAGGCAAGACTTTGAATCAGGATGCCTCAGGTTCAATCTGTCCTTCTTAGGAACTTCCAGGGCAGACTCAAGGCAGAGATGAGGCATATGGATTCCTTTAGCGAATCAGTCAGTTAATAGGTTAGTTCCACGGGAACTGTCATGCATGCCCACCCATGACACTTTCTCGTTTTGTGTGCATCTTGCAACTGGATGTCTGGAAGCTGGATGAACACATGGGGAAAGTCATCCATCCTGGTTGGTTGCATCAAGTTTTACTCTAGTCTCTGCAGACCCACAATGTTGTCAGTGTCAAGCCGACAGGCAATTTATCCCTAAAGCTGAAGTATGCAAATATGAATGAATGATCAAGTAAGGCAACTAACCTGGACAAGTAAGGACTTTCCTGACTCTGACTAGATAGAATCACCCGCATCTGTTTGATTAGATGATTTGACTATTAGTGGCCATTTTTCTTTTTCCTTTATTTAGATATTGCTATTAGGAAAGGCAAGTTAGTTAGGGTTTCTATTGCTGTGATGAAACACCATGACCAAAAAGCAAGTTGGGGAGGAAAGGATTTATTTGACTTATACTTCCATATTGCTGTTTATCATTGAAGGAAGTCAGGACAGGAACTCAAACAGGACAGAAACCTGGAGGCAGGAGCTGGTGTAGGGGCCATGGAGAAGTGCTGCTTACTGGCTTACTCAACCTGCTTTCTTATAGAACCCAGGACCACCAGCCCAGGGATGGCCCCACTCACAATGAGCTGGAACCTCCCCCATCAATCACTAATTAAGAAAATGCTTCACAGCTGGATCTTACAGAGGCATTCCCTCAATCGAGGTTCCCTCTTTCAGATAACTTTAGTTTGTGTGCCAAGTTGATGTAAGACTAGCCAGCACAGAAACCTTCCTAGGAGGATGTAAATGACGATATTCACTCGCTTTTCTTCTTGATTTGGTTACACTACATATTTGTTTGAGTTTATAATCCTTCTCCCTTTTCTCCATATCCTGAATTTATTTTTGTAAATAATTTCAAAGAATCAAATCTATGGGGTCTGTAGAGTTGGCTCAGTGGTAAAGAGCACTGGCTGCCCTCTCAGAGGACCCAAATTCAATTCCCAGCACCCACAAAAATAAGGAAAAATGTTTTAAATCAAATAAATCACGATTGATTTTGGAAATGTTCTTGAGAATTCTTTTTCATTGATAATTTCATGTGTGCATATATTTGGTCAAAGCCCACCCCCTCCCCTTCAATTCCTCTCTATTTCTCCTCCCTTCCCCTCCCAGCTTCATGTTCTCTCTCTGTCTCTCTCTGTGTGTCTCTCTGTCTCTGTCTCTCTCCACACTTATGCACCCATATGTGCACGTATGTAGGACCATCTCCTGGAGCATGGTAGACTTGCAGGGGCCTCAACCCTGGAGAAAACTTACTCTCCCTCCCTCAACAACCACCAGTTGCCTCCATCCATGCTGGGAGTTTGGCTGGCTTGACCTCGAGAATCCATCTACAGATGTCAAAGGTTGTCACTGTGTAAAGACTGATTCTTCTTGCTCCACAGAGTTGACACCTTGTGCTAGCCCTCCACCCTGTACATCAGATCAAAGCCCCTGTCCCCAATCTAATGGGACCAGTTTACGAATCAACTGGTGATATTTCATCCTTTGGGGGTGAAGTGCAGAAATAGTAGTGCATAAAAAGTGTACTCCATGGAGGAATTTTGAGGGCTTGTATATTCCCAAAGTCTCTATCCTTCCTGCACACAACTGCCCACCAGCAAATAGCACCTACGTACGGGGAGTAAAGACACACTTGTGATAATGCTCTTTGCTTCTCTTTCTGTCTGCATGCCTACGTAGTGCAGGGGCAGGAGTTCTGGCTTCAATTTCATTCCCAATTCACACATGCATCAGACCTAAGCAATCCTCCCATCATCTCACCAGCTTTTAAATTTGCTCTGAGAACTTTCAAAGTAACACAGAGAACAGTGTCTATGCAGTAAGTCCATTGAAAGGATGGAGTAAAGGAAAAGACATGATAGGGTTATACTGTTTGCGGTTGTATATTTATTTGTTTGTTTGTTTACTTCTCTCTCTCTCTCTCTCTCTCTCTCTCTCTCTCTCTCTCTCTCTCTGTGTGTGTGTGTGTGTGTGTGTGTGTGTGTGTGTGTGTGCAGGTTTCAGGAGAGAAACAAACAGCTAAAAATGCCATATGGATCGACTGTGGAATCCATGCCAGAGAGTGGATCTCACCTGCTTTCTGCTTGTGGTTCATAGGCTACGTAAGTACTTCCCATGGGCCAGTGTTTCAATTGTGTTATGACTAAGCTGCACTTTCCCACATCACAACCTGGAATTCTTGGTTCAAGTTTTACAAGTGAAGCTTGGGAAACTGTCATGTTCACATGGAACGATAATTAGGAAACAATAGTCTATCAAGTGATAAGCTTCCTAAAGTAGAAAAAATATTTGAAGAAATTATTTTTTTGGTCTTAATCATCATCATCATCATCATCACCATCATCATCATCATCATTTTGGTTCGTATTGTCTAGACACCTTTTGCCACATCCCACCCTTGGGAACTGAACATGAAGCACACACTTACAGATCAGATAATGCTTTTCCATGTGTCATAATAAAGAATTCTGTCCTTGAAGAAGGGATTGGCATTAAGAAAAAGCCATATACAGTCGGGTAGTGGTGGTGCACGTCTTTAGTCCCAGCACTCGGGAGGCAGAGCCAAGTAGATCTCTGTGAGTTCAAGGCCAGCCTGGTCTACAAAGCGAGATCCAGGACAGGCACCAAAACTACACAGAGAAACCCTGTCTCGAAAAACCAAAAAAAAAAAAAAAAAAAAAGAAAGAAAGAAAGAAAGAAAAAAGAAAAAGCCATATATAAGACAAAGGGTATGCCATAAAAGTGATAATTAGGAGGGCTATCAGCCTCCACAATGAATAAAAACAGTAAGATTATGCTTCAAATCCTACAAAATGGGCATATGTACCATCCATTCTGATTAATAGAAAGAGACGTACTGGAAAATTCAAAATGCATACCTTTTGATAACACTACTCACAAAGACTATAACAAAAAAAGATCAGTCAGAACATTAGGACATCATTGGTTAGATCTCTCTTACCAAACAGAACACATCAAACATAACACATCAAACAAAGTTATTTCTGCCTGCACTGGGTCCTAACAAATGCAACACTCCTAACCACTGTCACCTGCTTCACATCTTCCCTTCTCCAATAAATTTGAGTTTGTTAGAAGTCTCAGGGGAGACTGTTCCTGGGGAGATGTGAATAAAATGTCCACTCAACCCAGAAATCGAAGCAATCACAGACCTACGTAAGGACACCGCTCAAGAACCAGCGGGTTTAGTGGGGTTACTTCCGGGAGCAGAAAGGACATAAAGGCAGCTGTTATTACCGAAAGCCTGCCCCAGCACAACTGACAGCTCATGAAAGCCGGAACCCTAGAGCTCACTGCACACTTTCAGGCAGCTCTACAGGTTGAAGAGCGTCCCTTGTAGGTGACTTGGCTAGTCTGATCATCAGCCAGGTAGTTCATCTGATTTCTGTCTCCCCGGAGAGCCTTACTTTCTACTTGATAAGTGAGGGACCTTGTGTGTCTGGTCAGTTTCAGGACTTTCCTGAAACTCCTGAGTTGTTTAGAGCTTGAGTCATCATCGCCTTCTTCTTCTTCTTCTTCTTTTTCTTCTTCTTCTTCTTCTTCTTCTTCTTCTTCTTCTTCTTCTTCTTCTTCTTCTTCTTCTCCCTCTTCCTCCTCATCCTCTTCCTTCTCCCCCTCCTCCTCCTTTCCTTCCTCCTCTTTTTTCTTCTTTCTTTTTTGTTTTTTTCCAAGATAGGGTTTCTCTGTGTAGCCCTGGCTGTCCTGGAACTTGTTTTGTGGACTAGACTGGCTTCTGCTTCCCGAGAGCTGTGATTAAAGGTGTGCACCACCTTTGCCCAGCTGCCTGAGTCTTCTTAATAAGCCTTCTTTTAGAACTTCCTGGGTTTCAAAGAGCTTTTTTAAAAAAAAAAAAAACATTGTCCAACAGTACTGCAGCATCCCTGAGCCTACTGAATAGTTTTCACCCGCCATTGAAACAATCTGGACCAAATGAGATTGGTTCCAACTCACCCATCCCTCAGCAGTGCAGTCATTTGGTTGCCTTGCACCTTACCCAAGCTGGATAGCTTTAATAAAGGGGTCATCGGTGCTGTGGGATGGTCTGTATGTCAAATGTGTTGCTGATTGGTCAATAAATAAATCACTGATTGGCCAGTGGCCAGGCAGGAAGTATAGGCGGGACTAACAGAGAGGAGAATTGAGAGAACAGGAAGCTGGGTGAGAGAGACACTGCCAGCCGCCACCATGACAAGCCGCATGTGAAGATCCTGGTAAGCCACGAGCCACGTGGCAAGGTATAGATTAATAGAAATGGATTAATTTAAGATATAAGAACAATTAGCAAGAAGCCTGCCACGGACATACAGTTTGTAAGCAATATAAGTCTCTGTGTTTATTTGGTTGGGTCTGAGTGGCTGTGGGACTGGCGGGTGAGAGAGATTTGTCCTGACTGTGGGCCAGGCAGGAAAACTCTAGCTACACATCGGCTAGTGGAGAACGAAAGTGAGAACATTTATTTTTCACTTATCTCTGAAGCTGAAAATGGCCAGAATGAAACACCAGTTCATATTGGCAGTGGTTCATTTTGGCAAAATTCCCCCAATACGTTTCCTTCTCAACACAACGCCTTTTCTTCCAGCTACCCTTTACCCATTTGCTGACTCTTTGTAAGACTATTTTATTTATTCTACAAATATTCATAAGTCATCCCTGAGAACCTAGACTCTGGAGAGACGGGGAGCAGACTATGGCTTGAGGATTTTACCATCAAATATTTTATCTTAGTGGTACTCAGTAGATACTTTTTTACTCAAGTCAATAATCATGTCAGTAATTCCCACTGAGTGAGTGAGCATTCAAGCCTCATCTGCCTACAACTAATGCAGGCCACTGACTCTTAAAATATTTCAAACCACTGCTGGAGGAAAAGTCAATCCAAATACTTTCAAATAGTTTGAATGGGACTGTAACTCAGTGGTTAATTATTCCAATGGCCCTAGGTTCAAAACAGGTTTTGCATGGGTGGATTCTACCTTTAAAGGTTACCTGAGTCAAAGGTGAACTGAAACCCTTAGCTCAATTTACTTTACTCCCTCCGAGATCTTAATAAGTATTGGAAACCCATATAGTCCACCCTCAATGATGGCATTAATTCACTTTGAGAAGCCCAGGGTTGGTCATGTCCCCCTCTCTGTTTCTCACTAATTCTCAAGGGCCAAGTTAGATTCCTTCTATTTCTGCAAAAAAAGAAGCTGAGACTAGTGTGTCCGTCCCTACATCACCACAGCCGAGCCCCAGCTCATGGTCTGGTCATCATAGTAGCCCAGTATATGCACACTGAGCACCACACCTCACTCGGCACTTTCTCCAACAACTCGCTCTTCGACCTGCAACTTTACCCTGGAAAACTCTCCCCTAATTGCCCACAAAATTGGCCCTTCCATCCTCATCATTTTCCTGCTTCTCCTCACCTGATCTGATGTATGCCTTCATAGGAACAGTGCCTCCTGGGAGCTCCATCCAGCACCTCACCATGTGCCAAGAGGCCTGGAGGACTGCATTAATAGTCTGCATCCTGATACCACTGGTCTCTTTCTGTGTCTTCCTCAGATTTCATAATATGGTTGCACTCTCCCATCTTTTCTGCCTCTTTTCATCCACTGGCCTCCGGATCAACCCTCGGGACCTACTTTGTGGTTCTTTACTCCCCCAGCATCCCTTTCCACCATTCTGACTAAAGTTAAAGCTCGTGTGTGAGATCCATCGACCAGGTGAGAGTCTCACTTCCTTGACATCGGCATTACTATGTCGAGCATTATTTCTAGCTCAGTGGATTTCTCCTGTGGCCGTCCTCTGAACAACGTCAGACATTGTGTTTTCCCACCCCTACACCCAGAGAACCACCATGAGAAGCCAGGAGCCACTAAACATGGCTTCCTCGTTTCATCTTCAGCTTTCCTCAGTCTTGCAGCTGTTTAGAAAACACACTTTCAGAAAACCCAACTAGATCTCTTGGCTTGAAGATGTGTGTTTCTAATTCATCAGATCTTCTGAGCGCTCTCTCTCTCTCTCTCTCTCTCTCTCTCTCTCTCTCTCTCTCTCTCTCTCTCTCTCCCCCCCCTTAGGTTCTCTGTTATCATATTAAAAACTTCTCAGTCACCTGAATCCTAAATTCTCTGCTCCATTGATGTGACATTCAGAAGTTTCAACTTCAAACACCTCCAGAATTCATCCTCATCCTTTTCAGTCATTTGTACATCCTATACTGTTTATCGTTATAGTTACAGAATTGAATTGCTGCAACTCTTTTCTAGCCATAGGGCTATATGGTACTGTTTTTGGTGTTCCCATGACTCAGTGTATTGTTTGGTTCCTTAACCAGTGCCCTAAATCCCTCATGAAATTTGAAATTTAAATTACTGAATTGGGTTTTGAAGTACAAGCATGCCTAAATGGTACCTACTATTGGCCAAGTACGTCATTGTTATTGGCTGCGTTCTGAATTATCTGAATATGTACAGGGATTGATAAAAAGATGGTGACATCTCTTTCCTGTATCTCTAATCATGGTGGGTGTGGCTATGAAAAATGCATGGCATGTGGAAGGTTTTTATGTTACTTTAATCTCTATGAGATGATTATTGGCTGATGCTTTGGTAGCTTTGTTATTTAGGACACGTAGGAGAGAAAGCGTCAGGATGAAAAGCGGAGTCTTCGTCCATCACAGCCCAGCAGACAGGAATCAGCTTGGCCTCCTCTTCCATCTTCCAGTCTTCTGTCCTCTTCTCCTTACAGCATCTCTGTGATTTCACTTGGGCTACTTTTCTTGTTGGAAAATCCTACTTCCAGCAAATATTGAACTGTTTTCAAATATTGTGTGCCAGGTACAATTCCTTCAACTATCTACCTCATTAAAAGCAATTCATTCACTAGATATAAATACCATGCTCACTATAGCAGTGATTTATTAGATGACACACTCATGGAGATGAGACACTCTTCTCAAATCAACACCAGAGAATCATTTGAAATCTGAGTAATGTAAATAAATAAAATGTCAAACAGGTTAAACATAGAATTGCCATATGATTCAGCCATTCCACTCCTAGGTATCTCCCCAAGACAATGAAACACACACACACACACACACACACACACACACACACTTACAAATGTTTACAACAACTGCATTCGCAATAGTCAGAAGGTGAAAACAGTACCAATGCCCGACCACTTAGGAGTGGAGAAAGGAAATATGGTGGCTCTCTACAATGAAATTCAGCACTGCAAAGGAGCGAGATTCTAACTCATGCTATTGCAGAGATGATCCATGAGAGCATTATACTGTCAAAGAAGCCAAACACGAAAGCTACACATCTCAATAATAGGCAGACTCACAAAGACAGGAAGCTTAGCGGCCGGAGAGATGGCTCTGCAGTTAAGAGCACTGGCTGCTCTTCCAGAAGACTTGGGATCAATTCTCAGTGCTCATATGGCAGCTCACAACTGTCTGTTACTCTAGTTCCAAGGGGCCCAATCCCCTCTTCTGACCCCCAAGGGCACCAGGCAAACACATGGCACACAGACATTCATGGAGCCAAAACACCCCCTGTACATGTAAAATTAAAACAAGTAATCTTAAACCCGGGGGGGGGGGGGGGGGGGACACGGACGGACGGAAAGATTGGCTGTGGGCAGAGTCTAAGGATGCGAAGGGAGGTGGAATCGGAGTGACTGTCATGGAGGCTCTGAAATCAGAGAGTGGCGACATTTACACTGTCCCGTGAAAATGCCAAGGACCACTGAGTTTCACTTTTAAAACATCAAATTTCTGGTATGTCAGTTAAGTCTCAGTAAATCTATTAAAGGCAATAATAATTCCCCTTTCCCGTGGGATGACTGCTTCAGAGGCATATGTGTGGAGGCATGGGTGGGGCTTGGACCAGGAACCCAAGCCTGTTCCAACCCATCCTCACTCCATCTCTCTGGGTCCTTCATTGTGGGATAAAGAAATCCAAGGGCTAACACTGAATATCTCTCAGGGTCCAGCTTTGCTGGAAGACTGTTATAGAATCAATCAGTGATAAAGGAGGGTGAAGCAATGAAGAACCCCATCATGCCACATTTATCAAAATAAGAAACACTGGGGGCTGGAGAGATGGGTTAGCAGTTAAGAGCACTGGCTGCTCTTACAGAGGACCCAGGTTCAATTCCCAGCATCCACATGGCAGATCACAACTGTCTGTAACTCCAGTTCCAGGGGATTTGACATCCTCACACAGACATTCATGTAGGCAAAACATGAATCAATGCTCATAAAGTAAAAATAAATAAATTACATTAAAAAAACACCATGAACATTAAAATGATGCATGCTTTATTACTTTGAAAGTAATAGGCTCTTCTGTTACTCTTTTAACAATGAATACTACATTCCTCCTGGAAAATGACATAAACATAATTCACAAATTTGTAGCAGGAAATGTATTTAACTTGTCACTGAACTACTTCAAAGAATTTTTTCCTCAAATGCAAATTCTCCTTCCTTTCATTAAGCTTTTATTTCTTAAACTGAAGATTTAAGAAAACACTTGCTTCTTTCTTCTATCCTTTTCTGTTTTATTTTGGCAAGCAACTGTGGCATGACTCACCCAGTCATTATATAGGAATGTTGGCCTGGCATTTTAACTACTTAAGGGTAAAAATATAGATGCGGTTAAATAGTGTTTTCTATTCTTATTGTTTTTAGCTACTATTTTATTATTTCTCATTTTTACTACATAAACATCTTATTATTTGTATAGTATGGATACTGTAAACAAATCCGATAAGCAATGAATGGATTTAGGAAAGTATTTGCACAGAAGCTGAATTATCTATAACATGAATAGGATTCTTACAAGCAATTGAAAAAGAGGATAAGTAATTCAGTAGAAAAGTGGGTCAAGCACATAAATTGGCAAATCAGATGGGCCAAGAAATCTCTGAAAAGAGAATTAAACTTTCTAATATGGCAGTTAAAATTAAGGTCTAAAGTTTTCAGATTGGTACAACTTAAAAACGATGACATTGTTACAGGAAATGGGCATGCACACTGCTGGTGGGAATACATCATTTACTCACTGACTCTTTATAGAAATCAACCTGGCAACAACAATTAATATCTAAGTGATGTACTTCTGAGCAGCCGTTCTGCTTCTGGGATTCTCCTTCCTACAGAGATAAAGGCATAGGAAGTGTGTGAGAGGATGTTGATGCTATTGCACAGCACAATTGTACAAACATATTTTATTTTCTGAAGCTTTCATATAGGAGTATTATATTGGCATCATTTCCCAATTCCTTCTGTGTCTCTTCCTCTACTCTTTCTCAACTTCATAGTCCTTTATTCTTTAATCATTATTGTCACACACACACATACACACACACACACACACACACACACACACACACACACACACACCCCTATAAATACTGAGTTCATTTAGTGTTGCTCATATGTATACATGTTTAGGAATGACTACCAGGGATTGGATAATCTATCAGGGTCCTTGAAGACTGCCTTTTCCTCTCTCTGAAGCCATTAAATACTGGTCTCTCTACCTCTCTGTCTCTGTCTGTCTCTGTCTCTGTCTCTGTCTCTCTCTGTCTCTCTGTCTCTCTGTCTCTCTCTCTCTGTGTGTGTGTGTGTGTGTGTGTGTGTGTGTGTGTGTGTGTGTGTGTGTGCAGGTGCCCATAGAGGTCAGAAGTGCCAGATGCTCTGGGGGCTGGCGTTGTAGTAGCTGTGGACCACCTGATATGTGTGCTACACATCAGACACCAGTTTATGATCTGAAGTGTTGAGCCATCTCTCCCAGCCCTGAAGTATGATTTAAAAGAAACTTGTAAAAGTTAATAATGAGGAAAAACCTGTTTCTTATCAATACCTTTTGATTTGTATTTAAGACAGCAAACAATTCTACCCAAACTAAATGTATCAATAATACCCAAACTAAAATGTATCAATGTTATTGCAGTATGGCAATGTCAAACCAAAGCTTTCTAGGTGAAGTGATTTAACCAGATAGAGAACCTTCTATGAGGTTCTGCTGTCTGTGTTTTTGATCATTTGGGAGGGAACTCTGTGGATGTCCTTGCACCGCACTGAAAGACGCACCTCTAAGCTGGTGTGAGACAACAGGGGAGGACTGGGGGCCGGTTGATGAGTATCAGCAACCAGAGCAAGTCCTCCGAAGACTGCCAGCCGTGTTACAGCCACGTGACAAAATGTGAGGGAAAGGGACTGGAGACAAATTTATGACCAGTTCGAAGGACTGTTAGATCATCGTCTAATTAAGTCTGGGTCTAAAACAGTGGTTCTCAGCCTTCCTAAAGCTGTGACCCTTTAATACAGTTCCTCATGTGGTGACCCCCCCAACCACAAAATTACTTTCGTTGCTACTTCATAACTATAATTTTGCTACTGTCATGAATCATAATGTAAATTGTGTTTCCTGATGGTCTTAGGCAGCCCCTGTGAAAGGGTTGTTCAACTCGCTAAGGGGTCTCGACCCATAGGTTGAGAACCACTGGTCTGAAACAAGTTAGGAAGAGCCCTGGTTACTATGGATTATTGGAAAGGAGCGGCACTATACTGAGTTTTTGTTTTTTAAAAAGTCTTTGTTGTAAGCTTTATGGGTTTAAAGGGTATCCTTTCTTGGTGTTTGAAGGAGAATTTAGAAATGGGTAGTTCAATTTTTCTGCCATCATTAAATAGGAAGGTTTCTATTGACCCATGTGGTATCAGAGTACCCTAAGTTCAGTCACTTTAAGAAACTGGTATTCACAACAAGATGCTGTGAGATTTCAGAAGGAATTGTGATCGACATGTAGATCTCTGTTATGGGAGGGAGATGGCAGATGAGGGCAGGCAGCAGAGTAGCTCTGTGAACAAGGATGCTATGTCCAGGGGAATGTGTGAGTGAGGCAAGGAGAAACCACCTGCCATACACAGGCATAGGGAAGTAAGAAGAGCAGAATGTGAGGACGCAAAGAGAAGGTGTTCAAAGCTGCTGTGAGGCAACAGAAGCCCAGCTGTAGTTAAGTAGCTGTTATTAATTCTCAATGAAAAATCTCAAGTCCTTTGAAAACAATAAAGCAGTGAGGGGGGGGGCCGTAAGACACAAAAATCCCCAAGTGTTACAGCAGTCAATTTGTATTACAATCAATTATTTGTGTTTGTTTACAGTTTCATTAGTATTTGAAAATAAATTTACCTAAGACCCATTTTTTTTTTTTTTAAAAAAAAAGAGAAAGAAACTGTTACTCTTCTTGCAAATTAAATCTACACATCAAAAGCTGTCAAATAACTTCTTCGGAAGAGAGGGAAACTCATTAAAACCAAGGCAAAGCTTAGAAGGACCCAAAATGAGACACTAAACTCCTTGATTTAACGCACAGATCACCCAGTTCTATGGGAAAGAAAAGCTGTATACCAATCTCCTGAGGCACGTGGATTTCTACGTCATGCCAGTGATGAACGTGGATGGTTATGACTACACATGGAAAACGGTGGGTGAAAGCCAAGGACGCAGAATACACCCATTTGGGGGCATACAGAGATGCAGGGTTCGTGGAATCCTGGACCTTGGTGACGGGGTTTTGCTATGAAAAAAGTATTCAGTTGTGGGAAATTTCAAACATCCATAAAAACAGATGTAATTGCATAACAACAATACACTAGACATCCGTCTCACCGCCTCAGTGATGACGATTGGCTTTCTGCTGCTGTGACAAAATGCCCGAGAGTAAAAGCTTAGAAGGAAGAAAGGTTGGTTTTGATCCAGAGTTTCAGGAACTTCAGTCAATGAGGCGTGTGACAAGAGGTCATGGCAGGGAGCACATGATAAAGCAAAAGTGTTCATGTAATGACAGCTGGGAAGCCAAGAGTGAGACGGGCATGGGGGGGGCGTGGGGGGGAGGCGTGAGCGGGGGGTGGGGGGGGGGGGGGTGGAGCCAATGGCCCCTGCAAGGACACATCCTGCAGCGGGCTCAGTTTCTTCTGCTAGAACCCACTTCTTCCCAATAATGCTGTAGGCTGGCAGCCAAACCTGTAACGCCTGGGCTTCTGGGGAATGTTACAGACCCAAGCCACCCCACAGCTCAAGGCCCACTGTGTTTCATTTATGTCCTGTCAATACTATTTTAAAGAAAATCCAAGACACTGTACCATCATTTTATTAATAAACACATCATCGTGCATCTCAGAAATAAGAAACTCTTAAAAAATAAAAGCTCATCCTTGTAGCAGTGGCTCATGTTTGTAATCCCAGTAGCTAGGAAGCTGAGGCAGGAGGTCGCTGGGAGTTTGAGGTCAGCTTCAACTAAATAATGTTCTGTATGCCAGCCTGTGCAGTGTAACCAACCCAACGGTCAACCCATCCCAACCCAAAAAGGCACAGTGTGGAGAGAACAGAGAGAACACTAAAACGCATGGCCGGCTCGTAGTTTCAGACTGAGATACACGCTATTATACTTTTCTTTGAAGGAGTTCAAAATGAGCTTGCACGTGAAAGTAATTGAAAGGAGGCGGGGCTAAGTAAGAAGGCGGTGAGATGCTTAGTGGAAACAAATGAGTTTTCATACTTGTACAGTCAAAATCCATGAGATATTATCATTTTTTTATTTGGCTCAAGCTAACAGTTCGAGTGTGACTGGGACCTGGATGGAGATGGGGCTGTGTGAGAGGACCGTGGCAGATGGTCCAGCTTGATAACCTGTCCCCGTCTGGTTCCTTTAGAACCGAATGTGGAGAAAGAACCGTTCTGTCCACAAGAACAACCGATGTGTGGGCACAGACCTGAACAGGAACTTCGCTTCCAAACACTGGTGTGGTAAGCGTTTGCTTCATGCATCTCTTCATGAAAATGGTGAGAGATGCCCATGAATTCAAAGTAATTACAGGGGTGTGTGTCAGAAACAGGAATAATCTAATAACGAACATCTGAAGTAAATATAATGCTGTGACTGTGGACTGGAGCCCAGCAAACCGCTTTAACCTCTCCCTGATGCTGCGGGCTCATCTTTAAATAAGGACATTGAACAGGTTAATTCTTACTTATTCTTCGATAATCTTTCACATATAGACAATGTAGCTTGATTGTATCCATTTTCAACTCCCCTTCTCACTCTCCCCAAACTGCCCTAAATATGTGCCTCTCCCATCTTAGTTATCCCTCTTCTTCCCCTTCCTCTCCTCCTCCTCCTCCTCCTCCTCCTCCTCCTCCTCCTCCTCCTCTTCCTCCTCCTTCTCCTCCTCCTCCTCCTCCTAGTTCACTGACTCCAGTGACAACATCCACAAAGAAAAACGGCAACCTTCTCCCAGCAACCATCAATTGCAAATGGCCCCTCAACTAGGAAATGGTCCTGGTGAGCTCCAGCCATATCCACGCTAGCATTTTGACTGGTCTGATCTTGTCCAAGTGAGTACAGCGAACCACAGCTGCTGTGAGTTCCTGGTGCAGCGTCATGTCATGCTCAGATGACAGTGCTCCCAAGCTCTCCTCAGACTCCTTTGGCTCTCCCATGCTTCATTCTTTTTCCTGCCTCTTTCTCAGTATTTCCTGCTCCTTGTAGGGATTGATAGAGATGATCCACTTAAGGCTGAGGACTCAATCAGGACCAGTTTTTAAAGGTCTCTTCTAGTTTCTAAGTTAAAAAACAAAACAAAACGCTATCTCAGACTAAGAAGGGCATTATCAGAGATCTTGCTTTAACATGTCATGTTCATCCTCAGGACATCAAAGACTAGGGTAGGGGACACCCTCTCATTTTCAGTTGCACAGGTAAACTTTTTTTTTTTGTAGAAACATTTTCTTTTGTGTCCGCTATTGTCTTTCTTAACAAGTTCATCCTTTCATGAATAACATAAAATACTGAGAAGTAATAACAATATAAAAGGTGACGCAAAGACAGGCAAGTGGGAGATTGTCATCCTTTGGTTTGAATGAGCTGAGGTGCTCGGTGAACATGGACTTGGGTCGTGGAAACAATCAGTTCTCAGGGAGGCAGGTGTAAGCTCACCCTTTTTTCCCACTGCATCCAACATTATAGTTCATCATGCTACAGTTAAGAAGCAGCTATGGGCCAAGAAGGAATGGTATACATCTGTAACTCCAGCACTCCTGGGCTGAGGCAGGCAGGTGGCAAGGTTTAAGGTCAGACTGGGCTACACAGCGTGACCCTGTAAGAAACTACAAACAAGGCCCTAAATTATACAATGAGCTTCAATCATCTGCCATATTGAGAATATATACACATGGCTTGGGTAAAATGTGGCTCTCTGAGGCTTCAGTCCTGTGTATTAGAGACATGAGGAGAAATACTGAAAGGCAGGTGTATTAGTCAGAGTTCTCTAGAGGAACTTAACTGATAGAATAAAAAAAAAGGATGTGTGTATAATATATATATATATGTGTGTGTGTGTGTGTGTGTATGTATATTTATGTATATATGTATATGCATGTATATATACACTCCACTTCAAATAATTGTTAAGAAAAATCCCTCACAGGTGTACCCAGCCTCTTGGGTTTTAGTTAACTCTAAATATTGTCAAGCTGACAACAAAGGAGAGCCATCATATCAGGCTACCATACACAGGGACACACATTATGAATTAATTAAATGGATTAATAAATGAATTAATGAGTTAATAAAGCTTAAATGAATTAATAAAGCTTACTCTGGTACCAAATATCATGGTCACATTTTAAGTCATAGTCCATGTATCTAAGTGTAAATTAGATCTGGAGACTTATTTCCATGGTCTCACTCTGGTTGAGGGTTCTTTTTTTTTTTAAATGAATTATGCTGATTTTTAAGCTGTTAACGTCAGAAAAATGCATCTATAGTGACTAAGGAAATTCAGTTTATTTTCCCTCATTTTATCAAAAGCTTGGAAACAAGTTAACAGCTGAGACCTTCCTGGTTGTGTTTTCAGGATCCAAGATGGCTCCCCCCAGGGATTCAGAGAGACCCACCTAGGATGGCCTTAGCAAGCCTGATGTAAATATTTGATTTCAAAAGAAATACAGATGACATTTACTGGATATCAAAACTACATTCTTTATAGAGCCTTCCCTTGTCCATTTTTCTGCATTTGCTGCACTGTAGATTTAAGGTGAATCACAAAGCACAGAACACACAACTTCTAATAACATCTCTTTAACCATTTTACCACAGAGGAAGGTGCATCAAGTTTCTCCTGCTCTGAAACCTACTGTGGACTTTATCCTGAGTCGGAGCCAGAAGTGAAGGCGGTGGCTGACTTCCTGAGGAGAAACATCAACCACATTAAAGCTTACATCACCATGCACTCATACTCCCAACAGATACTGTTTCCCTATTCCTATAACAGAAGCAAAAGCAGGGACCATGAGGAACTGGTAAGCACTACTTGTGAATTTCATTATAAGCATTTTAGAAATAAAACAATATTCTGTCCAAGAATCAAAAAAGGTAGGAAAATGTTTTTCCTTTAGGGAACAATAAGTAGGTGTTTTCCTCTACCCTCTAACTCTGCCAGGAACCAGCGTGGGCCCTAAGAGAATTCCAAGAATTGCTGTTAAGCTGAGGACAGGAACTTCGTTCTCAGGGAATGGCTTCCCTGTTACTGGAGAGGCCAGGAGGGCGCTGTTCCACTTGACTTACGTGGTGGTCACCCACTTCCTAGGCCAGCTTGCCTCTGGCTAACTCCAAGCCCCTCACTCATTTGGGTGCCAGCAGGGAGAACTATCTCTGTACTGCCCTTTTCAACTCCCAAGGGTTGGTGCTATCCAGGAACCGTCAGTGTCTACACCAAGACAGACCTGTTTGGAGTGTAGCACACAACACAGGACAGTCAACGAAGGCCCACACAGTCTGCTGTCTTCTTACAACTTTTTGGTCCCAGATGCTCTGTTGGGATGGACAGTAAAGGATACAGGACTCTCCGTGGGTTATACCCAGACTTAGTCAAGCCCTTGTCCCAGGTGCTTCCCAGACAGTGGCGGTGCCCTGGCATGGGCAAAGCCTGATCTCTCTTTAGTGGATTGTGCTTATCGCTCATTGTTCCCTGGCTCTCTTACCAGAGTAAAGTATACCTGCATTGAGTAGGCTGTTTACATACCTGGGCAGGTATTACTTATGACAAATACTTTTTTTTTGCATGTTCTGAAAATAGCTTGTTTGAAACAAAAACATACTTAATATTTATACTCTTTTTAATTCTCAAAGAAAACATTTTAAAGACATGTTTATCATTTTTTATTTTTATTAGTTTATTTAGTAGCACTGTGTATAGAGAGATAAAAGGACATTTGCCATGATTTAAGTGTAGAATTAGTCTGATTTTGCCTTATTTGGTGGTTGCTATCAGCACAACTACTTATTATGGGTACAATTCTGTATTCTGTCAACATTCAAAGAAGCATTAGGTAAGCCCTGCAATTAAGGATAATTCCATATGATCAGAGAGCTGGTCCAAAGTGGGTACCACAGACGGCTGTACTTATAGACGATGCACCCTCATTACCACAAAAGCGCAACAATGGCAGAAGTCACCACGGCCTGGGATGCCAGGAAAGGAAGAGGGTAAAATGAGCCCCATTCGTGACAAATTATTGTTCACTAAGGGGCGAAGAAACAAGAATAATAAAGTTTATTGATGTCAAGGGGCAGATGCCATTGCAACCAGGCACTGAGAGATTTCTATAGGCCAGGGAGGACCTTCTGTGCAGAGGAGATGGTGTTTCCCACAGGAATGTACTCAGGGGACTGTGGGGGCCACAAGCAAGTAGATGAAGTTAGCTTGTGAAGGTGTTTGAACACCAATCTGTATTTCATTATGAGGATAATGAAGTTCCATTGAAGAGTTTTTCCATCTTATTTTATGGGTGTGGGTGTTTTGTCTGCATGTGTGTCTGTGAACTCTGTGCACGCAGTGCTTGAGGAAGCAAGGGAAATGCACTGGAGCCTCTATCTAGGGCTGGAGTTAGAGAGCAGTGAGCTGCCTGTGGGTGCTGGGAATCAAACCTAGGTCCTCTGTAAGAGAAACCAGTTGTTCTAAGCTGCTAATCCATTTCTCCAGCCCCCACAAGCTTATTTTTAATTTTTTTCTTACATTTATTGTGTGTGTGTGTGTGTGTGTGTGTATGTGTGTGTGTGTGTGTGTGTGTGTGTCTGTGTGTGTGCATTTGCACATGTGAAAGTATACATGTGGAGGTCAGAGGACAACTTTCAGGAGTTGGTTCTCTCCTTTCACTATGTGGGTCCCAGGGACTAAACTCAGGTCGTCAGACTTGGCAGCAAGCACCTTTATGAACCCATAGTCATCCCATTGGCGCCTGAAACCTTTTTTTTTTTTTTTCACAAAAAACTGGCACAACACAATAGCCATGGATAGTCGTCTGGGTCCTCAAGCAACTGAAAGTACCATGATGTTAGCTCCAATTTTAGGAAAGCTAAGTGTTAAGTGGGAACTTCAGAAACCATTTCTAGGAGTTGGGATCACATGTAGTGGAACTTGCTTCATATCAGCGGCATGGCCCATCATTTGATGAGCCTTTGGGAGTCGTTAGACAAATACACAATAGAGTTGGTGAGAAGCAAATTATGCATACAGCGGATGCGTGTGTGCACTTTAGAGAAGTGGAATTCAGAGTCTGGTGATAATTTTGTCTAGAAATGGGATAGCTGCCAGTATTATAAATATCTAGTTCATTTTACATAATTAATTCCTGAAAAGCTATGTCAGGTTTTTAAAATGCAAATTTAAAAAAAAACATTCAATGTATTGGCAGAATTTTTTTTTTCTTAAGCTACTTAGTTGTGATTGCCATCGGAGGAAAACATTTTTTAAGTTAATGTATTCTTTTTAATTTACACTTTGGATAAATCCAGGCTTTATATATGTGTTTTATATATGTATGTATATATGTATATGTATAACACATATATACACACTTGGATTCAATTAATGTGATTACGATTGTTTAGAAAGGTCAATCTCTCCTGTTTCAAGGTTGCAAACTGACCAACCTCTCTCTCCAACTGCTTCTAGTCTCTCGTAGCCAGTGAAGCAGCGCATGCGATTGAAATCATTAATAAAAACACCAAGTACACATATGGCAGTGGCTCCGAAAGTCTATGTAAGTATTCCTCCTCTTTCCCTCAGCCCATCTTTCCTTCCTTCTTTTCCCTTTCCTCCTGCTGGAGATGACACCCCAGGCCTTAGGTACGCTGGACAACCACACTGGTGCTGAGGGCAGTCCTCATTGTTTCTTCCTGAGAGCTTAGACCATGGGGCCCAACAGAGGCACCCACTCAGTTTTCTTGTTTAGGTTTAGACAACAAAAGAAGCCACAGTGGCATTTAAGATGGGAAGCTTATCACTATAGAGCGGGGGTTATATAACTAGTAATCACACTAATTACGTAAAGAAGAAAAGGCTACAGCTATCATGAGATATATCAATCTAGAAGATTCCATTTACCTTGCATGCTGTTTAGTGACAGCCTGTTTCCTGACTCATAGTGAGAGCTTGAGCGTGGCAAACTCAACAAATGTTTCTGACCCATTTCTGCTGAAAGTATTCATTGAGGAAACTCCCGCATAGGTGGCAAACATTGATTCTGTTCTTCTAAAGCTAAAAGATAGATAGGTGTCATGTGACACAATTCCTGGAAAGATAGGAACAAGTGTCTACTCACTCTAGATAGGGAAACCGACAACAGATCAAAGTAGAGACGACATCTTTGTCCAGTCTGGTGAACCCAAGAGTTTGGGGCTTGCTTACAGAAATATGGCTAAGGGGTTCCTTACAGGAGTAGAAATGACTCAGTGGCCACAACATGACCAAAGCCCACCCAGCATGGGTGATAGCTTAGGGAAGCTGGAACCCTAGGACACACAGCTGGAATGTTGTATCTAGAGAAAACTGCTACACAAAAAACGGGATGAGAACAGAAAATAGACATGTAAACAAATGTCAGCAAACTGTAACTCAATGGCCAAGCCTAGGTCACTATGTGTTTTCATAGCCTTTGAACTAAGAATGCTTTTCCTATTTTTCTAAATATTTGAAAAAAGCGTGAAAATAATTAATTTTTGACACATCAAAATGATATGAAATTCATATTTGTTTCCATGAATAGTTTTATTGGAACACAGCCGTGCTCCTTAATTTGCATATCATCTATGGCAGCTTTCATGGCAGCCCAGATAATTGCAACAGAGACCAGATGGCTCACAAAACATAAACCATTTCCTATCCTGCCTTTTTCAGAAAAAAAAAAAGCCTTGCCAACTTCTGATGCAAACAAATGGTAAAATAAAGTACAGTTTCCCTCAGTGATTTCAAGAAAATAAAGTGGATTTTTAGGTTTGAGAATTATTGTAGCTGAGAGAAGCTATTGGCGAATGTGGCCTGGCAAGGCAGTCCCTGGAGAACTAACTAACAAGTAGCTGCCAAGTAACAGTGTAATATGTCCTATAAAAGCATGGAAAGGATTTTGAGACAACATAGTGAAAGCTCAGGTCTCACTTAATAAATATGATTGACACAAGGCTATAACAACAGTTGCACCCAAATTCTTTTCAATACCCCTTTACGTATCAAAATGCTTTATTAGCAGAAGTCCAAGCTCTCCCTCTTCCTTCATCTTCACCCGCCCCTGGGTTGTCTATCAGATTGGGCCACCTACTTCTGTCCCTTTGGTGTCACTGCCCCATGGCTGCCTTTGTTGACATAGACCATCTTCACACACTCATTCACCTAGGATGCCTCCCTCCCTCCCTCTCTCTCTCTCTCTCTCTCTCTCTCTCTCTCTCTCTCTCTCTCTCTCTGTCTATGTATGTCTGTCTCTCTCTGATGTGTGTGTGTGTGTGTGTGTGTGTGCGCGCGCGCGTAAGCATAGGATAAAAGTTGGAACTATAAATTAGGTGTTTGTTGATCATAATTATCAGAAATACTGGTGGATGACTGAATGCATCCACTATTCATGGATATCTTAAAAATATTAGAAATTGTGCATAAACCATCCATAATACCAGCACTCTAGCACTCAGGAGGTGAAGTAGAAGGACCAAGAGTTCAGGGACATCCTGGGTTATGTGGAGAGTTTGAGGCCAGCCTGCACTATGTGAGACTATATCTCAAAAAGAATAGAAGTAATGTTTCATTAAACAAACCTCCCAAGCAATCCAAGCACAGACAGAAAGAGGCACACTATATAATTGCTTAATTGGAAAACTTTAGAAAATCAATCAAAACTATTTGTAACATACTTTAAGTAAGGTGGTTGATGAGTCACTAAATATATACAAATGTACATTTCATATATGTTCCAGGCAGAGAATAAAAGTAAGGCATGGTGGCAATCTCAGCACTTGGCGGGGCTAAGTCAGGAAGATCACTAGCTTGGAGCTAAACAAACTATAGAGTGAGTTGCAGGCCAGCCTGGGCTATATAGTCAGACCTGTCTCAAATACACACACACACACACACACACACACACACACACACACACACACACACACACGACAGAGAGAGAGAGAGAGAGAGAGAGAGAGAGAGAGAGAGAGAGAGAATAGATCTGACTGACTGCCACAACATGTATGAATATATATATGTGTGCATGCATACATATACATATGGGTTGTTAAATGTGTGCATGTGTATACATAAACACAATAAATCTGTGGTGCCTACAAAAGAAATCTAAAACTTCTACTGAAAGACAAATAACAGGAGAATTCTTCATGTTTTGAGCAATAAGAAAATACTATTAACATTTTCCTAAATTGATTTGTATAGTTGATGCAATTCCATGAACACTTAAATACTTTTGAAGGAAGCCTACATGCTTTGTGATGGGGAAAGAATATTGAAATTTTCCTAAATTGATTTGTATATTTGATGCAATTTTATGACCACTGACATGATTTGAAGTTCATTTGGAAGCATACATTTGGTAGAAGAATTCGTAAAATGCTGACAATAGGCTAATAAGGAACAATTTGCCCCACAGAGGTATTGAAGCATGTTATAAGCACAGGATAATAGGGTAGTGTAGAACAGCCTGGAGGAGACAGATCATTAGAAGGAAATAATGGGCATAGAAAGAACTCAAATAAATAAGAAATCCTGGTTTTTCATAAAGGAGACACTTTTAAGCCAGTTAAATTATTTAATTATCAGCCCTAGAAAAACTGACAAGTCACTAAGAATAAAAACTGAATTAAGCTGGGTGGTGGTGGTACATACCTTTAATCTCAACACTCAGGAAGCAGAGGCAAGTAGATGGATATCTGTGAGTTTGAGGCCAGCTTGGCCTACAAAGTGAGTTCGAGGACAGCCAGAGCTGTTACACAGAGAAATCCTGTATTGAAAACAAATAAACAAACAATAACCAACCAACCAAACACAAACTAAATTATTAATACATCTTTCACGGAAATAAATGCCAAATTTATCAAATAATAAAGTACAAAAACCCCACCACAAGCTAAAAACTTGAGTGAGAAAAGCTTCACATGTTACACGGATCTAATAACACTAATGCTGTTCTTATAAACAATATATAGAATGAACCATGTAGAAAAGTAAGCAAGGACATTGAAAGAAAAATACAAAGATGAACAACAAATATTTAAAAGCATGCACTTCACTGATAAGGAAATCTAAACCAAAGGCAATTGCATATTATTATTATTATTTATTTATTTTTATTTATTTTTTTTTTTGCTCAGAAAATTGCCAAGATCATGATTCCTGCCAATGGTGCAGGAGCTGGCAGTGAGTGTACTCACACCCTGCTAGGAGGAGTACTTTCCATTCTTTTGGATAGTACTTGGTAACAAGTGTGGTAACTGTTAAAGATAAACAACCTTAGACAAGTAATTCTACCTCTAGAAAACATTCTGAAGTAATAAACATCGATTTATAAACAAAGGTCTCACTCTAAAGAAACTAAGTTATTTATCAACAAAATTATGTAAAAAATCAGTTACATGTAGTTTTACAATGCAGTCCAATAAAATCATTAAAAATGATGTAGCTTCAAATTCAGTTATGATACTTTTGGAAATGTTACAATAATTATGTTTAGAAACGTTACAAAATAGCAGACAGGCACTGTGTGACTTTGTGTAATAAAAATTAAGCCAGAAGAATTCGTTTAGTGCACTGTAAAATGCACTAAAATGTTATCGGCACTTATCACACTCCTTGGTCAGATTATTGTTGAGTTCTGGGCAACATCTGTTTTCTTTCTCAACATGTTTTCTTCTCAATGTCCACAATTTTTGGATAAGAAATTTAGGTAACTTAATTAGAAGAAAGCAAAGTTATTTTCATTTCTACAAAAAAAATTGAGTTGAAATAAATATATTTCAAAATATTCTTTTTCGTCTTCTTTTAGACCTAGCTCCTGGAGGTTCTGATGATTGGATCTACGATTTGGGCATCAAATATTCATTTACGATTGAACTTCGAGATAAAGGCAGATATGGATTCTTGCTGCCTGAGAGATACATCAAACCCACCTGTGCAGAAGCTCTGGCAGCAGTCTCCAAAATAGCTTGGCATGTTATTAGGAACCTTTAATGCCTGTGCCTCTGCTCCGGTGTTTTTATTTTACTGATTTCAGCAACACCAAATTGTTGAACTAGCTTTTTTCTAAGTCTAATCAGTTTCCTTGGTTTTGTCAAAGAATAAAATACATAACACTTGGAGCTTAAGGGTGACAATGGCTCGTGTGTATTTTAACCTTTTTATTGTAAGGGGCTAGGTATTGATCCCCACTCCCTCATCCCTTGATTTATGATGACCAGTTTTAAGATTTATTATTTGTATGTGTGCGTGTGTGCCCCTGCGCGAGTTTAAGCACCTGATTCGTGTTGGGCCCCAAAGAAAGCGCTGGATCCACTGGAATTGAAGTTACTGAAGGTTATTAGTAGCTACGTGGGTGCTGGGAACCAAATCTGGTCTCTGCAAGAGCAGCAACTGCTGTTAACGGCTGGAGCCATTTCTCTAGCCCCTCTTAAGTTACTTTAATACTAATTTTATGCAGATCATTGGATCCAAAAAGCAAAAGCAAAGGCCCTTTGAAGCATCTTAAGGATTTCCACTCCAAAATTGCAGTCAATCTCTGCTCGTGTTCCTGAAAGCACAATGCGTGCACAGCTTTTAGTCCAGCTATAGGCCCAGGCGGGGGAAGGGCGGATGTCAAATTCTGCAGCTCAGAAGCATGCCAGGCTGTGGTCACTGCCAGTGACAAAGTGGCACTTTATGCACTGGAAAACCGTTAAATCGAGAACCTTTTCATTAATTGAAAAAATTTCAGCTATCCCTAGCCAGCTCCCAGTTTCCTTTCCCAGATCTCTGAACGCAGGAGGCGTTCGCACGCCTCACCGCCCTCGTGACGCCGGAGGGGGGGGGAGGGCGTAGTCTGGGAGGGGCGGGACTTACTCTCTGACGACTAATCTGGCGGCCGGAAGCCGCCTGGCCTGTAGAGGAGCGGGGCAAACCCGCGACTTCCGGCCGCGTTTAGCTGCTCCCTGTCTAGCGGCCTGGCAGAGATGCGGTCCTAGCGCGTTGCCCTGCTGTGGCCTCTGTGCGTCTCGTCTTGCGTCCCGAGCTCTCTGGAGCCTAGCGAGGATCCGGGCGGCTCCGCTGCTCCCTGTTGCCGGCGTCCGCCCGCCTGCGGAGGACCGGTTCCTGGGAGCCGCGCGTGCACGTCCTCCTCGTTGTCCTCCCGGGGCCGGGCGCGGGGACAGTCGGCTGGCTGCCCAGCTTCTTGGAGCGGAGGCGGCAGGGACGCCCGAGGACTGCGCTTACTGAGGGTGCTCGGAGAGGAGGTAAGCGTTCTGGGAGCTGATCGGGAGAGGCCGGGCTCAGGTGGGAGGTTGGCGCTGTGTTCTCCATCCTCTCGCGTCTTACGCTCCTTTGCTATTCTGAACTCTGCTTGAGCATCCCACTCTGAACTCTGCATTAGCTCCCAGTGCTGAGATGTGTCGTCTGTTGCTCTAGTAGTGGTCCTGGAGTTCGTGTCAGGGGGCAGGCGGACTTGGATACCCTGGCGCGGTGGTCTCGTTTGTGTGTGATCAAAGGGTGCAGCGGTGCAGTCTTGGATTTAGAATTATCTCCACGTGTTCTAGACCTGTTGGAGAGAAGTCTCGCTTTTGATTGTTTCTGTCTGGTCTTGCATTTTTCCCGGCTGTAATAAATACTATTGGGAGTGTAGGAGTTCTACTTTATCTTTACACTCCCTAGTCACTTTTGACAACTGTATCAGAAGCAAGGGAGGGTGGAATGAAGAGAGAATGTATGTCTGGCAGTATCTTTCTCTAAGCCGATTAACACTTAATGTGGCTGGAAAAGTATTCAGAGTTGAGAAGACTTGGATGATATTGGTAGGATCTTGTTTGTGAAGGGCAGTATCTTGTTAATTAGTTTTTATTACGAATTATGGACATGTGGAATCTTCTGGTTTGTGGGGTTTTGAGGAAGTAATTTGAGAAGTTTGGAACTTTTAAGTCTGGCATTTAAGATTTTAAAAGTCTGTGATACTGGGCGGTGGTGGCCCACGTCTTTAGTTCCAGCATTCGAGAGGCAGAGGCAGGCGGATCTCTGTAAGTTCCAGGCCAGCCTGGTCTACAACAGAGCGAGTTCAGGACAGCCAGAGCTACACAGAGAAACCCTGTCTTGAAACACAAAACAAAACAGTAATAACAACAATAAAACAATCAAAAACTCCTTAGAAAAGTCTGTGATATAGTTGCTCAGTTAAATCCAAATGATGATGTGGTTCTGCCTGTGTGTTCAGTTTCGCTACGTAATTTTGACATTACTAGCTTTAGTATCTAAGCAACATGTTTTGCAGCACAGTGTATAGATCTGCAAGCAACTTCCAGCCTTGTATGGCTTGATTCTATCAGATGACACTTTCAACTGCAGGCTTAGCAGGTGGATGTAGGCATGTAGCGTAGCAGTTTGTGCGAAAACGGTTGTGCCCTGAAACTTGAGTTTCAGTGTGAGCACCTGGTAGGATGCATTTGTTCAAAACACACAGTTGACATCCACCCATAGCTTGCAGCCTCAGATACCCAAATGTACAGACACTCAAATCCCTTCTAGAAAATGATATAATCTTTGAACATGTCCACACCTTGTGTTTTTTCAGTCACCTCTATACTTCTAATACATAATATGATGTAAATACTATATACTGTTTAGGAATAATATAAAAAGGTTTGTACATTTTCATGTAGGTTTTTTTTTAAAGTATTTTCAATGCAGGGATACAGCCTTTTATTTGCTTTCTGTTTGCTGGTGATTCAGAGTGATCATAACTGCTTATTTTGAGATACATATTCACGGCCACACTACCCTGAATGCACCTGGTTTCAGAAGCTAAGCAGGGTCGGGCCTTGTTAATACTTGAATTGGAGATGTCTGTAATATAAATTTAAAAATACTAAAGCACAGTGTAACATATATCAATTCATTTTATTCAGTTGTTAGTGTTACTTAATTATGAATTTTGAATTTAAACCTAGGTCACATCCTCGAGATATTTAACTTCCCAAATTTGAATCCAAAATATCCCTAGTCTCAAACATTTAGGATAAGGGTTCTCAGTTAGCGTATGTTTTACTGACAGACTTTTAGCAGACCTTGGAAGTAATTATTGGAAAGAGCCGCCTCTGTGATGCCCCTTTCTCACCGTGTTTATGGTGTGGAGCTCAGGGTACCTTGTTCCCTGCAGAAGGGGGAAGGGGAGCAGTTCTCATACTGGAGATACATTTTCTGTCTTAGTAGGTTCATCATTAGTGCCCCAGAATTTGCTCTTTTTAATTGAAGGGGTTGATGAAAGCCCCAGATGTCTATTAAATTTCAAAGGAGAGCAGATAAGGAAAACATCTGCGTAGTCGTTTGGTGTAGTTGAGAAACACATGACGAAACAGGTGACGACAGCTTAAACAAAAGAACAGTTTGGATACCAAGTGAAGGGACATCTTCAGACAAGAGTCAGTTTACTAGCAGGTGACTGGTTTAAAGACATTGGCATCCACAATTCCGGTTCTTGTGTCTACTATTTCTCCTCCACTTTGAAGCATTTATATCTATACCATTAATGGTTTTTGTCCTCTAATCAAATCTACACTCCACTCTTTTGTGGTATTCATCTTTCTTTGAACCCATCATTTAGGATTGAAAATTTTGAGCTTTCACATCAGTTGATTACATGGTTCTGAGTTACATGATTTAATATATAAAAAAGAAATGTTTTTCTGGTGTATTTATTTTCCAACAAATGAGCTTTTAAGTTATATTATTTTCTGTTCAAACAAAGTGTTTATTCATGCAGAGTCATAACTGTGTGGCTACTAACATTTAGGATAGTGTTGTGTTGAAGACTGCTAGTAGGAGTTCTTAGGTGGACAATGTATTAATTAACTATGTTACTGTAATGAAATTCCTGATACTTACGAAGAAAGCTAATTTCGACTTCTGGCTTTAGAGATTTATGCCTAGGATTGCATCCATTGCTTTGGGCCTCTTGGGTGGGTGGCACAAGCCAGGAAGTGAAGTTAGAAGGAGAGATGAACAGACAGGTTCTACAGTTCCCTTTGAAAGCATCCCTTTGCCTCATGATGCAAGGATTTTCTATTATTCTTTACCTTTAAAAGATCCACAGGACCTCATGTTACCACCACCCTGAGGACCAAGCCTTTACTGATAGTCTTTTGGGGGTGGGGGTGGAGACTCATCCAAACCTTAGCAAATGATCAGAGGTGTTCATTCCAGAACCATTGTGGTAATAGATGCCTGTAATACCAGAACCCAAGAAGCTGAAATAGTAAGAGTCATTCCAGATGGATAGCTTTAATTCTTGTTTTTACCTTTTGTGCCTCATGGTTTTGTCCTCTCTATAATCTAGACCCATTACCGAAATACAGTGTAATTGTAGGACAGAATCTGGCACTATAGGATTCTGAGGCAAAAGGAGAATATACCTTTTACTTCATTGTATTTCCCCCTTCATTTGGAAGGCTAAGTAGTAGCTGGGAATAAAAATTCCTGGGAAATTCCCTTATAGGTGAATCTTTTTTTTTTTTTTTAAGATTTGTTTATTTTATTTTTTATGTATATAACTGTTTTGTCCAGATGTATCTATGTATGTGCATTGCCTGTGTGCCTGGTGCCTTAGGAGATCAGAAGAGGGTGTTGGATCCCTTGGAACTGGAGTTAGTTGTGAGCTACCACGTGTGTGCTGGGAATTGAACCATGGCCCTCTGCAAGAGCAACAAGTTCTTTTAATTGATGATCCTCTACAGGTGACTCTTGACCATTCTTCATGCTCTTTGTAAAAGCAATTGATTCTGTTTGTATGGGGAGCAGCTTTTTACTGATAGGAGTACAAGGCTGGGATGTGGCTTATAAGTTGGGGTCTGTAATTCTTACTTCATTTGGTGTAAAATTCCAGTGGGATCTAGGCATCTAGGATTGGAGAGGAGCTGTGAAGCCATGCATTCTAGCAGTAGGTCAGGGAAGAGAGCGGTGATGAGCTCTATGAGCATGTAGAGAAGTAGTAGCAAGGGAATACCATGATCCTTTAGAAGACCAAGAAAGGAAATGGCAGATGATCAGTACTTCAGATATAGTAATACATAGTGTCTTAGTCAGGGTTCTCTAGAGAAGTGAGCCTCAACCTTCCTAATGCTGTGACCCTTTAACACAGTCCTCATGTTGTGGGGACCCCCAACCATGAAATTATTTTGTTGCTACTTCTTAACTGTAATTTTGCTACTGTTATGAATCATAATGTAAATATTTGATATGTGACCTCTGTGGGAGTCTTGACCCACAACTTGTGAACCACTGCTCTAGACAAACAATGGATACATATGAATGAATATATATTATAGATATTTATGTATTATATATACATGTGATATATGTGTATCATATATATGTATATATATATATATATATATATATATATGATTTATTAGAGTGGTTCACAGGCTGTGTCCACCTTGTCCAACAATGACTATCTCCCAATAGAAAGTCCAAGAGTCCAGTGGTTATTTAGACCACAAGGCTGGATGTCTCAGCTGGTCTTTAGTATACATCAGCATTCTGAAGTAGGTTCTGTTACCAGAGAAGTGAGAGCAAGCAGGCAAAGAGCAAACATTTTCTTCTTGTCCTTTATATAGCTTCCACCAGAAGATGTGGTGGCTCTTCCCACCTCAAAACATCTGGATTTAGGATGGGTCTTTCAACTTCATATCATTCAATCATGAAAATTCCTTCCCAGATGGACACAGCCCCTTGGGTTTTAGTTAATTTCAGCTGTAGTCAAGTTGACAACAAGAACAGCATCACAAAGCTTCTTGCTTGGTGGAATTGGTTAGTTTCTGGTAGGAAGGGGTGGTAGAAGTAGTCCCATTGAGGGTAGGAATGCTGGAGGCAGAGCTAACTTATTTTCATTAATAGTGGTGGTGGAGGGGAAAATGTAAAGTAGTATTGTAGGATGAGACTACCTACTTAGGAGGAAAAAGATTTGCATTCTTTAGGTTCTGAATAACAAGTTCATCAGGGAACTTAGAATCTGTTCAGTTTTATTAAATGGTTGAGGATCATGATGTGTACTCATATATTTATTGATGATAATAATATAATGGAACTTTAAGAAGCATTTTTAACTTCAAACTTTTCTGCCTGCCCCCACCACCACCCCCAGTTTTTCAAGACAGGGTTTCTCTGTGTAGACCAGGCTGGCCTTGAATCCACCTACCTCTGCCTCCCAAGTTCCAGGGTTAAAGGTATGAGCCACCATGCCTGGCTAGCATACATTTACTTCTTATTACCTTCTACATTGATAGAAATTGTATATTTCTAGGTGGTTTTTTTTTTTTTTTGAGCTAATCAAAGCTCTTATTTTCTAGGTCTTTTAAATCTGCACCACTTCTCTAAGTTTTCTGTTCTGTTTCTTTGTTCCTTTCCATAATCTACTGGATATCTGATATGGCTTTTCAGTATCCTCCCCTGAACATTTATGTTTGTGCTGAGAATGAGTTCAAGAAAAATTAAAGATACACATTATGTTGATGCTAATATATATTTGGCTCATTTGTTTTCTTTTCCTGGAGAATAGCTGATATAACTGTTTTGCTCACCTATGTGGCATTCTACACTGTAAAGCATCTTATTACTTCAGAATTATTTTCCAACTTGTTTTAAAAAAAAGGTTACATTTTATGTTAAAGACTTTATAATCTAAACTTCCCAATTAAATCCACTTTGATGTATCACTTTATGGTTTCCTCTTGATTTGTCATCTTTTCTCACTTGGTCTCACTTTTTGAATCTTTATCAGAATGTGACTTGAGTGACCTAGTTAAGTGGAATATTTTTATCATCACTATTGAGTTTTTGGCTTTGATTTTCTATTCCAGGATATTTTTCCTTTTTGTTGTTGTTGTTTTCCAAACAAGATTTTAGTATTTATTACTAGCTGACCTGGAACTCACTATTTAGAGCCCAGGCTGACCTTGAACTCACAGCAGTGCTCTTGCCTTAGTCTTCTGAGTGCTAGGATTGGAGGCATGCCCTACCACACACTCAGCTAGTGCTGATGTGATTTCATGTCCAGTAATATATCTTTATTTTGAAACCATATTAAAGATCACCTGTGATCTTTATAAAGACTAATTCTGTTGCTGGGGTTGTAGCTCAGTTAGTAGAGAATGTAGGGAAGCCCCCTGTGTTCAGATCCAGCACTGCATGGTGGTCCATTCTTGGAATTGCAGAATTGGAGATGGAAACAGGAGGAGAGAAGTTAAAGACTGCTGGATGTTGAAGTTGAGGCCAAACTGGGCTACAGGAAATCTTGTCTCAAGTGTACACACACACACACACACACACACACACACACACACACACACAACTACTTGTGTATACCAAGTAGAACTTACTTTTTTCTTAAGCTGCCATGGCTCTTTCTGATAATCTGACAATTAGATTTCTGCTCATGCTCAGGTGATGTAAAATGTGCAGTTCAGCTTGTCTTGCTTTTGCTCACGGGACAGTTTCTTCCTTCAGATCAGTATGAGTTATTACTTGGTCTGGACTTCGTTTCCTATTGTGTGCTGTCATCTGAATTTTTACTTTCAATTAAATAACTGGATTCGTTTTCTGATTATAGTCTTAGTTTTTTAATGCTTTCTTTAGCTTTTTATATACTTTTGCAATTTTTCTTTCTTATTGCTAATAATGACCCATTCCTTACTTTTAGCACCTTTGACTTTCATGGCAGTGTGTGTTGGATTATAGAAATACCTTGGAGAGTTTTGTTTTCGGTATTACTGAAAAATTAACATTCTTCATCAAATTGCCTTTCCATGACCTTTGCAGCAAAGAATACTTAAACAGCACCCACTTTTCTTCCATATTGTTGTTTGTTTGTTTGTTTGACTTTTGATTTTCTTCCAGACATGGTCATTCTGTGAACTGGAGATCCTCCTGCCTCAGCTTCCTGAGGCCGGGGATTACTGACGTGCGGCACCACCCCCAGACATTCCCATACTCATTTGAAGCAGTACTTTTGTAGCCGCTGAAACAGTGTAAAGAGTTGTTTCCACTTTCAATTAAGATTTCACCTGGGTTTATGTCCCATGTTCTTTGACTTACATATCTTTTATGTTTGTTAAACATAACAGTTTGTTTATGTTTAGGCTAGCAATCTTCCCCTAAAGGACAGAGCTACCAGATTTTACGACGGCTTTTATAAGTAACTCACAAAGTAATAACTGTAGTTGAATGTCCAGTACAGAGGAGGTCCAGGTCCAGCCCACGGAGTCCAGAGTTGCTAGACTTAGAAGCGTGGTATAGCAGGCAACATGTCTACTAGCATCCTCTTGTTTCCCTCTGTCCATGCCCTGGGCTCAGGAAAACACTACTGGTTTTAGAGTGTTACCCGTAGCTTTGTCTGGTTGTAAGTTTTAGGCTCAGGGGTATAAAATTGAAAGATTTTACAGTTTTAACTCTCTCTCTTTTGGTTAAAGTAGTTCAAAATGTCAAAAATTAGGAGGAAGGTCACAGTGGAAAACACCAAGACCATATCTGAGAGTACATCCAGAAGACCTAGTGTGTTTGAGAGGCTTGGACCCAGTACTGGCAGCACAGCAGAGGTGAGTTGTCACTACTGTGGATACAGGAAGCTTAATAGAGGGGACTAGGAGTGGGACTCAGTGGCAGAGCCCTTACCTAGCCTGTACGAAGGGGCCCCGCCCTCAATCCTGTGCCCTGGGGGAGACATTTAAAATACTATTATTGAAGTACTAATTGCTATTATAAAGGAAAATGGGTTGTTTTGTTGTGGGGTTGATGTAGCAAATTTTACTCTAGGAAAGAAATGAAAGAGGGGTTATGGTTTGCAAATTTCTCATTGTTTTATAAGGTTTTTGTTTGTTCTATATATACAGTGTATTTTAATCCTATCCATGCCCCATTCCAGTAACCCCCCCACCCCACACACATACCCTCTCGTGGTTTATCATTCCTTATGGTATTATTATTGGAGGAGCGTGTGCTTAGCTGGCATTTGGGTCGCTTTGACTTGACTTTGCCCTGGTAGCATCTTTACTTCAGACATTCACATAGTAATATCTGCCTCCTAGACCCAGTGCCGGAACTGGCTGAAGACGGGCAGCTGCCTCTATGGAAACACATGTAGGTTCGTCCATGGCCCTTCACCTCGTGGGAAAGGTTACAGCAGCAATTACAGAAGGTAAACTGAGAACGGAAGCATTTGCTATAGTATTAAAAACCAACTTTAGCAATTTAGTGTAAAAATCTGAAATTGAACCGTATATTTGGTCAGATTTCCTGTCTTGGGGTAGTCTTGACAGTCATAGATTAGCCAGATCTTTTGGTTGTTACTTTTGAGATTAATAAAATGTTAGCTTTAAAATGTACATGTTTGTATGTCTTGATAATAGATCCTTTTTCAATGTGTTTATTCAAATCAGTGCACACCTGTAAGGAGACTGAGTCTGGGGATAAACACCCCTAAAACGCCTGCCCCCTACCTCATACTACCCCAAGTTTGTATTAAATCTCCACTTAAGCAGAACTCAGAGGTGTGAGAATTTATTTTTAGTAAAGTTAGACTAGTCATTCTTAACAAAGTAAAATTTAAATAAGATTTAGTTGTAATTTTCCAAAGGCCTTTTAAATTTATATCTATTTTTTTTTTTTTTTGGTTTTTCAAGACAGGGCTCCTCTGTGTAGTGCCTGTCCTGGATCTCGCTCTGTAGACCAGGCTGGCCTTGAACTCACAGAGATGTGCCTGGCTCTGCCTCCCAAGTGCTGGGATTAAAAGCATGCACCAACATTGCCCAGCTTAAATTTGTGTCTTCTACAAGCTTTGTTGTAAAATCTGCTTGCCAAACCTCTTAGGGCACTGTGTTAATATAAATGTCTTTAGGGGCTGGAGCGGTATAGGTCAGTGATTAAGAACCTTGACTGTTCTTCTAGAAGACCTGAGTTTAGTTTCCATCACCCTCATGGTGGCAAACAGCCGTCTGTAGCTCCAGTCCCAGGGGATCCAATATCCTTTTCTAGACTCAGACACCAGGTACGCACATGGTGCACAGACATACATGCAGACAAAACACCCATACACATAAAGCAAACAAATAAATAATTTTAAGTGTGTTTATATATAGATAAACATTTTCTTTGCAGAACATCATTTTGCCTTTGATAGAAACTTGACTAAACTGTATTTGCATAACGAAGATCTTTTTAGTGTTCCTTTTGTCCCCTTATGATGATTTTGTAATATTTTTTAAATGTAATAGATACAATGTTTCTTACAGAAATCATTTAATCGGTAAATAGATTTATATAGTCCTGAAATTGTGCGTGCTGATTGCTTTGCCTACAGCATTAGTAGGAAAACTGAAAGTTAGTCATTGGAGATTTTTTTTTAAGAGAGAGAGAGAGAGAGAGAGAGAGAGAGAGAGAGAGAGAGAGAGAGAATGTGTGTGTGTGTGCGTGCGTGCGTGCGTGCGTGCGTGCGTGTGTGTGTGTGTGTACCACATTTGAATGTGAAGGTCAGAGGACAGCTTTTGGGAGTCTGTTCTTTCCTTCAGGCCTGATGACAATCACGTTTACCCATTGAGCCTTCTTGATGACTGTTGGCTTTCCTTTTTAAGATGCAGGAAATATTTTCTTAGTTGATAGTATGTCCAACTACATACATACATAGAGGGAATTAATCCCTCTGGAATAACTTTGCTTCTTTATAACTTAACCTTTCTCTTATTGCCCTTCATCTACAATGTGACTGCTGTATTTGTGTGGTGAACAGAAAGTAACTCAAGCTGCTATTTGCATATTCATTTTCTTCAGTTCCTTGTTTCTCGTATTATCAGTATTTACAACCCCATGGAAGTTAACATGCATTTTGATTGGCATTGGGAGAAAACTTGTGAATATTGTTCATATTTTTATATAGTACTACTTAAGCTGAAACATTTTTCAGAAGTTTAGCCACCAAAGACAGAAAATTGCATCAGTATTTATGAGGTTATTTATTTATATTATTCTTATAAAATGTCATATAAATACAGAATTTTGTTGTTTTATATCAAAGGTCACCGGAAAGACCTACAGGTGACCTCAGAGAAAGAATGAAGAACAAGCGTCAGGATGTGGACACTGAATCCCAGAAACGGAACACAGAGGAGTCATCCTCACCTGTTAGGGTAGGCTAATTTACGACTCACCTAAATTTCAGTAGTCATTTAGTCCATGATTTCCATTTTAAATAGGAAGTGGTGTGCTAAACACACGGTAAAGCCATGACTAGACATTACAATGTCCTGTGTGAACACATGTAAGTTTTTTTGGTTTGTTTTTTTACTTTTTTTCAAGACAGGGTTTCTCTGTGTAGCACTGGCTATCCTGGAACTTGCTCTGTAGACCAGGCTGGCCTTGGAATAAATGTAATTTTAGGGGCAGGGAAAATGGTCCGTTCTTCTATGTATTTAAAATGAAAGGGATTGACCAGCAGAGCTCAGGCTGCACTTAGAAGGTTTTATACCTCCCAGAACTCAGGAGTGCCTAAATGCAGTGTACAGTTTCAGAGTTCAAGGAGCTGCTGTAGTTCTCAAGGACATTTACAGTTGTGTGGCTAGCCCTGTGGTCACTTTTCATCCCTCTGCAAAGAAACTCCACATTTTCTAGCAATCACCCCTGTTGTCCCACTGACTATGAGCCCTAGGCAGTCATGAAATCACTTCTTGTTTTATGAATTGTTCACTCTCTGTGCTTATGTAATGTGTCATCTCTTGTGACTAATTTCCTTTACCCAGTTTTTAACATTTATGGAAAATTATAAGATGCATTACTCTTGTCTGGTTTTTTCAAAGAATATTCCATGGTATTAGAATTCCATATTTTGTTCATTCACTTCTCTTTGATGACTATTTGGGCTCTTTTCACCCCCCCCCCCCATATTGTGAATGAGAACATTCATGTACAAGGTTTTGGTTAGCATATGAGTTCATTTGTCTTGGTTTAATCCTGGAGAACAGAACTGGTGAATCCGCAGTCTCTTAGTTACTCTCCTGCTGCTGTGACAGAATATCTGACAGAAACAACCTAAGGAAGGGATTCTTCTGGCTCAGTTTGAGGGCCAGTGTGCACATGGCATGGCTGTGTGGAAGCAGGAGCACAGGCCATTTGCATCCACAGCCAGCAAGCGGAGAGCAGTGAGTGAGTGCTGTGCTCAGCCCCCTTTCTTCAGTAGGATGGAGTTCCCCACTTCAACCAACCAGCTTAGGAACTCCCTCACAGAAAGCCCCAAGATCTTGTCACAGTGGGAGTCAGTATTAGCATGCAGTGTGAATGCTGCTTTCTCTTTGGAGGGTCTGCTAAAGCAGTGCTTCTCAACCTTCCTAATGCTGCGGTCATTTAATACATGCTGTGGTGACCCCAACCACCAAATTATTTTTGTTGCTACTTCATAACTATAGTGTTATGAGTTGTAATGTAAATATCTGATCAACACACACATTGAGAACCGCTACGCTAGACTGTCATTTAGAGGTTGCATCGTTTTACTTCTAGACAGTAGGATATGAAAGTTCCAGTTTCCCCATATTTTTTTCCAGCTCCTAATCTCCCTAATAACTAAGGATGCCAAGCATTGTGTGCATACTCACTGGCTGTTGGTGCATATTTGGAGATACTCTGCTCATTTTTAAAATTGAGCTGTCTTTATTGAGTTGTAAGAGTTCTTTATATTTTGAGTACAGATAAAATATATTCTTTGAAGGTTTCAAGTTTTCCATTTTTTTCTAGTTAGTAATAATGTGAAATAATTGTATATTTATATATCATAAAATTTCTAAGCTGGGCAGTGGTGGTGCACGCCTTTAATTCCAGCACTCGGGAGGCAGAGCCAGGCGGATCTTTATGAGTTCGAGGCCAGCCTGGGCTACAGAGCGAGATCCAGGACAGGCACCAAAAACTGTACAGAGAAACCCTGTGTCGAAAAACTTAAAAAAAGAAAAAGAAAAAAATTTCTAGGATGAATTGTTTTGCTTTACCAGTGTTTAATACAAATCTGGGTAATTTCCTTTTAAGTTAAAAATAGCAAAAAATAAAATCACTGTTCTAAAATTTTGTTTTTATTCCTTTAACTATTTTTACTCTGAAATAAGTTAAAATTTAAGAAAATTTATCAGAATCAGCATACATTTCCTATGTTTGCTTTCATTTTTAAGATGCCTAAAACAAATTTTCTACTGTTCTGTGCATCGTTGTTACTTTTCTTTTTTTTTTTTTTAATTTTCTAAGTTGGGGCAGTGTCTTACTGTGTCACCTGGCCTGCAGTAAATACACTAGGCTCCTGGGCTCACGTGATCTTCTTGCCTCAGCCTCTCCAGGAACTGGTACTGTATAGGCTCTCAGCATCAGACACAGCTCTAGTGTGTGGTGTGTGTGTGTGTGTGTGTGTGCATGTACATGTACATAGCTGTGCACTTGCCCATATGGGCATATGTGAAAGCCAGAGATTGAGACTGGATTTCTTTCTTTGCCATTCTCCACTTTATTTAAAAAACAAACAAACAAAAAAACCTTTTAAAAATCGTTTAAGACTTCCACACATGTATATAGTATGTTTAAATTCAGTCTCCACCAGTTCCTCTCCTGTGTCTACCACACCTTTCACATAACCTTTTCTTCTCAACTTCATGTGTTCTTTTTCAAATTCCACCAAGCCCACTTAGTGCTGCATGGCATTTCAACACCCTATTTTTGAGACAGGGTCTCTCACTGAACCCAGAGCTCACCATTTGAGCTTGACTGGCTGGCCACTGAGTTCCTGGGATCCACCTGTCTCTGGTCTCCAGTCCTGGGTTACGAATGTATGCCACCATGCCCAGTTTTTACATGGGTACTAGAGATCAGAACTCATGTCTTTAGGCTTGCCCACCAAGCACTGTATGAGCCATCTCCCCAGCACCTTGTCTTCAAATTCTGGATCGTGTTCTTTAAAACTCAAAAGGTTTTGATTTTGTGGAATTCAGCTTACCTGTTTGTTTGTTTAATTTAATGTTGCTTACTCTTTGTCATTTGAGAAACTTTCATTATACAGGATCATAAAGATTTATGACTGTTTCATATATTTCACGTAGAATATAAATAATACCAAGAGTAAAATGTCCTAAAATATTAAAGAAGTGAGTTCTGAACCTTCTCCTCTGTGTGTGTATGTGCATGCGCACATCTGATTTCTTAAAAGCTGACATAAGTCAGCTTTTCTGAGTTCACGTGACATGTGTTGACTAGATGAACTGTAATTAGTTAATATAAGGATTTACAATGTGAATACAGTACCTCTAGGTATTGTTAGCTAAACTCTGCTACCAGTCTCCTCATCTATAAATTAGGAACTGGCTTTGTTGGTATGTTATGATGATGGGTAGGATTGGCCATTTTATGCTGACTCTTAATAATATAATAATAATATAATGGTTAAAATGGCTTTTCTGTTCTCTAAATTGACTTTAGTCTCTTAGCAGAAATTGGATGTGAGCATTAATTTAGGTTGTTAACACACACACATATATTTTATATATATAAATATATATAGTTATAAAGATTTATATGTTTAGATCACATTAGTAGACAGCAAAGTTGACTATTAAGAAATTTAAAGTCTAGGGTTAGAGAGATGGCTCAACAGTTAAGAGCACTGGCTGCTCTTCCAGAGGACCTGAGTACAATTCCCAGCAACCACATGGTGCTCACTACTGCCTGTAACTGCTATCTCAAGGGATTAGATTTCCCTTGTAGCCTGTGAAAGCACCAGGCATGCAAGTGATGTACAGACACACATCCAGGCAAAACACTTATGCACATGAAGTGAGTAAACCTTAAGAGAAAAGGAAGTAAAGCTTGATTCTTGCTTTTATCTCTGATGTATTCAGCAGCATGTGATGCTGATCTCCATGTAGTGGCTTCCTGTCAGAGGTCAGATTGACTTTAAGGAAGGGCAGCATCATATAGAAAACACAGGCAGAGGTGAGATAAGCGTGTGATTTTTCAGGGAGTTAACAGATTTACTCCTCCTTTGTCACTGATATTTACTCCAGTATGTCTAAATTATAAGGTTGCTGGATTACCCTTGATTTTGTGGAGAGGCAACTTCATAAATAAACCAATTGTAATTCCTTTTTTTTTTTTTTTTTCTTTTCTTTTGGTTTTTCGAGACAGGGTTTCTCTGTGTAGTTTTGGAGCCTGTCCTGGATCTCACTTTGTAGACCAGGCTGGACTTGAACTCACAAAGATCCGCCTGGCTCTGCCTCCCGAGTGCTGGGATTAAAGGCATGTGCCACCACCGCGCGGCCCAATTGTAATTCCATAGTGTGTGAGATGCAAGCAAAGTGCACAGTGGGCAAAGTAAACAACTCCCTGCAGACCCCAAGAACCACAGGGAAGGAGAGGTTTGTGGGTGAGTAGACGAAAGGGGGTGGGGGGAGTGATGCAGTTAACTATGGAGAGTTTCAAAGGACTACTACCATGCTTGAGGAGCTGGGATGCTGGGTGCTTGTGTCCTGCTGTCGCATTGGAATGAAGTTGAGTGCTAAGTAGGTACTGGTCAGTTCCCTTAAACAGAAGTGGTTCTCATGTACAGCCTCAATTGGGAAACCTTGGTGGCCTTGTCTCAATTGAAGTGTGCTGTAAGTATAAAATATGTACTGAGTTTCAGATACTTGGTATGAAAAGTAAATAAATCTCAGTTTCTACTGGATTTCATATTGGAATGACAGATTTTGATGCATTAAGTTAAATGAAATACATTAACATTTAATTTTACCTGATTTATTTTTCTTTCCGATGTGGCAGTGAAGAATGGAAAGGTTGCCAGTGCACTTATTAAAGAGGGTGCCCTGCTTGATCTGAACCAAATGTCATGCAATTGAATCTACAGAACCTTACAAATACACTCATTGAATTGTGTTCTAGTCTCTGACAGAGGCTTGTTATTTTACAGATTTTGAACATAGCAAAGAAATTATCACTGAGAGAAGAATTGACCCTGAATATAGTCAGTGAGAAAATTTGTTAATGATAAAGGCATAAGTGTGTCCTGGGAGCTGTCCCTTAAGAGAAGCTGTGCAGCAACATTTCAGAGTAGGTTAAATGATTCATCATAATGGGACAGTATCTGTTAGAGTTTACAGATCCTCTTTGGGTGTTCCCTTGTTTGTGTAGACCCTTTCCTCAGGATAGATGGACAAGAGCAGTGGTTTAGTTTTACTTCTACATGTTGGTTTTTTTTTTTTCCCTTTAGTTTCTATTGTGATAAAATAGATACAAGATTTGTCATTTGAGACTTGTTTCAGTTGTTGTGTTTTGTGGGGTTTCTTGGTTGCTTTTGAGACCGGCTCTGATACTGCCAATCAGAGTGGCCTCAAACTTAGACTCCTCCTGCTTTCACTTCAGCTCCTCAAATGCCACCATGCCCAGCTATGATGTTAATTTAAATGTTGATTAATTCAACTGCTTTAACCTGTCATTTGTATGCCCATTTCTAGTTCCTGCAATGAACAGTTCAGAGATTTTTATTCTGAAGCTTAGAGTGATACTCCCTTTCCATTCTCCAAAATTGTCAGTTGCTTTAATTTTCTGCCCTCAGCCTGATTACTTATTTTGAGATAGAGACTCTGCTTTAGACTTGATTTTATCATGGGTCAATTTAATTGGACTATTACTTAAATTACTTTTTCAGATTTCACTGTGTAGGTAGAGCTCAAGATAATTGGCCAACATCTAGCCTATTCTAGGTGCGTTATTCTGACGTCACATACATACTCTACTAGATCTTTTCCTACTACTCTTAGTTGCCAAGTTCTGTCCTATTATGAATCAAAACTGTTTCTAGTACAGAGTGCATTGTGTCTGGGAGAGCTTTCTTCAAGAGTGCACTAGTTTTGTCTAACAGTCCCCTCCTTAACTGTCTTACACACACACACACACACACACACACACACACACACATACACACACACCGCCATGTACTTTGTCCCTCTTCTGTCAGAGTCTTAATATTTCTGACTAGCTGAGGTTGGAATGACCCTGGCTCGAGAAGGGGGTGGTTCCATAGCTGCTGCAGTAAGGAGGACTTCTTGCAGTGGAGAGCTTTAAGGTAGAAGGTTAACAGTTACTGACCACATCCAGAGGAAGCCTCCACCTTGCTTTAAATCTGTAATATTAAGTACAGTGCCTGTTTCCACATGCCACAAGTTATGGTAAAAACCAAATGGGGAAATACAAGTAAGAAGTCTTTAGAAAGAGTGAAACAGTCGGGCGGTGGTGGCACACGCCTTTAATCCCAGCACTTGGGAGGCAGAGGCAGGCGGATCTTTGTGAGTTCGAGGCCAGCCTGGTCTACAGAGTGAGGTCCAGGAAAGGCGCAAAGCTACACAGAGAAACCCTGTCTCAAAAAACCAGAAAAAAAAAAAAAAGAAAGAAAAAGAAAGAGTGAAACAATGTACTTGCAAAACAGAAAGAGTGGAAAGGCACGAAGCTAACAGGAAGCTGATTGCTGTGGGAGTAAATTGATCAAATAAGTGTTTACTGAAAAGGATAAGACATAGAAGAGGAGGCTAGGAGCAAGAGTGTAAGCAGAGATATAAATATATTTCTTGGTGGAAATTTCATAGCAAACAGTACAGAGATAATTATGACATTGTTTTCGTCATACAGTTTCCTTTCATAAGAAACCCCACATGGTTACATAGTATCAAGCATTTGCTGTGCTAGTTAATCCTGTCCAGATTGAGAAAGTCAAGAATGGACATCTTGACTTCTTGATGTATGAACCTTAGCAAAAGGCTGAAAGAATGTGGATTGAAATCATTGAAAGGCTTGTCTGTTCATGTGTCTCAAAGCTGATGCCAGTCATTTGGAAACCTCACTTCTTCATGTGGATCTGGTCATGTGGATAGCTTCAACTTCCTCTCACCTGAAGGCTGGATACCAAGGATTAATAACTTGTTTTACACACACACACACACACACACACACACACACACACACACACACACTTACCCCTGCATAGCAAGGAAGAGCAAGTGTGCATGTGGCCTCGTTCCTGTTACTATAAAATGGTATCAGAAACCAAAATCTGGGTGATGTTAGGATGTCTCAGCCAGCAGCCTACAGAAGTATGTACGCTAACTAGTATTATATGTGTTTCTAGTGACCACCTGTCTATATTGTTGAGCTAAGCCTGAGTTCTTGCTGATGTCTTCAACTTTAATCTACCACCATTATTGTTACTTTCCTAAATTGACATGTTCTACGTCCTCAGCTTGTGGGCCATCTTTATATTGGACACAAGTCTTTTTTAAAAGCTTACTTTGTTGAGAGATACAATGTGCAAATAAATTGCACCCATTCTAAATATATAGTCTTGATTTTTGACACATGTACATATTATTCTTAACAAGGTGTTACTTTACAGTCAAGATACAAAGTATTTCTGTCAGCTCAAAATTATGTCTCCACTCTCCATCCTTTATCTGTTCAGAGCTGTCATTTGATTGGAATCCTGTAGTATATATCTCCCTGTCTGGATTCTTTCAGTGTAATTAATTAATAAATTTCAAAATTCAACCACATTATTGTGTTCATATTTTGTTCCTCTTCTTGCTTAGCAGTCTGTGATACAGCAGAATTTGTTCATGTTACAGTTGATGGGCATGAGAGTTTCCAGTTTTCAGTTACTTACATAGAACTGAGGAGTGCTGTCTAAGTCTTTACATGGACGTGTTTTCACCACTAAGTACCCAGTTGTAGTGTGGCTGGGCCATATGCATAGTGTGGCCTCATAGAAACTGCTGAACAGCCTTGCAGAGTAGTTCTTACATTTTCCATCTCCATGTAGGCGGTGAGTTTCTGCTGCTGTTCTTGCCACCATTGGCAATGTTGAGCCTTTTCATTTTAGCTCTGCGGGCAGGCATGTAGTGCTTTTAGTTGTTGAGAGTTAAAGGTGTTGTACATCTTTGAATTTTGTTGGGGGGGGGGGTTATTTCTCTCTCTCTCTCTCTCTCTCTCTCTCTCTCTCTCTCACACACACACACACACACACACACACACACCTACCTTTTATTGGCCCTTTGTTTTTGTGTTTTGTGGTGTATTTTCTTCACAGATTATGACATTTGTAATTCTTAGGTTCTGGATACCTTCCTTTGTGAACTATAGTATTGCAGATGTGTTTTCCCAGTGTGGCTAGGCTATCCTTATCAGTTATCTTGTGTTGTTTTGACACCTCCCTCCTCAGTAGTCTCTGGTAGTTCCTTTGTTTCCATTAAAGTCATGTGTCCAGCACATTGCATACATGTACTCAGAGGCCTACTACTGTTAGTCATGGCCTTTAAGGCCTTTCATTAAGCACGATCAGGAAGTAGGTGTGTATTTCTCTTAAAAACAGACAAGTAAGTCCTAATCATTCAGATTTAGGATTTCACGGCTTTTACAATTGTATTGCTTTCTTGTGCAGAAAATTCTAGTGCCTCTTTACATTATTACAGATTTTATATTTAGACAATATTATTACTAGCAAGGTGTTACAGTTTGCATGTAAAATGCCCTGTACAGGCTCATGTGTTTGAAAACTTGGCCCTCAGCTGGGGACAGTTTTGGTGAATTGCAAGGTGTTTGGCCTTTTGACATTGTAATTCACTTTAACATTTACAAAATTCATTCCAGAACCAGGCAATTGAATTACAAAAACGAACAACAAGCAAACAAACAAAAAAAAAGCCTTTTACAATGTTTTAATGAAGTTTAGGGTGGGGGAGGCATGGGGATGGAAGTTGGGGGGCGGGGACATGCGGGAGGCTGGAGGCCTGTTCTTGTGTAGGCCAGGCTACCCTGAGCTCTTGCTCCGCCTGCCTCAGCCTATGCAGCTCTGCAATTCCGAGCATGCGTCCCTGCTCTCGGATATGTTTACTATGATTCTGTGTTGTACCTGTATTCGGCAGGTTGGGGACACGCCCCGGATGGGGAGCTGGGCTGTAGAGCTTCATGGGAGGAAGTGGGTCACTGAGGGTGGGCCTAGTGGGTTCTAGCCCATCCCTGCTTCCGGTCTGGTCTGCTTCTGGTCTCCGGTCGGATGTTTGTTTCTTCCTTGCCATTGTGAGTTGTACCCTCGAACTGTGAGCCAGACTGAACAACTTCAGGGTTCAGTTCTTTTTCTGTCTAGTCTTTGTTATAGAAATGGGAGAGGCACTAGTGCATAGGTTATCGAGAAGTTAAATCTCTTTGTAGTTCTTAGGGTATGCCTTATTTGGAATACATCTGTTAAATTTGGTCGATAGGGTTTTTAGCTAGTTACTGTATTTTAAACCACCAAATTAATACATGCATGAATTAATCCGTGTCATTCTGATTTAAGTATTGGGATTTCTTTTCAATTTTGTAAATATACAAAATGTGGTTTTAAGACAGTTTACTTTTAAAAAGTCTGGCTTCCATCTTTTGATTGCTCTGCCTTGTTCCATATAGACCACATGTATTTTTCCTTATGCTTTTATCTGTATATACGTGCACTTGTATATTTACATATGTTAAATGCATATGTTGATAGAGATGGTGTAAATGCACATAAATTTGTGTGTAATGTTTTTCTTTCTTTCTTTTTTTAGTTTTTCGAGACAGGGTTTCTCTGTGTAGCTTTGTGCCTTTCCTGGAACTCACTCTGTAGACCAGGCTGGCCTTGAACTCACAAAGATCTGCCTGGCTCTGCCTCCCGAGTGCTGGGATTAAAGGCGTGTACCACCACCGCCCGGTTGTGTGTAATGTTTTTCACACATAAAAGATGACCTTATATTTCACATGGCTTTTTAAACGTTTTTCTTACAGGTTCTTACATTCCATAGCAATATATTGAGAGATTTCTTAGGCTTTTTTTTAGTTCCATGGTGTTTCATTGTTTGACTAGACCATGCCTTCTGTGCATGGGGATTTAGGTTATTCAGTGTTGTTCCTGCTGTAGAGCTGTGGCCAATGACTGTATATGTGTTATACATTTTTAATGTGTCTTAGAACAAGATAAATCTGAAGAATAGGGCTGGTGTGCCAGAGGGTCAGATGGTATGTCAGGTTAGTTTTAATTTATATTTCTCTTGTGAAATTTAGGCACCCTTATGAACTCCTGTCTCTATCTCTTCCTCTTCCATTGCCCTTACCCCTTGTCAGTCTCTTCTCTATTTCTCATTCTCCGTATTTTAGGGGTCAAAGTTGAATATGATTTATCTGATAATGCTGGAGACCAGAAGTGTTTCCAGTTTTTGATCCCCCCACCCCCAGATTTTAGGCTATTTGCTTATACATAGTGAGCTGTCTTGAGGATGGCAACCCTGTCTCAATATGAAATTGGTTTGTATTTCATGCAATGTGTACAGGAAGCTTGAAGGTAATTTTGCTGGTTTTTGTGTACCTTTGTTTTTAGTGAAACCTTTATGTGAGGACAGCTGTTGTGCTGGTGCTTACAGGCTCAGATCTGGGGCATTTCAGATTTTGGAGTTTTGAATTAGGGATGCTCAGCCTGCAAAGCATTTTGTTCACGATATCAAGTATAATAATTTTCATTTCTCTTTTCAAAACTTAATGGGAGCCGGACAGTGGTGGCGCACACCTTTAATCCCAGCACTCGGGAGGCAGAGCCAGGTGGATCTCTGTGAGTTCGAGTCCAGCCTGGGCTACCAAGTGAGTTCCAGGAAAGGCGCAAAGCTACACAGAGAAACCCTGTCTCAAAAAACCAAAAACAAAACTTAATTTTTTAAAGAGCAATTTATATATTAGCCATTTGCCCAATGGAGGTGTGTTGATTGTCTCCCAGTTTTGGCAATTATAAGTAGTCCTCTGCAGACATTTTGTGCTGATTTTTATGTGGGCACAAGGCTTTGGTTAAATACCAGGGAATGTTGCTGCTGCATTGTGTGGAAAAAGAAGTAAAAGAAAAGAAAGGAAGGAAGGGAGGTGATGGTAGTGGAAGAAACTAGTTTAGCCTGGCCTGACAACACAGGTTTTTAACACCAACTTCTTGGAGAGCCTAAGGCAGGAGGATGGCAAGTTTAGGTCCTGTCTAGGTAACTTAGTGAGGCCCTGTTAAGGAAACAAAGGAAAAGAATGGGAGTGAGTATCTCTGTGGCATAGCACTTGCCTAGCCTAGCCTGTGTGCTACCATAGATTCAGTCCTCAATGAAACACAGAGAGAGACAGAGAGAGAGAGAGAGAGAGAGAGAGAGAGAGAGAGAGAGAGAGAGAGAGAGAGAGAGAACGCAAGGATCTGAGGGGAGAAAATAGACCCCCTACCCAATAAAACCCGTCTCTGCCAAGCAGCCCTCAGGATCCATTCCACTGACAGTGAATGTGTGCTAGTATGAACTTTTTTTATTCCCTGCAATTTTCACAGTGACTTGCCGTGTTGAACATCTTTTCATATACTTGTCTGTCATCTGGATGTCTTCATTTTGGTGATACACTTTTCTTTTAATCAGGTTTTTGTGTTGTTGAGTTTTAAGTGTTCTTTCTGTGTTTTAGATAACATAGTTTGTATGTTTGCAGATGTCCTTTGCAAACTTTTTCCTCATTTTTCTGAATTGTTTTCTCATTCTCTTGACAGTGTCTTTCCTAGTGTGAAACTTTTCTATTTTAATGAAGGCCACTTAACATTATTTCTTTGATGGACTGTATCCTTGATCATTAAAATCCCTTACTTGAGATTATTTAGATATTTTCCTTCAGATTTGCTCTTTATATTTATGTCTGTGATTCATTTTGTGTTAATTTTTGTGAGAACGGTAAGGTCTGTGTCCAGCAGCACTGGATACCTAGTTGTTGTGCACGTCCTTTGAAAGACTGTCCTTTTTTCATTGAATTGTCTTTGCTTCCCATCCAGATTTGTTTATCTGTGAGGGTCTATTTCTCAGTTTTCTGATGTGTTCCTCTGTTAATTTGTCTGATCTCACAGTGTCTTGATTACTGTCACTTTATATTGAGTATTGAAATCTGGTGGGTTTCAGCTCTTCAGACTTGATCTTCTCTTTCCATACTTTGATTTACTTCTTGTAAACTTCAGCATCAGGCTGTCTAACCAATGGCGACCTGCTGGGTTTTTGTTTTGTTGGTGGTGACTGTATTCAATCTTAGGTCAGTTCTATTGAAATATTGTCGTGTGTCATAATCGGCATCAGTTGTTACCTTGACACACCTGGAAAGAGGGAAGCACGTCAGCTGAGGAATTGCCCCCTTGAGTTAACTTCTGGGTATGTCGTGGGGCATTTTCTTAGTTGCTGATGGATGTGGGAGGGCCCAGCCCGCTGTCTCTAGGCAGGTGGGCCTGGGCTGTATGGGAAAGGTTGCCGAGCAGGCCCGGGGAAGCATGCCTCCGTGCTCTCTGCTCTAGTTCGTCTTGAGCTTTTGCCTTGGCTTCTCTCTATGTAATAATCCCTTTCCTTCCTCAGTTTGATTTTGGTCAGTGTTTTATCATAGCAACAGAAAGCTAATTAGAACAGCATATTAGTATAGAGAAGAATGGTAGCTTAATGAAAGTATGAAAATCATGAAATATAAATCTGTGATAAACATGAGGTGCCTTTGGCTCTTGGTCTGATAGAAAAAGGTATTGAAGGGATTTAGTAATGATGTCCAAATATATAAAGAGTAAGCATGTAGAAGTACTAGATCTGTTTTGCATAACTTCAGAGATTAGAACTAGTCTTATAGAATTTGGAGAGATAAAGATTAAGAAAAGTTTCTGATAATCAGAGCCCTCTAGAAATAGGAATAGCTGTCACTGGAAACCTTGGGGGCTGATTTTTTTCCTGTTAAATTTTCTAATAAAGAACTTGTATGATTATATAGTATTATTAGACATTTTCTTCTGTAAGATTGGAATTGGATTAAATGTTCCTTTCAAAAACATTTTATTTGGCTACTAACCCACTTATAATATTGGTTTTCAATTGTTAGCCCCAATAATTTTTATCTCAGATTCTTTGTAATGTCTCCTTACTATGTAAGGTAAGACTTATAATGAACATAATCTGCCTCACAAGTAAATGTTCAAGAAAAGTGAATATTACCTGAAAGTAATTTAAAACTCCACAAACATTGGATCTCTGAAATCGAAGAAAACTAAAACACTTTCCTAAGTTAGGCACAGACTTATTAGTTATCACAACTTGGTCTTAATTGAAATGATCCAGTTATAAATCTTACTCAGTTGATAAATTCTTAGGTATTACTAGAAAAAAATTAGTGTGTTTTATTATAGACTGCATTGTTGTTCAATATGCTTTGAAATTTTTACTAATGTTATTTGAGAATTTCATGTAATATATTTTGATCATGTTCATCCTCCTCCCTCACCTCCTCCCTGTAGCATGAATCCTAATTGGTCTAAATAAAAACCTGGCACCGGCTATGGGGTAAATGCTAGAAGATCAGAGAGACAAAGGAACAAGCCACAGCCACCTCTCACCTCACCAACTCCTCAGCCAGAAAGGAAGCTCCTGTCTCCTCCCACCTTATATTCCTTTCTCTGCCAGCCATATCACTTCCTGTCTCCACCTCCCTAGTGCTGGGATTAAAGATGTGAGATCCCGAGTGCTGGGATCAAATATGTGTGCCACCACTGCCTCTTTTAGACTGGATCAGTCTTGTGTAGCCCAGGGTGGCCTTGAACTCACAGAGTCTGCCTCTGCCTCCTGATTGCAGGGATTAAAGATGTGTGCCACCACTGCCTGGCCTCTATGGTTAACTAGTGGCTTAGCTCCCCACTCTGATCTTCAGGCAAGCCTTATTTGTTAGATCACAAACAAAATATCACCATACCTCCCAGATCTACCCCACCCCACTGGACCTCCCAGACCCCCTCCCAAACTTCTTACCCCCCACCCATCTTAAACCCATCCAGCTTGTGTTGGGTATGGGGCTTGCTCTGGAATGTTATTGATGCATTAGGGTCACACTATTAAAGAAAACGGGCTTGCTTTCTCCCAGGAGCAACCAAATGCCAATAGTTTCTTAGCTAGGAATAGACTTCATGCTCACCTTCCCTATTCCACTATGGGATTTAGTCTGGCTTGAGTTTGTGCAGGTCTTGTGCATGAGTTGAAATTGTTGTGAGTTCATATGTGCAACTGTCCTGTTGTGCCCAGAAAACAGTGTTTCGTTGAAGCTATCCACCACCTCTGGCTCTTACAGTCTTTTACCCCTGCTGTTGAAAAGGTCCCTGACCCTTAAGGGGAGAGGTGTGATATATAATTGTCCCATTTAGGGCAGAGCGAGCACTTTGATGTTTCTTGTTTTCTGCACTTGGACCAGCCATGTACTGCAAGAAGACGCTTCTCTGTGAGGGTTTAGAAATGTACAGAACTATGGGTATAGCAAGAAGTCATTAGAAGTCATTTTAATGCTTTAACCATTTAGCAGAATAATAGAATCTCCCCTTGGGCCTGTGACTTATCTAGCTGCAGGTTCTTGGCCTCATTGATAGTGCTAGGTATGAGTTCCATCTCGTGGAGTGGGCCATCAGTCCAATCAGAAAAGTGCTTGGTTACTCCCATAGCATTTTTTGTCAGTATTGTGCTAGTAGGTGTATCTTGCTGGACGGGCCATTATTGTAGCCTACAGGATTCACAGCTGGATGAGACTGATGATTACATGTTCCAGCACTGTGAAAGTTAGCCATTAGGGATGAACCTTTCAGTTTAGTACCAGCTAGATTTCTTTATGTTCTGTGACTTGGGTGTGTGGTGTCTTTAGCGAAAGAATCTTATCAGGTTCTGATCAGGATAACCTATATCAATAGCTTTTACATTTTTAAAAATTTTGAATAATCTGGTCTGAAGTGTTTGACCCAAAATATTGTGGTTGCTTAACAGCATTCCAATATGAATACTAACTTTAGAGTATACAATAAAGTATAAGAAGGTTATGCTTCTAACAAGTATGTTTGAGATTCAAAGAAGATATCAAGCCATTCTGTTAAGGAAATTAAGGAAGCTGAAAGGAGACCATGCCACATATGTGATAAAGGAGTGGTGTGCCTAACAAGTTATAAGCTAATAAGTAGAGAAATGGAGGAATAGGATATTCTTATTGTCTTAGGGTTAGTGCTGTGATGAAGCACCGTGACCAAAAGCAATTTGGGGAGGAAAGGGTTTATTTGGCTTATATATCCCAAGTCACGGGTTCTTCCATTAAGAAAAGTCAAGGCAGGAACCCGAGCCTGGCAGGTATGTGGAGGCAGGGGATGATGCAAAGGCCATGGAGAACTCTGCTTTCTGGCTTCCTTCTCACGGCTTGCTCAGCCTGCTTTCTTACAGAACCCAGGACAACCAGCCCTGGGGTAGCCACACATACAAGAGGCTGGGCCCTCCCGCATAATCATTAGTTAACACCCTACAGGCCTACCTACAGCTGGATCTTAAAGGTCATACTCTAATTGAGGTTCCCTCCTCTCAGATGACTCTAGCTTGGGTCAAGTTGACATAAAGCCAGCCAGCACACTTGTAAATAAGCTAAAGCCTCAGTGTTATCAAAATAATTTCCTGTATTATGATTTTTTAAGTAGAATGGTTACTATATATTAGGAAAAGACATAATCTTCTAACTTGAAATTCTACCACATGTTGAAGCCTGAGTATAGACTGTATGACATGTAATGGAAGTTCTGTGTGATCTCTGGGCAGAGTCGGAGTTGCACTGAAAAACATGGGCAACTCAAGATTAGACAGTTCTAAACCTATAAATATGAACTGTTGTATAACTGGTGAAATCTATTGATTATTGTATTTCCAGTTCATAATGTGATCTAAATAACATGACATACAGGATTACAGATTATCTTGTGTGTTTTGCTACTCTGTAATCCTTGTTATTTACATTAGTAGCTGGGTTTTGTGTGGCACCTTAGAAAGTTGGTTGTTGTATTCAGTACTTTGGAGGTAATTTCTTGTTAAAAAATACTTTCAGTATGGGTGTATGCTGTGTATTCCAGGGGTTTAAATCACAGACCATTTAGAAGTTGCCTTGGACATAGGTCCGTTCTTCCTGGTGTTCCAGAGCCTGCACTTTATGCTACAGAACTGTCTTCCTTGTCTTCCTTTTGCCATCTTACGAACACCATTTCTTTGTTCTTGGTCTTTGGTAAATTTCCCGTGGCAGAAGTCTGAGCTACTTCTTACATTTATCATATTGCATATTCTTATGTAGTCCTTTGTCAGCCTGTGTTGTCTGGCAAGCAAACATATAATGTGATTTTGGAATTAATGTTTGTAAGTTATACCTAAATGTATAAAATGTAGAGGGATTCTTTAAAAAGAAAACTTTAAAGAAAAATAATTTGTGTTTCAGGCAACTAAGTTTTATGACTAGAAGTACTCGGAAGTTTAAGCACTTAATCTAACTGACAGTCGTAGTGTTTAGATGATTACATAAAAGTGGTAAGTCACTGTGAGGGGCTTTGGTCATTTTCTCACTCCCTAATAAAATGTGGTTTGGAATCTTATAAAACAAGGTATTCAGTTGAATTATTGAATTACTTTATAAATTGAAATACTGTTTTCCAGTTTGGAGTGTAGGTTCCTATTAAGCTGAATATCCAAACCCTAGTATTTTATAGTATTTTAGCTATAGTATTAAGAGTTAGTACATTAGTTATGTTTAAATATCATTTGCTTTAACCCCAAATAGGGTTTGTAAAAAGTCTTTTTCAAAGCTTTATACAATTATTACAATGAATTTGAGCTCATCCTTTGGTATATAGGGAATTAGCTGTGATTTAGGGCATCCATTTTAGATGGTTGAGTCTGCTCACTGGTTTAATCTTTGAAAGTTGGATTTTATATGTGGTCAGTTTGCATCTTTCCATTGTACTTTTGCCATTTTAAACTGGTTTTTACCCAGTGGATTTTCACATAGAAGCTTAGTATGGAGTAGAACATCAAAGTATTGGGTTTCCTTGCATTTTTAAAATGTGTGAGCTCCTTCTTACATTTATCATATTGCTGTTCTTTAGTAAAATCAATTCTCTTCATGGGGCTTCATATAAATGACACTTACAGATCATCCCCCAGAAGCAAAGCTGAGTGAAATGGAAATGCTGTGCACTCAATAATGGCCTCATAACGTCTTAAACATATGGTAACTTGAATTTTGTGTATATATGTCCTTTTTAGAAAGAATCTTCAAGAGGGAGACATAGAGACAAGGAAGACATAAAAATTGTTAAGGAGAGAACTCCAGAAAGCGAAGAAGAAAATGTAGAATGGGAGACGAACAGAGATGGTGAGTTTGAAAATCTTGGCTTTGCTTGTAGGATCTTGGTTACTCACTGGCCTAGTGTGGGTTTTGAGATAGCCTTTCACCTGTCACCTTCACATTGCTTCAGAGTTATCATGTCGATTAGAACTGAGTTCTCAGGCAGAGACAGGAATATAGTAGCAGTTCAGGGGCGAAGAGGAGGTGTATAGTACCTATTTCAACTTGCTCATTCTTTATCCCCCACTTCCAGAACTTTATTGTATCCTTTGGGATTTCTTCCATTTATACACTTTCAAGTTCCGCAATACTAAGTTTTAAAAATTTAAATCTAATCTAAATTTTTACAGAAAATAATTTAAATGAGATGGTTAAAGTTATATTCAAGAAATTGTTGGCTTTAAGTTTTCAGAAGAAACTGAAGTTACATAATAATTGAATCTTGATATTTATTTATGAAAATGTAAAAAACCATTTTTGACTCATTGTCTTGCCAGTTAAGCACCAAAAAAATCTGTTCTCTACCTCTTTGATGTTCTGGTGAGTGAGCACTCTAACCAAGGAATCAGTATTTTTGAATGAATTTTAATATGACATATCTTCACTGAAGAGTTTTAGCTTTAAGAACTTCAGTACCTTTTCAGTGTAGGCTGAAAACAGACAGTGCGAGGCACTACAATATGTGGACACAGACTGTTGTCTGTGACTGCAGATAAGCTTGCAACAGAGCACAGCCCTGCCTGTCTGGTTACATACTGTTTATGAGTTACAGTGGCTGAGTGCAGTCTTGTGACAAGGACCTAGAGCTCACAAGACTAAAGTACTTGTGACTGTATTTTAGAGTGTTATCCGAGGATGCAGCGAGACTAAGATGGAAAAGTACTTATTGAGGAAATTACCAATGCTGTCTATGAAAAAGTTGTTTCTAAGAACATGTAGGGATTTTGTTTATGATTTTCATTGAGATTTTATAATATCTCTTCTATAAAAATAACAGTAAAAGTACAATATCCTGTTGCAGTTGACGAATTATTTAATATATTGAAGGATTTATTGCTCTTTCATTCTATGTAAGAGGCCTTTCTGTTACTATATAAAATCAATATATTACATTGAATTTGAAACCTGATTTCCTTCTTTCTCATCAATTTAGTGCAGTTATTATATGTTCTTTTTCTATACCTTTGGTTTTCTTATGTGTAGATTCCTTGTACATACAAGTGTGTGAGGGTGTTGAATGAGAATGACCCATAGGTTCATCTATTTGAATGCTTGGTCCCCAGTTGGTGGAACTATTTGGGAAGGATTAGGAGGTATGGCCTGTTGGAGGAGGAGTGTCACTGGGAGTGGACCTTGAGATTTCAAAGCCCAAGGCCATTCTCAATTAGCTTTCTCTGCCTTCAGCTTGTGGATCAGAATGTGAGCTCTCAGCTGCTGCTCCAGCACCATGCCTGCCTGCTACCATGTTCCCTCTCCCATGATGGTTGTGGTTTTTTTCCTTCTTGTTTCCTAATTCTTCCCTTATTTGTTCATCATGTAGAACAACATAAAAAAAAAAATAATAATAAACATTTCATTACAGGAGAGGAAAATACATGAAAGTACTTTGATAATCTTGGAGGCAGATTCATTATCCTAAAATAAACTATAAAACCCCAAAGCCACAGAAGATTGGAATATATGAACATTAAAAATGGGTTTATAGCTAAATGAAGAAATTAAAAGTAGATATTACACCAGAAGAAATACTTGACATATGTAAGCATTAATAAAAGATACCATATAAACATATAATGAACTGTCACAGATATTAAAGAAGACAGTCCAGCTTTAAAAACTGATGAAATTTTAAATAGATAATGCTTAAGAACTAGAAATGGCTAATAAGTGTTCAGATTTACTGCAGGGAAAGGTTCATAAAAGCAAAGATAGAATTGTCTACTCATTAGTTTCACAAAAATGAAAATACTAATGTTTTTAAGTAGTAGTTTCCATTGGTAAAGTGGTTTGTGAGTCCAGTTTGGCCATGGTAAAAACAGGAATTATATGTTGATTCTAGCAAACCTAGTTGGAGAAAATTCATAGAGAAATATTTGCACTCCTGAGTCAAGGCAGTTACCATTGCAGCCTTGTGTATAGCAACAAGACATGGCATCCCTCAGGAGGAGACTGGCCCCAAAGCTGTAGTGTACTTAGCTTATGAAATGCTTTGCAGATACTGAAGTGAAGATAGTTGAGCTGTGTGTATGTGACATGGAGAGACCTTGTGTATATATATGGCAGTGTTGGTAGTTCTGTTGGGGGTTTTGTTCTTTCCCTGGTTTTGATACAGGATCTCCTTGTGTGGTTGAGCCTGGCCTCAAACTCATAACCCTGCTGCCTCAGCCTTCCCAGTGCTGGATGGACAGGTGTGAGCCAGTGTCCCTGGCAGTTCTGTTGTTGTAGTGGGAATTTTGTGTCTGCAACACCAAGCTGTCGGCGATGTTGACACTATGAGGATGGCCACTGAGGGATCTAAAGGGGATTTCTGTTTCTCTTTGTCCTCGCTCGGATTTGTTTAAGACTTTAAGTGAGAGTGTGTCATAAAAACAAAGGGAAATCTCAAATATTTAGTCTTTAGTCCTTTTTATAGTTTTTAAGACCCATTTTGAGATAATAAATAGAAACAGTCTTGATATATTAAAGAGTATGAATATTCTTAAGACTTGTACCCATACTAGTGAATCATTTTATAGGCTAGATGTACTACCATCTGTCTCTAGACCCTTCCTTGTGCCTTACCAAACTGTAGTTAAAAATGCTCCACAACACACGTACACGGCTTATTTATATGTCGTTTTGTTTGTGTGAACTGCTTTGTCTATGTCCTCAGTCTTCTTTTCTATTAATTAATAAGAAGAATCTATTAGCCGGGAGGGGGTGGCACACGCCTTTTTTTTTTTTTTTTTTTTTTGGATTTTTAAAATAAATACTTCAATTTTATTTATTTATGTATATATATATGTATTTTTTCAGTTAGATTTTTTTTTTAAATTTTTATTTTGCAATACAATTAAGTTCTACATACAGGCAAAGATTCCCTTGTTCTCCCCCCTCCCGTCCCCCTCACCTTCCCCCAGCCCGCCCCCCATTCCAATCTCCTCCAGGGCAAAGCCTTCCCCACAGACTGAGATCAACCTGGTGGACTCAGTCCAGGTAGGTCCAGTCCCCTCCTCCCAGGCCGAGCCAAGCGACCCTGCATAGGCCCCAGGTTTCAAACAGCCGACTCATGCAATGAGCACAGGACCCAGTGCCACTGCCTGGATGCCTCCCAAACAGATCAGGCCAATCAACCGTCTCACCCACTCAGAGGGCCTGATCCAGTTGGTGACCCCTCAGCCATTGGTTCATATTTCATGTGTTTCCGTTTGTTTGGCTATTTGTCTCTGTGCTTTATCCGACCTTGGTCTCAACAATTCTCTCTCATATAAACCCTCCTCATTCTCGCTAATTGGACTCCCAGAGATCCACCTGGGGCCTAGTCATGGATCTCTGCATCCAGATCCCTCAGTAGTTGGATGAGGTTTCTAGCACGACAATTAGGGTGTTTGGCCATCCCATCACCAGAGTAGGTCAGTTCGGACTGTCTCTCGACCATTGCCAGCAGTCTGTTGTGGGGGTATCTTTGTGGATTTCTGTGGGCCTCTCTAGCACTTTGTTTCTTCCTATTCTCATGTGGTCTTTATTTACCGTGGTCTCCTATTCCTTGTTCTCCGGCACACGCCTTTAATCCCAGCACTTGGGAGACAGAAGCAGACAGATCTCTGTGAGTTTGAGGCCAGCCCCGTCTACAGAGTGAGTGCCAGGACTATTATATAAAGAAAGCTTGTCTCAGAGAAAAAAAAAAAGAAAGAAAGAAAAAAGAAAGGAAATCTATTTAAATAATGTCAACCTTTCTTTTTACGTTGGCATCTTTTTTATTACATAGTTTAACTTTTTTTCTGTGTTAAATATACTATTGTCATCATATGTTATATTTTTCCAGTGACTTAGTATCATATTCCATACATAGGATGTGTAATCAGTCACTCAGATAATGAACATACAGTTATCAGCCCCACACCAGGCTAGGATGGACAGTTGGTGTTGTAATGCATTTGAACTATGTGCAGCAATGATACCTATTTTCCTGTGTTTAAAGTAATCAAGTGGGACTATATTTAGTGATTTTTTTTTTAATTTTCCATTTTATTTATTTACCTCTGTGTGACAAATAGTCTAAAATGCTAAGGGTGTACAGGAAGCACACTGGCTTGTGGTCAAGGCAAGTGTGGTCAAGGATAAGGGTGGAGGTCAGTGGATTCCATCCTCCAGGTTTCTTGGGTGAAGGATTGAGTGCCCGTAACACTGAGAACAACTATATACTGCAATAGAGATCTTTATAATAGACCCCTTCTCGCCTTTCCTTCTCTCTTGAAAAACAAACAACAAACAAACAAGCAGAAGTTTTCATCAGAAAAGACTGGACATGAAAGATGATATCAGATCCATTGAATGAATGGTTGGTTCTAATATAAAGAGATAATTTAAGTCAATTGAAATGAAAATGCTAGAACTCCTTAAAAATTAGCACACAGGGACCAGGCCAGGCATGACAGCAAACGCCTTGCTGATCTGAGTTCAAGGCCAGCCTGGTATACAAAGCAAGTTCCAAGACAGACAGGGCCCTTACACAGAGAAACCCTGTTTCAAAAAACAAACAAACAAACAAAATTAGCACACATTAGTGTTAAAGTTAGTTAACTTTCCTTTTAAATACAAATCAGTTGTCTCACAATAAAAAAGATAGAATTGGAGAACTAATGTTCGAAACACCTGGCTTAACCTTACCTTAGTAAAGGGTCTAAAGCAAGGACAGAGCTCTTCTTACCCTGTATGAAGGATTGAAGGCCTCAGTGTCCCCAGTGGGTGGCTGAGTACTTTAATTGTGACTTTGGGTTTGCTGTCATCCATGGTCTTCAGTGCTAGGGCTCAGAGCCTTGGCCATAAGCAGTGCAAATACTCCACCACTGCTACATTCTAGCTTGAATTTTAGCTGTTCAAAATCTCTTGTGACAAAAACCCAAGCATCTGATAACCATAAGTCACTTTTAGAAGTATAGAAACCTTAATATTGGATTTTCAGAAGAAATTAAGTTTTTCATAGAAATGCTATTCTAATGAAAGAATGTACTGTTAAAAGTTGTGTAAAAATTAGCTGAAACGCCTTAATTCTCTGTACATAATTATAATAGTGTCTAACAAATAATGGAATTTGTATTTTAAAGATTCTGACAATGGAGATATTAATTATGATTATGTTCATGAGTTGTCATTGGAAATGAAGCGTCAGAAAATACAGAGAGAATTAATGAAGTTGGAACAAGAAAACATGGATAAGAGGGAAGAAATTATCATTCAAAAGGAGGTATGTGTATTGAAGTGAATGTGTTATTAACATAGATGTGGATATTGATCACAGAAATCAGCTCCATGCTGTAGCTTACCTCGTACTAACACAGTGATAAACTGTTCAGCTCCCCACATAGCAGTTACACCATAAAAGAGTAATCATTCAATCTTTACATGACTTGTTAAGTTCAAAATGCTTTTGCTGTTGAACCAAACTGACACTCCATTGCCTGTACCTGTCAGCCTGATACAAAATGAGTTCTACACATCAGGCCCATGCTGTTTCTAGATTGCCCTGTCCACTTTTCTAAGGTATGGAAATTTATTTGGAAATAATTTCTGATTTTCCTGAGGAAATTTTGAAAAATTTTAACTTTAAACTAGTTTTTAATTTTTTTACTCAGGTTTTTTGATTTTTTTTGTTCCCCCGACTATTTTAAGATATGTGATATTATCTATCTATCTATCTACCTATTTATTTATTTTTGGTTCCGTGAGTTTCTGAATTAACTTAAATTACTTTGACAGGTTTCCCCAGAAGTGGTTAGATCAAAATTGTCTCCATCACCTTCTCTGAGAAAGTCTAGTAAATCGCCAAAGCGGAAGTCAAGCCCCAAGTCATCTTCAACTAGCAAGAAAGAGCGGAAGGCTGCAGTGGTGGCTTCTCCACTGTTGGACCACCAGAGGTCAGTAGGGTGATTTCAGTGCCAGAGAGCAGGATATTTCTGCAGGGCTGCTAGCAGAACTACTTAACTATAGAAGGGGATTCTGAAACACAATGAAACAAATATCTATATCACATTCACACACTAGAGCTTTCTAACTCTGGGATTTTGTGTATGTAGTGTGTATGCCTATTTTTTTATACTTTAGCCAATATGTATCACTTTGCAAAGTAAGTACTGTTTTTATATATTGAATTGGAACACAAATGTTTACTACAACTTTCTTTGTTCAGGTTGCCTTTTTTCTTAACATTTTCTAGCTTTTAGTATTTATGCTTCATATTTATCTTTCTGTTGTCCAACGTTTTTTATTTCATTTTTTAAGCATTATCAATTATGAACAGGGAGTGTTCTTATTTTTTTGTTTACATGTCAAGAGATTAGTTGTTTTAAAGTATGCACTCAGCAGTATGTACATTTGATTGTGTATTTGCTATAGCAGTCAGCTAAAGAAATAAAAATAGGAGTAATCAAATATAATTACATTAAGAACTAAGAACAAGACAGGAGACATTTAAATATCCCTCTACTATATAACTTTGAATTAAGGTACATACACTAATTTTTTTTTTTTTTTTTTTTTTTGACTAAAAACATGCCCTAATACTACTTGGCAAATTCTATTTAACTGAACCCACAATAAAGCTCACGTTATCTCCTGCTTTTAGACCATAACTCAGACTTCAGTTACTTTATTTGCCTACATAATGTGATGCCCACCTCTGAACAAGGCATACAGATTTTCACTCGAATACCTCAGACCATCTACTTTGTAGATGCTGTAAGAGAAATCTTAAAAGAATAATTCCAATTAAATTTTATGCTGTTGAAAAGCTGATTTTCTCTTCTTCAAATGAAACTCAAATTCCTTAAGAATGACATTTATGCTTTCACCTTTTCTGTCTTGTTGATGTTTTTATTTAATTCTGTCCTGTCTGCCTAGTTCTCAATACTCAGTCCTGTAGGCTTTAGCTTAAATTCTAAATTTTCTGTTAGGTTTCCCCGTTTTTTTCTTACTCTACATAATTTTTCCCCTATCAGAATTTGTGTAGATTCTTTTTTGTCTTAATTGCTGTTTGCATTATATTTCAGCTATGGCATGTGTGTTTTACAGCCCTTGTTAGATTTAAGCTTCTTGAAAATTGGGCCCTGTTGGTTCATTGTTCTGTCTTCCCACAGCTCCTCCTTTGCTGGAGCTTTTACTTTGTAGCAGACACTCTTGGGACCCTCTTTGTTCCTAGGATTGAGTGATACTGTGAAGGGTATGAAAGGGACCGACCTTTAGAGTGGTGGGAGCTGTCCTGACTGCTCTTCTTCCTCTTGACTTAGTTACACAACTTACACTCAGGTCAGCCGTTTGTCCAACAGGTCATATCACCAAGAGCCTGTCTTTTTCTTACCTGTTGATGCACTCTTTGACGTTTATTCTTCTCATAGGAATGTTTAATAACTGCTTAGATATAAAGGGTTAATTTTATCCAGTTTTTCATATAATCTTTTACTATTTGTTATTAGCGCATCCTTTGATTTATTGATTTGAATGTCATCATATTGATTTAAGTACTATATTTCCTATATTCCAATATGTTGGTGCCCTTAAGATGTACCTTTAAAATATAGAGCAGAAGGTTCTGTAAAACAGTACATTTTGCCGGGCGGTGGTGGCGCACGCCTTTAGTCCCAGCACTTGGGAGGCAGAGTCAGGCGGATCTCTGTGAGTTTGAGGCCAGCCTGGGCTACCAAGTGAGTTCCAGGAAAGGCGCAAAGCTACACAGAGAAACCCTGTCTCGAAAAACCAAAAAAAACCAAAAAAAACAACAACAACAACAAAAAAAAAAACAAAAAAACAGTACATTTTAAAAGCACAAGGAAAACACTAAATTAAGTATAGATTTTTTTTTTTTAATTGAGACAGTCTTATGTAGCTCAGGCTCATCTCTGAAGCTTCCTTGAACTGGTATCAGGTCTTACCCCTACCCCCCAAGTGCTGGGATCACGTAGATGTGTACCAACACACAATGTGTACTTACACAAGTACAGTGTTTATTTTTAATATTTCTTATTATTGTGTGTGGAGAGTAGGCATGCTCATACCACAGCACGCCAAGCACAAGGTGGTCAGAGGACAGCTTCTGACCTCTGGGGTAGTCATTTGTCTCCTTCCATCCCGTGGGTCCCTGAGCTCAAACTCAATTCATTGGGCTTCTGCAGCAAGTACTTTGACCTGCTGATTACCATGTCAGCCTTTGTGCCCTTGAATCTGTCAGATGGTGTGTGTGTGTGTGTGTGTGTGTGTGTGTGTGTGTGTGTGTGTGTGAGAATTAATGGGGGGGCCTTGGATGTGCTACATAATCATTGTGTCACTGAGCTACATCTGTGACATGCAGGTAGCCTACTTTTAATTTCATTGCCTGGTCATACTACAAACTGTTGGAAGACATATTAATTAAACTCAAGGATTGGACTTCCTGTTAAGATCAAATAGGCTATTTCAAGCAATGCTAGTGAATCAACTGAATGACAGAAGGATTCGTTGGTCCTTTTAGGTTAGAATAATGGACAGATATAATTACTGGTAAATGAAGTCATGCTTTTCTCTGAAAACTGACTTCTTTCTCTGATGCTCACTCTAGTCTAGTATGATAATATCTGGAGATGTGCATTACAGTGTGATTTAGAATCAAATGCATTCTCTGTTTGACCATTTGCTTTTTTAACCTAGGCCAATTTTTCTGTATAGATACTTTTATAAAGAGAAGTAGGAAATGTGTTTAAAGTTGTTCAAAATAGTTACAGAGTGATGTAAAAATGATAAAAGTAGACAGTGGGCTCTCTGCCACAAGTAGGAAGTATATTGATTTAGTGTTGTTAAAAGAATAACCAGTAGACTTTAAAATGGTGGAAGATCTTGCTGAGCTCAGTCTCTTCATTTGGAAAACAATTCAGTAAAGTAGAATTTTGTTTTCCAACCCTGTGTTTTTAAAGGTGATATGAAGAAATTCCAAATTTATTACTTTTTAAGTTTGAGAATTCCAACTTCTCATATGTCCTCTCACCCTCTTTCAAAATCATGGCCTCTTCTGTAGTTATTTTATACACACGTACACCCCTCATACACACAAACATTGATGTTGCCCTTATTTTATTAAGTTCTTTAAGACGTCTCTGGTAATATTAATAGCTAAATCCTAAGATGTTATTAGTGATTTAACACAGCAGCAGTTTCTCAGGCATATGGAATCAAAATGGATGTTTCTGTGCTGGAGAAATGGCTCAGCCACTGGAGTGCTGGCCTGCAACATTGAAGACTTGAGTTTGATCTCCAGAACCCACATAATCAGACAGGCATAGTGGTGTGCACTTGTAGTCCCTGACTGTGGAGACAGAAATAGGAAGGATCCCTGGAGCTAGCTGGACAACCAGTGAGCTACAGGTAAATGAGGAATCCGTCGCAAAGGAGGTGGGCAGCCTTCACAGGGGTGACACATGAGGACACTATGCACCCACTGACCATGTTGATGTATAAGAGAAATAACTGGATATTGTACTTATTTAGCTCTGTGGTGTACAGTAGCCTGGTATATGGAAATCCTTGAAGAGAACTGTACTGTAGAGAGTGTGGTTCAGTGCTGGGCCAGGAGGAAGATTGGTGAACATCTAGCTTGTCTCTATTATGTGGAGTAATGTAGAAATAAATTTTTGTGAAGAACTCCTCCATATATTAACCTTTTAAATCTTAGCATGAATGACAAGTATTGTCTAGTTTCTCCTTAAAGTGGGAAAAAGTTAGAAATTGAGACATTTATTACCATATTGTACATAAAGAGTTTCTATAATCTCATAAATAATGTATTGAGGTTTGTGGCTATTATGGTTGTTGGTAGAAGATAAGGATGCAAAGATTCTGTCATCAGATTTTAAGAATCTCTTTCTTATGTAAGCGGCTGTTCTTGTCTGCATTAATAACAGAGGGATATGGACCAAGAGAGCTCAATTTTCTGAAAGCTAACCATGAGTCAAATGCTTTTATGCTTTTAATCTTTTAAAAATCTTACCAGCAATTCTGAGAACTGTACTATCCATTATAATAATAAGTCAATGAATCTTGGGACTGCAGAGAACTCAAGGTCACATGAAATAAGCTCCAGTGAAACCTCACTAGAAGTATGAAGACAAGGGGCTCCTTAAAGTCCTAAGACAATGGACACTAAGAGCAGATGGCGTATTCAAAAGTGTCCACACAGAAAACAGGAATAAATTTAGATACGTTCATAAGAATATTGCAATGCTGGGTGGTTTTTTGTTTGTTTGTTTTGGGGTTTTTTGTTTTGTTTTGTTTTGAAATTGTAAAAAAAAAAATCGATGTAAAGATACTTTGGGGAGAAAAGACTTTCATGTACACTGCGATTATTAGTAGAATGATTGTGACTTAAAAATATGCAACTTGAAGACAAATGTGAGACTCTGGTAGAAGCCACTGGAGATTGCTTGCTATAGTCACATCTGTTGCTTTTCTGCAACACAAGTGTTGTGGCCAAGAAACCATTGCCAAGTGAAGTGTTTATCCTTCATGTTTTCTTTTAGGAATTTTAAATTTTGAGTTGTATGTTTCAATCTTTGACACAATTTGAATTAATTTCTATATATGCTACAAGATAAAAGTTCAGCTTCATTTTTTGTACATGTATATCTGGTTTTAAATGACTAGATATCAAAAGGAAGAGACAGAAGTATTGAAGTGTATTAAAGGTTTTTATAATAGTTACATTGGTGTAGTAGCTTTCTTTTTGTGTTTGCTTTCTTATAGGGAGAGTGTTTTGAGACAGTGTCTTGCTCTGTGGTCATGGCTGACTTAGTGGTATTCTATGAAGCACAGAGTGACCTTGAATTCATAGCACCTAAGTGCTGGGATTACAGGCATACGTCACCATGGCCACACAGGTGCTAGGATTACAGGCATGCATACCTTTTTCGTCTACCTTTCTATACAAGCTTTAAAAAAAAAAATGCAACTTTAGCAGTGGTTTTTATAATGTTAGGTCTTTTCCTGAAACCCTTCCACTGTCCCTAACTTCTCTTAGAAACTGCCATTTGGAATGATATAACTAACAAGCATTGTTTTAAAAAATAACAGTAAATAAATTCTTTGCTCCTTCTCACTTTTCCCCCGGGTATCGGTTATCACTATACAGCATAGTAAAAGAGCAAGTAATTGAAAAGAATGTTGCTGCTCTTTAAAACACACTTTAGAATCATCCAGGTGGGGTTCCAGAAATGGAGACCTCTAACTGTAGCTTTGTGTACCTTCAGGACTTCAAAAAGCAACCAAAGTAAAAAGAAAGGGCCACGGACTCCTAGTCCACCTCCTCCTATACTGGAAGATATCATTCTGGGGAAAAAATATAAAGAAAAATATAAAGTGAAAGACAGGATAGAAGAAAAACCAAGAGATGGAAAGGACAGAGGTCGAGATTTTGAAAGGCAAAGAGAAAAAAGAGACAAGCCAAGGTAAGTAGAATTGTTTAGTCAGTGTTTATGTGAAACCAAGATTCCTCACTGCAGAAGCTGTGGGGCATAGGTGGATAGCTTTTTAAAATTATTGTTTTCAACTGTGTATTGTTTAATAGTTTCCACAATGAGTCATGAGTTATATATTATTTAACATCAAATGATCTTAGTGTCTTTACTAAGTGAAAGTTGAAAATGATAACCATATTAGATGCATAAAAGTTGCATGTATGGACAGCAGTATGAGGTAGATCTCTGGAATGTCATTCTGTACATCTGGGACTGCGTTCATCACACAGTACTCTCCCACACACCATTCTGGTTTCTCTGAATTTAATGGCTTTAGATTCCTCATATGTAGAATCATTCAATATTTGACTGGAATATTTCATTTAGTATAATGTCTGGAAAGCTCATCCACATTGTAGCGTGTGGCAGAGTTTTATTCTTGGTAAGGCTGAGTATATTTCATATGGCGCAAATCATACTTTGTTTCTTTCCCATTTTGATGGTGTTTATTTATTTTTCTAACCCAATTGCTCGGGCTAAGATTTTGCAAACTACATTGAATAGAAAGAGCACCCTTCCTGTAGTGCTTGTCTTATAGGAAAACCTTCCATCTTTTTCTGTTAAGTGATATGTTAACTCTGGACTTTTCATAAATGGCTTATTGATTATCATCATCATTATTTCAAACAGGGTCTCATTATGTAGCTCTAGCTTCTTTGGAACTTGCTATGTAGACTAGGGTGGCGTGGAACTCACAGAGGCCTTAAACTGTACCTCTTGAGTGCTGGGATTAAAGGCATGTGCTACCATGCTCAGCTCTACTGAGTACTATTAAATGTTGTTGTCTTTTGTCAGATGTTTTTTGTGAGTTAGTATGCCTGAGTGATTGTTTCCTCCTTTTAGTTAATGTGGTATATTTGTGAAATACAATTTTGATGAGAGCCAGATTCATTCTTGGTCAGTTTTCACATTAATTGATCAGATTAATTCTTCTGTAAATTTAATGCTTCCTTTGAAAAAGCATAATCTCTTTCCTTCTTCCTCTTTCTTTCTCCCTCAAACAGTTGGAATTTGTAAAGATTTTAAGGAAGTAGGGAAATAGCTTGGTGGTCTGTAAGCAGGAGAACCTGAGTTCAGTTCTCAAATGCCAACAAGAATCCAAACATGTCTGTAACCCCACCACTGTAGGGTGAGACAGATGGGTCCTGAGGGCTAGCTGGTCATCCAGCCTAGCTGACGCACTGACGTCTAGTTCAGTCAGAGACCCTGTCTCAAGGCAGAGATTGTTAGAGGAAGTTACTCAACATCCTGCTCTGGCCTTCTTATGCATCCCTCTCTTCCAAAGAAGGATTTTAATACAAAAACTATAGGGGAGAAAGGCACAAAGAAAGGATACAGTACTCATTTTCCATGACAGGTGTGGGCTTCTCAAGGGAGTAGCCGGTCTTTTGAGTTTTAATGTGATCAAAATTTTGAAGTTACGCCATCAGGGCAGACATTTTATGTGACTCTGCTTTGATACAAAATCCTAAACAAGTTACTAGGTCTCTGACGTTTTTTCAGCTACAAAATATCTATAATACTCTTCATTGAGTTCAAGTCAGGACTAAATGAAGGAATACTTCTTAAAACTAAGCTAAAATGTTCAAAAAATATGAACACTCCATTTTTCTACCAGAATGGCAGAAACTTGGGATTTACTCTTGGGATTATGCTCTAAAGTTGGCTGGATTCTTATCTCCTGTTTTCAGTGGAAATGCTTATGTATTTCTACTGTATTTTAGAGCAGGCCAGCTCCGTTGCTTAGCACATACCTTTTACATAAACGTGAGAATCAGGGTCCAGTCAGGCTCTCAGCCATAGCTGCCACTCCCTGTCTTGATCTGCATGCAGTCTTTTTGTTTTCATAATTCTTGGTCATTGGCGCTTTTTTTTTTTTTTTTTTTTTTTTTTTTTTTTTTTTTAAGAGCAAGAACAAGAGGATTGATCTCTGTATTATGTAGCTCTGACTGTCCTGGAATTTACTCTGTATCCCGGGCTGGTCTTGAACTCACAGAGATCCACTTGTCTCTGCCTCCTGAGTGCTGAGATTAAAAGTGTGGGCTATCATGCCTGGCTGGCCATTGACTTTTAAAGTAGTAGAGGAGAAGAAAATGTAAGGATCTTTAAATCAACGTTTGTTGCTAGAGTTTTCCTGCCTGGCCCACAGTCAGGACAAATCTCTCTCACCTGCCAGTCCCACAGCCGCTCAAACCCAACCAAGTAAACACAGAGACTTATATTGCTTACAAACTGTATGGCTGTGGCAGGCTTCTTGCTAACTGTTCTTACAGCTTAAATTAATCCATTTCTATAAATCTATACCTTGCCACATGGCTCTCATGGCTTACCGGCAACTTCACATGCTGTTTGTCATCGTGGTGGCTGGCAGTGTCTCTCTGACTCAGCCTTCCACTTCCCAGCTTTATTCTCCTCCTTGTCCCGCCTACACTTCCTGCCTAGCCAATGGCCAATCAGTGTTTTATTTATCGACTAATTAGCAACACATTTGCCATACAGAACATCCCACAGCAAACGTTTTTCTGAAACTTAAAAGAGTATATGAGAAGGAAATATGGTTAAGATGATAAAGCCATTATTTGGTGATAGATTAGTATTCTGGCTTTAATGTGTTGTTTTGATTATTTTAAGCTTAAACTGTAGTTTTCCTTTTAGGCACCAAGATCTACTAGAAATGGACTACATGATACTTTTAAAAGATATTGTAGATTAACTGGGACTTTTGTATGTATGTTCTTTGAGCCGATCATCAAAGAATATTATAGATACTCTTGAATCAGTTTTTTATATGTACTTTAGGCAGTTTATTGCCAGATAGGCATGTCTCAAATGGTAGCACTTCTACCGGTCTTTCAATTCCATCAATTTTCTGATTGCAGACTTGGCTGTGTTGCTGTGGCCCCACCAGCCACTGTTTTCATGCAGGAACCACAGTGCCAAATGCCAGCTACTTGTCTCTTCATCTTGGTCTTGCCACAGAAGGAGCACGTGTACTTGGCATGCTAGCTGATTTCAGTTTTCTTCACCATAGTGGGTCCTAGATTTCCTAATGATCCCTACCTTCTTGGTGCACTTGGCCATATCACGAGACCCTAAGCCCAAGGGGACCTGGAGAAGACCTCTTGAATCAGTTTTCAGTGTATCCCAGAAACAGATTAAGAACTGAATTCAGTCGCAGTCATTCTTCATTTATTTATTTTTAAATACTTTTTATTTGGGGGAATCATAATATAATTACATCATTTCTCCCTATCCCTTTCTCTCTCTAAACCCTCCCATGTACTTTTCCTTGCTCTTTTTCAAATTCATGGCCTTCTTTCCTTTGGTGTGCGTCTGTGTTCTTAACTACATAAATACAACCTTCTCAGTCTGTATAATGTTACTTGTATGTGTATTTTCAGGGCTGACCATTTGGTATTGGATGACCAGTTGATGTGCTCTTAGGGAAGACTGTTTCTCCTGCTTCGAGTATTTGCTCGTTGTTTGTAGTCCTTTGTCTAGGTTTGAGGCCTCGTGAGCTCACCTCTGTCCATGTCAGCATGTGTCTTGGTGTCAACTTGTTCAGATTATGTTTAGACAGTTCTGTTGGTGAGACTTTGTGGGTGTAGCTTCTGCCATTTCTAGGAGATGGAGTCTCAACAGAGACTGCGATCCTCTGGCTCTTACACTCTTCCTACTCCAGCAGTGATCCCTGAGCTTTATGTGCAGGGCTTGTGTTGTGGATGTATCTTGGGCCTGGGCTCCACAACTGTGCATTTTGACTGGCTATGCTCTTCTGTAATGGTCTTGTGTCCTGTTACACTTGTGGGTTTAAAGACTATACATACTTAGAACGCAGTTAGGGATTAGTCTGGTTTAAAGTGACTGTTCCATTTCATCTTGGAGATTTCTCCTAGAGCTTTTGTTTGCACTTACTCATAAATCACTTACATCTTTAAAAGGTAATGCCCTTGTAATTTTAGAGCATTGTGAATTAAAATGTACCCTGCGTTCTTATCTATATTTCCAGCTTTAACTTTATATCCCATCTTATTTTTAAGGACTTTCCTTGGCTGGAATTGAAAACTCTTAAACAGGTTTCTTGTTGTTCCTCCTAGGTCTTCCTCCCCAGGACAGCACCATTCTCCTCTGTCTTCTAGACATCATTCATCCTCTTCCCAGTCAGGATCGTCTATTCAGAGACATTCTCCTTCTCCTCGTCGGAAAAGAACGCCTTCCCCATCCTACCAGCGGACTTTAACTCCTTCTTTACGACGTTCTGCCTCTCCTTATCCAACACATTGTCTGTCTTCTCCTCAGAGAAAGCAAAGTCCTCCAAGGCATCGCTCTCCATTGCGAGAGAAAGGGAGGCATGATCATGAACGGACTTCACAGTCACATGATCGGCGTCACGAAAGGAGGGAAGGTATACTCTGTATTTGAGCTTTTTGTTTTTCAGAGTTCTTGTACTTTATTTTAAAATTGCACATCCATATTCATCATTACATAAGAAACAGAAGAAGAGTGTGTTGTATTGAGTCTTCTGTGACATGCAGACTGGGTCAATAGCCAATGCTTAAACTCGGAGAATTGTAAAGTATTAAGTATGCACACGTAGGCACTTAGAGGTATGTAAATTGGTGCCTCCTGCGCCATTTTAATGAGTACTTTTGGACATCTGAGTGTTGATGTATCTTTACTTCCTAATTTTTTTTTTTTTTAGAACAAGGAGACTTGGTTAGTGGCAGAGCACTTGCCTAGTATTTTTGAGACCATAAGGTTGAGTCCCCGGCACCACAGAACGTAGACAGGCAACTTCAAGGAAGATGGAAGGAAGGAAAGCCACAGATAATTGATTGAGTTTAGAAGCGCAGGAAGGTGTGATAAAGGAGGCCAGGGGAAGCTCCCAGAAGGTCGGTGCAGTTAACGGCTGGAATTTCTAGATGGAATCAGAATGAAGAAGTAAGAAGGCTTGGGAGTGTAGCCCAGTGGTGGAGCTCTTCCCATGTCTGAGTCCTAGACTTGACTCCCCAGCATCCCATAAAAAAGTTTTCCTTTCTGGATCCCTGGAAGTTAAGTTGAGGCAGATGTGCTCTACCAGTTGAGCCTGGATGCTGTATAGAGTAATAGCTCTCATCTCTTCCTATATTGTGCTGTGTGTGCATGTGTGCGGGTTAGGTGTACATGTGTCATGGGGAGGCCGAAGTGTGCATCTGTTGGTGTTCTCCCCTATTATTCTCCACCTAATTTTTGAGACCCTCTCTGGATGAACCTCAGCTCACTGAGTAGGCCAGACAGCCCCAGGGGTCCTCTTGTCTTTACCTCCTCATCACCAAGATTACAGGTTTAATTTTGTCACTTACCCTTATTCTCTCTTTCTCTGTTTAAAAACATGAATCTCTTTTTTTAATAAAATCTTAAAAGCTGTGTGTGAAATGTATCATCTAGTTCCCTGAAACTGTAAACAGAATTAGAGTTGTTTCCTAAATGTTACAGAAACTCGAGGCAAAAGGGATAGAGAAAAAGACACCAGAGAAGACCGAGAGTCAGAACACGACCACAGGGATGACAGAGAACCTCGAGACAGCCGGGACCGGAGAGATACTAGAGACCGCAGGGAACTGAGAGACTCCAGGGATATCCGGGACTCCAGAGAGATGAGGGACTATGGCAGAGACACCAAGGAGAGCCGTGACCCCAGAGATTCCCGATCAGCTCGGGATGTGCATGACTACAGAGACCGTGAAGCTCGGGATGTTCGGGATGTTCGGGATGTTCGAGATGTTCGGGATGTTCGAGATGTTCGGGATGTTCGGGATGTTCGAGATGTTCGGGAAGTTCGGGATGCTCGGGATGCCCGAGATGCCCGGGATGGTCGGGATGGTCATCGGAAGGAGGATGCATACCAGGAAGAAGCCCGCAGTTATAGCAGAAACCACCTGAGAGAGGAGAGTTCTCGGGTTGAGCTAAGGAATGACTCTAGAAATGAGTCTCGGAGTGAAATTAGAAATGACCGGATGGGCAGAAGTAGGGGAAGAGGGCCAGAATTGCCTGAAAAGGGTAAGGTTTTTGGCATGTTAATGAACTGTATCTTGAATATTCACATAGAAAGCATTAAATATCTAAGGTTTTTTTTTTTTCTAAATGCATTATTACCTACATTTATTGTTAGTATTTTGTGAGAGTAATTTGCAATCAGTTGAATTTCGTATTGGAATTGCTAACTTGAGTAGAAAAACCTAATTACTAACTTAAGTAGAGTTGGGTATGTCATGCCCACTGTACTGACTAATGTAGAATACTGTGAAAATAGCTACAACAGAATCACAAGAAGGTAATTTCTAATAAACTAGTGTGAGTGGATCGAATGATTATTCAAGGAGAGTTAAAATGATGTATTTTCAAAATTGTTGTCAAAATAATTGATTTATGTATTCATTATTTATACTGTTTCAAACCATCGTGTCTCATTTTCTTAATCCAAATATCTGTGAAATATTTTTGACTGCAAACCACTGAGATTTAGTTAGTTTGGCCTCTCTCCTCATCCACTCCTCTAACCTCTTTCAAGCACCGCAGACTCCCATCTCTTGGGCCTCCCGCTGGCTTGCCGCTCTATCCCTGTTGGGTAATTCACATTTAAGTGTGAAGGTCTTTTGGCTTCTTTGTAGTTGTCTTGGCTATTGTTTTAGGAAATTTTCTGTTTCTTTGTTTGTTTGTTTGTTTTGGTCTTGATATATAGCCTAGGCTTGCCTTGAACTTGAGATCTTCCTTGCCCCTCTTTCTCCAGTATTGGAAGTATAGACATGCCCAGCCTCTAGGCTTTTCTTCATCCTGTACTTTTTCATGTAAATATTAGAAAAAAATTGCTATTTCATGAAAAGCTGTTGAATTTTTATTTAAAACATTTAGCATATCAATTTATACCTTTCCCATTAAGATTTTATGCATATTTAAATTTTAAAAATCATAGCTAGGGTGTGGTAGTACATGCCTTTAATCCCAGCACTTGGGAGGCAGAGGCAGATAGGTCTCTGTAAGTTTGAGGTCAGCCTGGTCTACAGAGTGAGTTCCAGGACAGCCAGGGCTACACAGAAAAACCCTGCTTCAAAAAACATAAATAAATAAATAGATAGATAGATAGATAGATAGATAGACAGACAAACAAACAAACAAACAAATAAATAAATAAATAGATAAGAAAGAAAGTAAGCAAGAAAATAAATAAATAATAAAAATCTAATGTGAAGGAATTAAGGATTCAAAGGATATTAAAAAGAAATGAAAGGGAAGCTTCTGTGTACTGGCTTTGCTAATGTTAACATCTTAACACAGCATCAAAAGAAGAAATTAACACAGCCACAAAGCCTGGGTGCATATGTGAGTGTGTACATACTGTCAAATGAGTAGTCATACTGCCTTCTAATCAGGTTAATCATTATACCATTGAAAGATTCCCATGTGTTGCTCCTTTGTAACCACATCCATTCCTTTCCCATCCTAGACTCCTGTAACCTCTAACGGGTCTCTTGTTTCATGAATGTTTTTAAATGAAATCATGTTGTATGCGTTTTGACACTGGCTTTTTTCACTTAGCACAATATTCCTAGGGTACATCCAGTTTGTTGCCAGTCTTGTCTTTCTTCTGGCCAAGTGTTATTGTATGGTGGATTTACATCATTTGTTTAACCCTTCACTGTTGAGAGAAGTTCGGGTACCTTCCAGTTTGGTGACTGTTAGGGTTAGATTACTATGAACAATGAACATTTTTTTTCCCCACATCTTTCTTTGTTGGATTTTTGTTTTGTTTGGGGACTTGGGTCTCACTGTAGCCTGGCTTTGATCTTCTGTTCCTCCTGCCTCTTCATCACAGGTGCTGGGGTTATAGGCTTGTTCAACCATGCCTACATCCCATGTCTTTTAAGAAAGCTCAGATACCAATTACCTTGGTTCTATATTGGAATATTTTCACAATAAACATACAATTAAAGCAATAATATATATCTCCATTTTTCCAGTTTTTCATGCTGTATCTCTATTAAATATGAAGTAGTTTTTTTTGTTTTTGTTTTTGTTTTTTACTGTTTTGGAAGTTAGTTTAAGTCAGTCTTCTAGCTGTATGTTCCCGTCAGATGACTTCCTTATAGATAGGCTAAACTATGGCTTAGCTTACTGTGATGTAGTCAGTCCTTGGACAGCTTGGGTTCTCTGGCCCACATAGTATCTTTGTTGTTTTGTTTTGTTTCCTCGACAGTGTATATAACATTTTAGAATTTAAAAAAATTTAAAACTTTATACTATTTTGAGGAAAGATTGTGACTGATTATCTTGTTGCATAAAATGTGTCTGTTAAATATTTTTGAACATCCTTTGTGTAGGAAGTCGAGGCACAAGAAGTTCCCAAATGGATAGCCACAGTAGTAGCAGCAACTACCATGACAGCTGGGAAACTCGAAGTAGCTACCCTGAAAGAGACAGATACCCTGAGAGGGACACTCGAGATCAAGCAAGGGATTCTTCCTTTGAGAGAAGGCATGGAGAAAGAGACCGTCGTGACAACCGAGAACGAGGTTTGTCCCATAGCCATGTATCCTTTAGTGCTCTTTAAATGGGTATCCAGCCACTTTTAACATGAAATGGAGTTTAGGATCTATACTTGGTTACATATTTGAAGCTATTCATATTTTGTGTGGTGCAGGAGTGATTATGTAAATAGCTACCAGCACCTAATCAACAGATCTGAAGAACTTGGGTTGCCCTATTGCTTGTGAATTATTGTCTGCCATTACCAGTTAAACCCCTGTAGCCAAAGGTCCTGGCTACTCAAAATTAGCTGTTGTCAGTCCTTTTTCAGAGTGTCAGAGATCAGCTAAGGGGGGGGTGGTGGAAGGAAGGAAGGGAGAGAGAGAGAGAGAGAGAGAGAGAGAGAGAGAGAGAGAGAGAGAGAGAGAATGAGAATTGAGGTGGGGGGGTCATATGGCTGAGGATTATTCAGAAAGACATGTTTGTATTCTGTCCTGAGAATCTGTACTCGATACAGCTAATTTCTTTTCTACATCTGAAATAGAAGTTTCCTGATGATCTGTTAGATGATCTTTAAATCAATTTGAAGCAGGATTACTAGAAAGTACATAAGGATTAGATGCAGAAAAGAGTCTCTGTGATACCATCTACTTACCTTGGAGTGTTTATTAAACATCAAGGAAAGATATTTAAGTAGAGGTGTAGAGGCAAGAGAAGCACCCAGCTTTGCAAAATGATAAACAGATTCTACTGAGAATAAAGAATAGGTACAAATCCCTGAGATGGGAAATAACTACTCTACCATGTCCCAGAGTATAAAAGAAAACTGGTATGGCTATAGTATGCTGAGCAGGGGGAAGATGGAGGGAGGCTGAGGGTGGATGTATGCTCAGACATAACTTGTTCTCACTTTCACAGTCTGAGTAGGGCATACACAGACAGCTGAGATGCGGTGATTGCCAGGACTATGTAAAGTTCTGTCAGGCAAAGTAACAATCCTGTGGAATGTCAAGAAAGCCCCCTTAAGCAAAGAGGTATTGTCTGCATTAGCCTAGAGATTATGTGAGCTTGCTGGAAGCAATGGGAAAGGGTGGACTTGGTATTGGTGGCATAAATAGACATACAGGCCTGAAGAGACTCATCTGCTCCCGAGTAGCAAGCATTAAGTTACAGGGCTGCAGTGTGGGCTCCTGTGATTGGTAGCAGAGCAGCTGGAGGAAAAGACTAAATAGGGGCTATAAGCCATAAACAGCCTCTAAACCAGACTGGATGGTCAGATTTCATTGCTTTTTCCTGGCTACAAGTAACTTCTTTTTAAGCACGTGGGTCTGAATTTTCAAGAGAAACGTGTGCATCTGGTCAGGAACTGAAGGCAGATACTGACCACTTAGACCGTTGATATCGTCATCTGAGAAGAGCTGAATGTCTTCTGCACTAGGTAGCAACTGTAGAGCTGGGGGCTGGAAAAGAAAGAAGTGTTGGGATGAAATCAGTGTGCCTGTGTGGAATGGGAGTGGGAAACATGAGGGGAGAGAACAGAGGATGGCAGTTTGGCACGGCGCTGTGGCACTTGGTAGAACGTTTGTATTTTTCTTTAAGATAGGAAGTTTCGGCTGGGATCCTAAAGGTTTCATCTGTCAGACAAGTGACTGGACACTCCGGCTTTTGGTGCTGCTGCGTCCACGGTCATGTCACGGATAGGAACTACTGGGAAACCGCCATACTGGGTGTTTCGTTGTTGTTTTTCCGGTTATTTCATAACACCGATTTTGTTTATGATCACAAACCAGAAATTGCCCCTAAACATGGGTCTGTTGGAAAAAAAATTGTGATACAGTAGATCCATTTTTTAAAGTTGTAATGGATTTCAGCAAAAGTAAAAAGGAGTGAGAAAAGCAGACTTTCGGTTCTGCTATTTCTGATTAACTCTGGCAAAATTACCAGAATCACTTCCATGCCAGAGTTGCTAAGATTTTACAGAAAGAACAGTAAAGACTCAGTAAGATTTCATTGTGTTTGAGCTTTAAAAGTCTATGAACTTTTGAAATGGACCTAGAAACTCTTTTTTGTTGTTGTTGGTTTTTCGAGACAGGGTTTCTCTGTGTAGCTTTGCGCCTTTCCTAGAACTCACTCTGTAGCCCAGGCTGGCCTTGAACTCACAGAGATCCGCCTGCCTCTGCCTCATGAGTGCTGGGATTAAAGGCGTGCGCCACCACTGCCCGGCAGGACCCAGAAACTCTTACGGAATAAATGTAGACAAATCTTATTTTTTGACTTTTTTTTTTTTTTTTTTTTTTTTTTTTGCAAACAAGGATAAGGCAAATTCAAGTTTCTATAATACTCTATATATTCTAAAACTAACTACTTAATAGACATTCTAGTTGCCAGCCTGTTGAACATACTGTAGCATGATTTATTGGTTAACCAGCCAGTAGACACTATTATATAGCATGAAAGTAATCTCCTAGATTGCCGTGTCAGAGACACAGAGCATGAACATAGTCTCCTAGATGACAGTGTCCTAGATCGTGTCGCAGTGTTTGCTGTTAAAAGGGTCTGTCTCTTTAGAGAAGAGCCTGTGTTTGCTGTGCCCTAGGGCACAGTTTTGATCCCAGACTAGTTTCCTGTTCAGCCAGGCATTTGAGCAGCATGTATTCAGTTTCTCTGTTTATAGGGTTTGTGTGAAGACTGGGGGAAGAGAAATATGTAAGAGGCAATGAGACAGTCATTTTAAATACATCAATAAATAGAATTTTGTAATTTGATTACTTTAAGGTTTAGAGGCATCAGTACCCCGATATAGCTTATTCGAAATTAATATTGCAGCCGCAAGTTTTAAACATTGGTTTGTTCTTTATTTTCTCACTTGATAGCTGTACTTTGGTGTGAATATATTTGGGGCCGAAATTAGGTGTGACTTACAAGGGAAATTTTTTTCCTCCAGCTCCTATGTTCTACACCTCCTGCTGCCCCTATCCTTTGCCACCAGTGTTCTCAGGTCCTGCTGGGGGGACAGAGAAGATAAGAGGTGAAGGGCGGAGATGGCAGGAAGTGGGGTTGAAGGAGTGGGCTGCAGACAGGGTAGGAGCATGCAGAGGGAACTCAGAGATGGAGCAGTACAGGGCGGCGTTGGTGGGAAGCAAGTGAACATCGTGTTGAAGAAAGTAGTGCTTAAAGGTTGCGATGATTAAGTGAAAAGTTAGTTCAGTACCTGATCTATAATTTGTTGCTACTGTGACCTGACACTATTCTCAGATAAAATTTAAGACTTACCTGTAAGTTATCTGACAAATCAATCACTGACCAACTTGATTTTTATTGTAGATCAAAGACCAAGCTCACCTATTCGACATCAGGGAAGGAGTGAGGAGCTTGAGCGTGAGGAAAGGAGAGAGGAGCGGAGAGTAGACAGGGTGGATGAGAGAAGAGATGAACGGGTCAGAGACAGAGACAGGGACCGAGAGCGAGAAAGGGAGCGGGAGAGAGAGCGCGAACGAGATCGGGAGCGAGAAAAAGAAAGAGAAAGAGAACTAGAAAGAGAGCGAGCCAGAGAGCGGGAGAGAGAGAGAGAGAAAGAGAGGGAGAGGGAGAGGGAGCGAGAACGAGAGAGAGATCAGAGAGATCGTGACCATGATCGGGAGCGAGAAAGAGAGAGGGAACGGGAGAGGGAAAAAGAACGGGAGCGGGAGAGAGAAGAGAGAGAGAGGGAACGGGAGCGGGAGCGCGAGAGAGAAAGAGAGCGGGAGCGAGAAAGGGCAAGAGAAAGAGAGAAAGAACGAGAGCGGCAAAGAGAATGGGAAGACAAAGACAAGGGCCGCGATGACCGCAGGGAGAAGCGCGAGGACATCCGAGAGGACCGGAACCTCAGGGACAGCCACGAGGACAGGAAGTCCAAGTAAGGAGGGCGGGACTTCAGTGTTCTGCTCAGCTCCACTTCCTGTACCGCAAAGTCACTGCGTGTGTGTATGTATGCATGCGTGTATATATGCGTCATATATTTATTTGGTGTTTAAAATGTTTGTAGTTGTCTAGAAAAATAGTTCTGAGTGCTGTTGTTGGGTCCCAGGGTTATAGTTTTTCATATTTGTCTATTTTTGTTCTCCACGTTAAGAAGAATAAATGCAGTCTTCAGACACTGTAGGCGTCTTTCATATGGTTTCATGCTTTGACTAATATTTTTTGATGTATCTACTGTCTTACAATAGCAATTTTTTCTGATTTTTTTTTTCATATCTAACCAACTCAAAAATTGAACCTAGAAAGTTAGAAATGATGTTACATGTAACCAAAAATAGTTAAGTGAGACTAATAATTTCATCTTTCATTGCTTTCTCATCTCAATGCTCTGAACTTACCTAGAACTTTAAAAACAAAAACATTGTTTTATGTAGGTTTGCTGAATTACCGTAGTATTTGTTTTATTATGCTAATTTCAGATTTTCTTAGAAGTAATTTAAATGGTTTCTCTTGGGTTGTAAATTCTGCCCCTTGCTGTGTTAACAGTTTATCACAGAAGTGAGCAGTTAAGAGATTCTGTAGATGAGCTATTTGACCTGGGCTCAGCAGCGTGTCTTCTGCGGGTGTCCCTCAGCACTGCTTGCTGTGGGTCTGCAGTTGACTTGAAAATTCACCAAGGCCTGGAGGGCCCAAAGTGCCTTCATTACAGGTCCAGCAATCCCAGCATCTTATTTTTCCTCCACATAACCTTTTAGCCTCCAGTAGTCCAGACTGTGACCCCAAAGCCCCCATCCTCTCCATGTTCATACAGTGTGGCCTGTAGTCCTTATTCTTGTGTATACCAAGTCTGAGCCTACCCAGATTTAAAGAGTATAGAAACAGGCCAACCCTTGGAGACAAAGCTTTACACAATGAATTGCATGGGTTGGGTCCTGTGTGTTGTCATACTGTTCCTGGGGCTGCCCTACATGTTCATTCATCTGTGTAAGGAGCTGTTCTTCTTCCTCAGCCTTTGACCCTGGTATCTAGAAACAGTGTTAACTCTTAAAAATTTAGAATTTAGTGGGGAAAAAAAGGTCAGTTTAAGAGCATGTGAGAAAACACCAGTAATTTAACCAAGGTGTTTAAGCTCTTACTCAAAGTTTAGTGACAAAACAAATACAATAAGTATATGAATTATCTTTTATTTGTCATTAAGCAAGTAATTCATTTGTTTGTAGACAAAGGGGGTTTATATAGCGTACCCACAGTGTGCACACACGGTACTGGACTTTTGTAACTAATTTAACTCACTTTAGTCTCAGGAGAAGGGCTTTTGCTTTTTCTCCAAATTTTAGATGAGAGAACTAAGATTTGGGGACCTCAAGGAACTTAGGTTGCATGGAGGTAATGTGGCTCTAAGTCTGTTACAGCTTTTAAACTTCCAAAATATTTCTAGATTTTTCTGATCCCTCTTCTCTGCATGAGGCATATAAAATTGACGAGTTGTATTATAGAATACATTATTGTATTGATTTTTCTGCTGTATATTATCAGCTTGTAGTATGTAGATCTGGCAGGTATCCCTCGAGTGTTTCATGTGTATGATCAGAGAAATGTCCCTGTGAATTTTAACTCGGTTTTATGTTTTAGCAAACGAAGTAGAAGAAATGTGAATAAATCCCCACATGCCCTTTGTGCGTACAGCTCTGACTGCATTGCTTTCCTGCGATGATGCTTCTGCTCACAGTGACAGGAGCTGGTAACGAGCAGAGTGCAGAAGTCTTTTTCCATGTGGAACTTTTAACTCATGTTTGTCCAAATTTAGGAAACGCTATAGAAACGAAGGGAGTCCCAGCCCCCGACAGTCTCCCAAGCGCCGGAGGGAGCATTCTCCCGACAGTGACACCTACCACAGCGGGGATGACAAAAGTGAGTAGTCCGTTTTCGGTCTGCGCATGCGCATTGTAGCCATGAGCCATCCTTTGACTTCGATCGCAGCTGATGAGTCTGACTTTTGAAAAATGCCCCTTTTCTCTGCTACTAAGTGTTTCCTTGTGTGAGTAAGGTGTGTCAGGAATCCTGTTTTACACAAGGCCACTATCTTTTCCTAATTTGGGTTGTTAGAGATGTGTTTTTATTGCCATTTTGAAATGAAAAGTGAGTTTGTAGTTTAAATGTGATGTTCTGTTTACTGACCTAATGGGGATGTGACTGCTCTTATTTTTGTGTAGATGAAAAGCATAGACTCTTAAGCCAGGTTGTACGGCCACAAGACTCTCGTTCCCTCAGCCCGTCTCACCTCACAGAAGACAGGCAGGGTAGATGGAAAGAGGAGGATCGGAAAGCAGAAAGAAAAGAAAGCTCAAGGCGCTATGAAGAGCAGGAACTCAAAGAGAAGATTTCTTCTAGCGACAGGCAAAGGGAGCAGGCAGACGGCATGGACAGTTCCAGAGCGCGTGCACAAGACCTGATTAGCCACCGCCAGCCTGAAGACCGTGACCGTGACCGCGACCGCGACGGGCCTGATCGAGCCCACGATGAAAAGAAAAAAGCAAAAGCTCCAAAGAAACCTATTAAGAAGAAAAAGGAAGATGATGTTGGGCTAGAGAGGGGCAACCTTGAGACATCTGAAGATGCTCAAGTGTTTTCTCCAAAAAAAGGACAGAAGAAGAAAAACATTGAGAAGAAGCGTAAAAGATCCAAAGGGGACTCCGATGTCTCTGATGAAGAGATGGCGCCGCAGAGCAAGAAGAAGAAAGGCCCACGCACGCCCCCTCTGGCCATCAAGGAGGAACTGATTGACATTTGCACCGACAAGGACGGCATGCTCGAGGAGGACCCGCTGAAGAAAGAAGAGACAGCCTTTAGTGACTGGTCGGATGAGGATGTGCCGGACCGCACAGAGGGCATGGAAGCTGAGCACACCGCGGCCGCGGCCACTCCTGGCAGCACCCCGTCCCCGCCGTCTTCTCTTCTCCCTCCTCCGCCCCCTGTGGCTGCGGCCGGTACTGCAGCCACTGCTCTTGCCTCCTCAGCTACGGCTGCTGCCGCCTCTGCCCTCTCTTCCAGCTCAGCTGTCACAGCCAGTGCCAGTGACGACTCACACAGAAAATGCCACAGGACACGTGGAGTGGAGAAAGTAGAGGTATGCCATGTGACTCTAGAAGATACACCACATCGCAAGCTGGTGGATCAGAAGAGGAGCAGCAGCCTTGGAAGCAATCGGAGTCACCGTAGCCACACTTCTGGTCGCTTGCGCTCCCCATCGAATGATTCTGCTCATCGTAGTGGGGATGACCAGAGTAGTCGAAAGAGAGTGCTGCATAGTGGCTCCAGAGACAGAGAAAAAACAAAAAGCCTGGAAATCACGGGGGAAAGAAAATCGAGGATTGATCAGTTAAAGCGTGGAGAACCCAGTCGAAGTACTTCTTCAGGTAATGAAGTTGAGTTGTGATCCAGTTAGTGTTTTCTGTGCTAGTGTATTGGATCCAAATTATAACTCCAAAGCAGTGCCAAATTGGGTATTGTACATACTGCCTGAAATTGCGTGCAAGTTCAAAGCAGAACAGGGGCTTAACCGTTTCATGAAAATCTGATCTGCTGCCACTTTAGTACCGCCACTGTGAAGAAGCATGTGCAGGACTTCGTGATGTGTTTCCTGTTGGAGCTTCTGTATGTTAACTCTTTCCCCCTCCTGCAGCCAGAGCTACCTGTAGTCCATAGAAACTAAGATAGGGAGGAGATGGAAGACCAGAGAGTCGGCTGTGTTAGAGCCTGGACTCTGCGTTCAGGTTTTGATGCTTTGGTTTGTAGCGAAATAGACAAGGGCGCTTGTGAAACTTAGTTTAGCACTTCCGTTGAGAGTTTGGATGTATGGGATTACAGAATCTAGAGACACGGAGTATGTCAACAGAACATTAAAAACTATAGAAAGTAGAGAAGTGATAAGTTTGTTTCTTGTGCTAACTTTAATGTGCATACCCACTAGATCGCCAGGATTCCAGAAGCCACAGCTCAAGAAGAAGCTCCCCTGAGTCTGATCGGCAGGTCCACTCACGGTCTGGGTCATTTGACAGTCGGGACAGACTTCAAGAGCGAGATAGGTATGAGCATGAACGGGAGCAGCGGGAGAGGGACCGCAGAGACCCAAGGCAGAGGGAATGGGACCGCGAAGCTGACAAAGAGTGGCCACGGACTCGAGACCGAGAGCGACTGCGGGAACGGGAGAGAGAGCGAGACAAAAGGAGAGACTTGGACAGAGAAAGAGAGAGACTGACTGCCGACCCCGTGGACAAGGACAGAGACCGAGATAGAACTTTCGAGGCCTCTCAGTCAGAATCTGTGAAACGCAGTGACGCCAAACTGGAGAGTGAGCATGAGAGAGACCTGGACGGCAGCTCCCGGGACTCCGTAGCCGTGGATAAAGAGAGGCTGGACAGAGACCTGGGGTCTCTGCAGGGATTTGAAGATGTGAGTAAAGCTGAGAGAGCCGAGAGTCTGGAAGGTGAGAGCACCACTGTTTCCTCTGCAGGACTGTGTTCTTTTGAAGTCATCCATGAATAAATAGACGAAGTGACTCCATTCTGTTACAGGGGAGTAGATGAGTGAGGAAGGTCTGTGGGAGTCAAAGTGTATTCATTTCAGTCCTGTTTGTTGTAAAAGATCTTAAGGAAGTGAAGTACTGATTGAAGTGAAAGCTAGGGAGCAGAGCATTCAAAGACAGAGCAGTTGCTTCTAATTGCCACCTACAAACTGAAAGGATAGCTCACTTAGGTGCATTACCTGTAGCTTTTAATAACCATCACATCTTTTTCTTTTGTGTAAAAAAAAACAAAAAAAAACCAACAACAACAACAACAAAAACCCGAGCCGAGCATGATAGCTTACTCCTGTAGTCCTGTCTCCCGGAAGGCTGAGGCAGGAAAAGCAGATTCAAGGTCAGCCTGGCTAGCCTGCATAGCTAGACTTGTCTCACCCTGTGACAAAAACTAAAGTGAGGAATTCAATAGCCATCAGTGGTCCCTGTTTGCTAGGGCAGTTGACAGTGAACATGTTGGAACACCAGCCCCTAAAACTTTTGGATGGAGAGTGACTGTGGAAGCCTGATGGTGCTCCCTGTCTTCCAGCAAGAACGCAGGGCCAGAGCAGCCGTTTTGCCCCGTCAGAGCCAGTCTTGAGGCCATGGGACCTCTGTCCCCACTGCCTGTCCTCTCCACCTGTCATTCCACTGTGCCAGAAAAATTGACTCACTTTAGGGAGTAGGGTAGTGACTTCAGTAAAAGGAAAGTTATTATAATCAGTTCAATTTGTTACAGTTCAGTGAAGTCCAGTTGAGTTATGCAGAAAGTCTAAACCTCCTTTCAAACCGTAGCCCATGATTTCATGTTATTTATACTCAAAATCGAGGTGAAATGTAGTAGGAAGGAAGCTAAGGTAGAAATGTCTTTAAGTCAGATGGGATGTGTGTGTGTGTGTGTGTTTAAAACAGGTGTTATTGAGCTATCTAATCAGATAGCCAAGAGATGTAAACAGTCATGTTTTTAAACCTGTGGATTTTACTATAGGCTAAATGCTGTCGTGCAGCAATTCAGAAACAGTAAAAGATGGTTGTATATGTACTCATCCCCAGGCCAGAGACAAACTGACACAGGTCTTTCCAGTCTCTGACCTTTCTTCATCCTTCCTTTCCTCTTTCGTCATCTCTGCTTACTCAGACCAAACCCTTAATGTATTACTTGCTGCCTGCAGCTTTCTCCAAGTGCGGCTGCTCTTAGAGCTTCCTTTCACTGTGTTGTGTCTGTGTGAGCATCCCTGCTCTGTATAGATTGACTTTCCCGGGTCTTCCTCCCGATTCTTATAAATCACTGTCATCCTTTGTCACCAGAACTATATCAGGACGTACTGTGTTGCCAGTACTCTGCCTGTGTGCATTCTTCACATAGTAGTCCTGGGTGAATTACGTATAGCCCAAGGGAACAGGGAGAGGCTTCTCGGAGAATTCTTTGGAAGTTCTGCCTCCCTGGGACTCTCCAGTTTCACAGTCACAGTTTACATCATTGTTCTGACATAACCTTCCTTTTCAAATCCCCGGGTTATTAGTTTCTGTTTTATTTGGGGTTTTTTGATTGTTTATTTGTTGTGCTATATAATAGCATTGGCCTGTGTGGTAAAACCCCAGTCTTTAGAAAGGTGGGTTGTTAAGTCTAACTCCTAGGATGTCTACTTCCTCATGTAACAAGAACGTTTATCTGAGCTTTCATCACGTTACATTTCATCTCAGTTTGAGTCTAAGTAGCATCTGGTCACAAGTTATAGTTCTAATGGAAGTACAACCTTGGGATACAACTGAATGCAATTGAACTAATCATTATAGTAGGTCCTTTAGGACTGGAGTCACTGTCTTCATCCTGAATGTATCATTTCTTTATTATGACTGCAGGTACTATGGTATAAATATTTAGAAGTGAGTCATTTGCTCTACCATGTAAATATTTTACTCATGGTTGAAAAAAGTGAGTTAGATAAACTTGAAAACCTAAACTCTATTGTGTACATTTATTTTTAGAAATGTATTTGTATGATAATATTAGAGATGACTTGGTGGGGATATTGGGAAGGTATTATAGAATTTTGTAGTAAAGAATAATCAGTAAACTGTTGTTGTGGGAGGAGACTCTTCTGTGGAAGATTTATGCGGGGGCCACAGTGGTGCAGCTTTCCTAAGTTGTTACCATGCTGGCATGGGCTTTTCCATGAGGCCCATGTCTGAGACTCAGCAGTGCTTCTGTGGATGGATTACTCAGCTGAGAGAGGCACCGAGTCCAGCATCTGCTGCTGCACCGGCATCTGAGTGATGCTCTAGATGGCAGCACTGGCTGGGGTGCCTGTGGCCTGTGCCACAAGACACATACATGCTGCAGATCACCATAGTGGAGGCTTCGGTGGAGGTCAGAACACTGAGTCTTCAGAAAGCCTCTACCATGTGCCAGGGGCCCAGAGCCCAGCTGGTGCGATTTAAGAGAGAAAACAGTTGTGCCCAGAGTTAGGGTGACCAAAGGGATTAATCTAATCAAGATTTTCAAATTAAAAAAAAATCTAAAATCGGCTCTGGTGACCAACCAAGTTACATAGCATAAAAATGTAACTGTCCAAGAAGGTGTAAAACCCTGGTCTACAATTCTCTTGTTAGTAACAGCGTCATTGCTCAGCACAGCCAAAGAAGAAGGTATTCTCATTGTATGCAAGCCCACTACAGTGGCATACAGTGATTTCATAAACCAGCAGTATGATGTTATTACTGAGAATAATAGAGTACATAAGGGGATTTTCTTCTGAAAAGTAGAAAAACTATTGGAATGATTAGAAATATTTCATAGCCTCATACTTTTTTATGCTTCAGATGCACACCCATGAGCCTGTTGTTACAGTTTGAAAATAAGGGTTATAGATCCATAAAATATGTAGCTTAGAAATAATTAAGCATATTTATAGTTTGGGGAGTAGGTTTACAACTAGCTCAGCAGGAAATAAAAGCTTAGTCTAGGAATAGTTGAAGGGAAAAGTCAATAAAATAGTAAAATAGAATTTATACTACTGATGCCAACAAAAGCACCTACTTTCTAGTATATTATTACAGCATTCTTCCAAAAATTTCATTCAGTAAGGAAATGTAAACATTGAGACAAAAAGCAGAATTGAGAGGTAGGGAAATCAACACCTTCACATTCGTGCCTCACTGTTGGAAAGTTAGTATTATGAGCGAAATGTCATAGACTAAGATTTGAAATAGCTTTGCAAATGTTTTCAATTAATTTATTTGGATAAAAAAATTACTGTAGCTTTTTGAAGTTAGACTTTTCTGAATGTTCAAGTGTTATTGTTGAAAATTAAACACACAAAAAGAAGACATGAAATAAGAGGGGAGCTTGTTGAAGAAAGGCTCCAACAGAAAGGGAATCGGGGTGGGAAGCAGGGGTGAAAATTGCAAAAAGTCAGTATGTGTATGTATGAAACTGTCAGTTCATATGGGGTACACACTCAACATTACATCTGATATTTTAATTGTGACCTTACAGTGTGTTTGAATATTCCTCCTGTGTTTTTAATATTAAAAAATAACTAGTTAAATTTTTATTTTTCAGGTTAAAATTTTCAAATGTTAGGCAAAGAAATGTAGTTTTCTGGTTTAAAAAAAAATTTTTTTTCACATCCTTTTATTACGTCCAGTAGTTTCTGCCTTTTAGTTTTGCTATTGCTCCCTCTCATTATTATTATTTTTTTAACATGAACTTAATCTGTCTGTTTAGCAGGAGATGATGAATCCAAGTTAGATGATGCGCATTCATTAGGATCTGGAGCCGGGGAAGGATATGAACCCATCAGTGATGATGAACTAGATGAAATTCTGGCCGGGGATGCAGAAAAGAGAGAGGACCAGCAGGAAGAGGAGAAGATGCCAGGTAATGCATTGCAGAGCTCACAGAAGAACTGTGTGAGTGAATGTGTCCTTTGTTCTCTTCCATGCTCTTAGACTCTTTCTTTAGGTCTTAATTAAGGGAAGCCCATTAAGAAGAAGATTATAATACATGCATCTATATTCTTTCATCAACACTGCCTGTGAAAGAGTGTCCTAGGGAAAAGCAGAATTGTAAGATTTCTTTTCCAGAGTTTAAGATTTGTATTAATTCGCCCAGAGCCTCACCAAAACCCAGCTGCTTGCCAGTGTCTGGCATGGAAAGTATATGGTACAGGACTTCACAATTGTGATGGCCTGTGCCAACTTTTTAAACAACTTTCAAAAATAGAATTAGTTTAAGTTTCTTTGAAGACAGTTGACAAACTTCCCTTTCTGCAATATGTCCATTCCATGACTATTGTCCTTCCTGTGGTCTGTGCATTGCCTGGCCCACCTGAGTGAATACTGTGAAGCAGTGGATACCCCCTGAGACGCTCTGGGAGCCATCTGTCCCAGTCAGGGTCTCAGTGTGCAACTTTTTAATTTATTTGATTCATTTTTTTTATTTTATTTTATTTTAGTTTTTGAGACAGGATCTCATGTAGCCCAAGCTGACTTCAAATCCCCTATGTAGCTGAGGATGATCTTCACCTTCTGATTCTCCTGCCTGTATCTCCCCAAACCCTGAGGTTATAGGCATTTGCTGCCACACTTATTTTGTTTGTTTTATTTTGTTGTTGTTTTTTTACCATAGGGAGTCATTTTGATTGGTCTGGATATATAAAATAAGCTTACTTCATTTGTCCTTGTATTTCCTAACATAGATGCAGTTTGTCACATCATTTTCAATAGATAATTTCTGTGAGTTAACAGCACTGTATTACTCTTTTATATTCAGTCATTGATATACTTGCTGGAGATGGGCCATATGCCACAGGACATGTGTGACACTCAGAGGGACAGCTCTAGAGAGTCAGTTCTCCTGCCACCATGTGGGTTCCAGGAGTCACTCCGAGGTCGAGGACTCAGCTTCAGGCACACTTACTGCTGAGCCATCTCTTGGTGTAAAATAAAGTCCTGTTCTGTATTCCTTAACTCTTTTACAGATCCATTAGACGTGATAGATGTGGATTGGTCTGGACTTATGCCAAAGCATCCAAAGGAACCAAGAGAGCCTGGGGCTGCGCTCTTAAAGTTCACACCTGGAGCTGTTCTGCTGCGAGTTGGCATTTCTAAAAAGTTGGCAGGTTCTGAGCTGTTTACTAAAGTTAAAGAAACATGTCAGCGACTTCTAGAAAAACCCAAAGGTAACTTCATTTTGCTTTAACTGTGTAACATGTGACATGCTTAATTATCAGTGTGCTCTTGGGAAGCACTCCATTTGGTTGTCTTGTAGACCTTGAGCTCTAGGAATTGTTTGTTACATTATTTCTTAAGTTCAAGAAAGGCTTAATTCTGCAGAAAAAAAAAAGTTGGAAAAGTAAGAAAATGAACTTTCTGTATCAAAAATATTTTTGAGGGCTGATGGTTTAGCATAAGCACAGGACACTGGACTTAATTCCAGCACTGTAGAAAAGAGAAAACACTTTTTACAGACAGTTCGTGTGTCAGAATGCACGGAGGCTTGCTCAGGGCGAAATAAAACAGTTCCATGAAATGAGTAGTTTTTTTCTAAGCAGAGTGTGGGTGACTTGACAACCCTTTATCTAGTAATAAGCAGAGGGATGTACCCAAATGTGAATGTCCAGGTTGAGCCTTAGCAGAGTGGTTTGTGCAGTGGGGAGGGTCTCTAACCTGTCTTCCAGAGAACGCCCCACTTCTCTCCTAATCTCCGTCTGTTTGTGACAGCTGTAGTTGGAATAGTGGTGAACACCACCACTGTCCCTCGTCGGCAGTGAGCAGCAGACTAGTTTCTGCAGGCAAGACAGGAGGACAGTGCCTGGGCTGCAGCAGCTGGGCTCTGACTGTTAGTGTTTAGTCAGAGGATAGTTTATCTGAGTTAGCTTTATGGCTTCTGGTGTTTCGGGCTTGTTCTATAGCTTAGTAATAATTTTGTCAATGAGAGGCTAAGCAGATGCTTAAACAAGGGAAGGGAGGTAAAAAGAGAAAGCAACATTGTTTGACAGTTTTATGTTATGTCCCTAAAAGTTAAAAAAAAAAAAAAAAAGAAATTGGGAAAACCTTTTTTTTTTTGTTATTTTTTTCGAGACAGGGTTTCTCTGTAGCTTTGGATCTTGCTCTGTCTCTGCCTTCTGGGTGCTGGGATTAAAGGTGTACACCACCAGCACCCAGCTGAAAAAAAAATGTTTTTTTTGTTTGTTTGTTTTTTTGGTTTTTGGAGACAGGGTCTCTCTGTAGCTTTGGAGCCTGTCCTGGACTAGCTCTGTAAACCAGGCTGTCCTCGAACTAACAGAGATCCACCTGCCTCTGCCTCCCAAGTACTGGGATTACAGGCGTGCGCCACCACCGCCTGGCCAAAAAAAATGTTTTTAAAGTGTCATGAGTCCATGTCCTTTTTGCTTGTTCCTATAATCAGTAAAATTCTCAATTTTAATACTACTAATAAATTGTTACTGTGAACATTTTGTAATCTGAAAAATGACCTAAGGGTTCTTGCCGTACTCTTTTTTACTTTGGTTAGGTCTGTGGCCCTCAGAAAACAACTCCTATTAACCTCAGTTGTTTGTTTACTTTATCTTGGCTTAACAAAAATTTCCCTTCTCTCTCTCTCTCTCTCTCTCTCTCTCTCTCTCTCTCTCTCTCTCTCTCTCCCTCCCTCCCTCTCTCCCTCTCTCTCTCCCTCTCTCTCTCTCCCTCTCTCCCTCTCTTGCTCTCTCTCTCTCTCTCCCTCCCTCTCTCTCTCTCTCTCCCTCCCTCTCTCTCTCTCTCCCTCCCTCTCTCGCCCTCTCCCTCTCTCTCTCTCTCCCTCCCTCCCTCTCTCGCCCTCTCCCTCTCCCTCTCTCTCTCTCCCTCGCTCTCTCATTCCCGCTCCCCCTCTCCCTCTCCCTCTCCCTCCCCCACTTCCTCCCTTCCTCTTGTCAAGTGTTTTCTCTTTCTCTTGCATGATATGATTTAAAGCTAACTTACTGTATCTTAACACATTGTCCCAGGTGTTTATGTGACTTAAACATTTGGCTAACACCTAACTATGCTCTAAACTGAGGTTGTAGAGGTCACCTTCTCTGCCGTGACTACTTTTGTATCTTACTGTAGAAGAGTCCTGAAATGTAGAACTGTACATGATAGTTAATGCTAGGCCAGACACTGAATTTGATTTAAATGTTCTCACTTGACCTTTCTTTCAAGTCAATAATGAGTGGCCTCATTCTCCCTCTGAAGTCTGCTTTTGATACATCTTAAATTTAAAATAGCATCACACTGTTGTTTTCAGTAAGACTAGCAATGTAACTACATGTTGAAGGTCCTTCACGAGGGACCATTGCTGCTGGCCTTGACAAGTCGTTCACTAAGGTGAACTTCAGGAAGTCAGAGGTTCTAGGAGTATTCGGTTAAGTCAGTGCCAACACTTCCCTCTGTCAGGGAGACTTAACGGATGCTTGTTTTTGATTGAAAGATGCAGAGAGCCTTTTCGAACATGAGCTAGGGGCTCTCAACATGGCTGCTTTACTGCGAAAAGAAGAGCGAGCGAATCTTCTTAGTGACCTGGGACCATGTTGTAAAGCATTGTGTTTCAGACGGGATTCAGCAATCCGGAAGCAGCTTGTGAAGAACGAAAAGGTACCACGTGGTGGGTGGTAGGAATTGTATATTTTTCATCTTAACTGTTTTTGTGAATTTGCTCTCCTGTCTGCCAGACACGTCAAGGAAGAATTCACATTTCATCCTCAGTAGTATTGATGAGTGCTTGTTGTAAATGATAATTGTTACTCCAAACTTCATGCATAAAAAAGTTTATTCATTGTGTGAAATGTTTTTCATTTGATAAAAGCTTCTTGGGAGAAGCAGGCATATCAGAATACATACAGCATTTACTAGAGAATAATAAAAGTGACTTGAAAGTCAGAAAGGAGAGTTACTTTAGATTTGAGAAGGAGATGATGAGAAATTGAAAGAGTCTTAGGCTTTTTAAAGTTGGGAGACTGGGACTGTAGGTGAGTGTGGTGGACATGGGCAGTATGACAGAAGAAAATTGGTCCTGTAAAGTTAGAAAAGCATTACTTACTAAGATTTTACAGGACTAGATAGGAAAACATTGAATTGTCTTCCTTTAATATTGCTATCAATATGAAAAAGAGGCAGATTTGGGGGATTAAATTTACAAATTGAAAATATATGAACTCTTCTCTGAAGATTAAAATGAACACAGATATGAGGAGTGGGAGACATTTTAGAAAGTCAAGTGTGTGGGGCTGGAGAGCTGGCTCAGCAGGTAAGAGCACTTGCTGCTTTCCCAGAGGACCAGAGTTCAGTTCCTAAAACCCATGTTGAGTGGCTCATAGCCACCTATATAACTCCAGCTCTGGGGATCCAGCACCCTCTTCTGCTTCTGTGGGTGTTCTCAGTGCGTGCGTGCGTGCGTGCGTGCGTGTGTGTGTGTGTCTGTGTTTTCCTCTGTTTCCTCCGTCCCTCTGTCTCCCTCCCCCTCTTCTACCCTCTTGTCTGTCTACCTCTCTCTGTCTCTTCCTCCCCACTCTCTCTGTCTGTCTCTCTATCAAATATGTCTGTCTCTCTTCCACACAAATGGACTGGCTCAAAATGACTTTTGAGAAAGTTAATCATTCTCCTTTGTGATTTCTGTTTTGTATATACTTAATATCTCCTCATTCTTCTGCCTAGGTGGCCATCTCTCCTGGCAGTCTTTCTCAACTCAGCATTTCTCTTGAGAGTATTACCACCCCCCATCCCTAAACATGTATGTAGCGAGTCCTCTCTGTAGTTGGGCACTAACAGCGGTCACCATCATCCTTATTTATCAGTTGTAAATGATCACCTGTGTCGTGTTAGGGCTAGTTCCAGTAAGGAGTGCCGGTATCCTCAGGATACTGCCCACTTTGTGTACAAGATATCTCGTGGTACTTGTTGGCTCCTTCCCTAATATATCATTGTGACCCTCAAAAACTATAGCAACCCCTGAAAAATCTCATGGAGAATTGTTTAGAACCTTATACACTGTAATAGAGAGTGCACATAATTAACAAACCATGTGACACATTGTCTTAATAAATGTCTTAATTAACCCATCTACAGAAAGAATTATGAGCGTTCAGATGTCTCAGTATTGAAGACATCAGCACTAGCTGGGCCTGATAGCTCAGGCTTGTGGACACTGCTCAGGAGGATCTTGAGTTGGAGACCAGCCTAAATAGCAACACAAGCTGAAAGAAAGGGACAGAGCTAAAAAAACAGTTTCAAACATGAAATAGCCTTATGAAGAACACTGAGATTAACTTTTTTGTTACTGTAAAATAGAAGTACAGAACTGGATCCTGGGGAAGAGCTAGATTCCACTCCAGTGACAAAAAAATTGAAAAACTGTTAATCACATATTTGACATTGTCTCTTTATAGGAGAATTACTTTGAAATATAAAGCACCTTAGGAAAAATAGGTGGGGAAAGCCACTTAGCTATTGTAAATTACTTTAAATATCCTTTTAGCAAATAAAAGGAAGGAAGTAATAGCAGATTAACAGAGTTGGAGATAGAAGGACATTAGAAAAACAAACGGTGAAACTAAAAGCTGTTTTGTTTTAAAGAAATGAATAGTCTCCTAGCTAAACTGATAGAGAAGAAAACACCAACAAGCAGGAATGAGACTTGCGATGGTGCTGCAGACAGCACAGGTGACAGGAGAGTGGTGGAGGCCGGGGGGTGGCTCCCATGAGAGAGGGCAACCCCAGCACTGAGCACCAGAACAAAAGAAGAAAAGAAAAAGCATCCATATAAAGTTCGGTTTAGTAGCAATGCATAGACTGAGTACTCAGACTACCAAATCGTGTAAGAGGTAATAGAAACCGTAGGTAGCTTTATATCGAGTTTAGTCTAGAGCAGGGGCTGTCAACCCTCCTAATGCTGCGGCCCTTTAATACAGTTCCTCATGTTGTGGTGACCCCCAACCATAACATTATTTTCACTGCTACTTCACAACTGTAATTTACCACTGTTAGGAATCGTAGTGTAAATATTTTTGGAGATAAAAGTTGGTCAAAGGGGTCAAGACCCACAGGTTGAGAACCTCTGGTTTAGATACTTTTAAAAATGAAATTTCTATTCCTGGACAGTCACACTTGCAAATCTGTTAAATAGCTTCAAGAAAAATTAAACAACAAAATGAACACTAATTCTACACAGTGTTTCCGAAAGCTGAAGAAGCAGTAGCTTATGTCTCAGCTCCAGCATTGCACACACACCAAGAAAACTGCTGCTCATCCTCTCTCATGAAGATGGTCCTAATGACACTCAAAAATGTTGAGAAATCAAATCCATATACGAAGTGAATCCTGGGCCACAGTCAAATATGGGTTACCTTGAGAGTGAAAGACTGGCCAGTGTTTTAAAATCATTCATTGTGATCTGGATATCAGACTGAAAAAAAATACATGATCATATCAAGATCATGTCAAGTGATGGTTAAGATTTACTGTTCTCCCCAAGGCTGGTCTGCAGATTTAACAGAATTGTAATAAAAATTCAACCAAGATCTTTTTGTAGAGATGAACAAGCTGATTCTGGAGTTTTAAGGAGTCTGGTCATATCACTTTTACACAAAACAAAACCACTAAAAGTAAATGGGAGATGTTACCTACTCATTTCAAGACTTACTGTGAAAAATGCATTTAATATAGTATGGTATTGGTAAAAGAATATAATCTCAGTTAGATGGAAGCGAGCAGATTCCACAAGTAGACAGGCACAAGTGCAACCAGTTAAAAGGAGCAGAGGAGAGTATAAAATAGTTTTGATTTTTAAAATTATTTCTATTATGAAATAGTCACTCCTTCATAAATTAAGAGACTGATAAGAAAAGGAAAAGACAAATAGTGGGAAACAGCACTTAAAGAATATGCTTCTTAAATATCCCAAATAATGAAGATATTCTGAAGAATTAACAATAAGAAAACAACTCAGTTTTTCCAAATGGTGAAATATTTAAACAGACGTTAGGCCAGTGTGGATAGCATTAAGCACATGAACAGATATGTCTACACTAGCCATTAGGGAATGCAATTTAAGACTGCAGCAAAGTCCTACTAATTACCTATATCAGTTGCCAAAAAGATCTAACCTGTTAAGACTTGACCACACTCCTTCCAAACTGAAACCTCCAGTGTTCTTCATCGGCCAGTAGGTGAACTGTAACACAACCCAGAGAGTAGATAGTCACTATCAACAAAACATAACCAGTTGTTAGCACCTGGGGCAGCATGCATGAATCCAAAGGCATTATGCTGAAGAGAGGAACTAACATCAGTAGGTTAAGCCTGGCCTGTATTTCTGTGACATTCTGGGGAAGGTAAACAATGGGAGACATCAGTGATTGTCAGCATTAGGAGTGAGAACTTGGTGTGAATGCTTCATTAAGTAAACCAGCCCCTGTCTACTCTGATTGTTGCCATGTTTGCATGAGTCTGCATTAAACCTCATAGAAAAGCACATAAAAGTTATTTTTACTCTGCCATATCTTAGGAAATAAAATACTTTTTGAAAGAATGCCAATGTGGTTCAGAAACCATTCGTAGTCATTTGTATTTGGGATCCTAGAAAATAAGAGTAATAGTGTAGTGCTCTTGCCCTTTTCATTACATGTAGCTAGGGGCACAGAACAAAATGTTTGACACTGATTGTCCCATCCAGTGTGGCTTTAGGCTACAGGAGCAGAGACCCACATTATGTCTGAATGAGGAGTAGCTCCTCAACATAGTGGTGACAAGCTGGCCTCTAGAAAATGTGTTCAGTTCTATGGCCCAAGTGCTGTGAGACCAGTAAGGAGTGAAGAATGTTTGGCGTGTGAAGGAAAAATGAGGGGGAAGTTGGGATTCTTCTTTCAGAATGTTCACTTTGCTGGGCAAAAGCAAGATTGAATACAAGTGTTCAGCAGGGACCCCTTGGGAGGAGCAGAGCCTCGGCACACACCGCCTGCTTCGCTCCAGTGCTTGTTTTCTCATTAGAAACGGTGGAGGAAATGCAGTAATTACTTGTTGGGGACTGTTGAGGAGCCCCACTTAGTAAGAGCTAGACAGGGTGCCCTCTGAAGCTTGCTTGCTTGCTTGGTCTTGAGCAGAGTCCTAATTTTGCTTTAACATCAGCAGAGTTCAGAGTCGGTGCTCAGCTAACGTTGGGGTTGGGGTAGAGCTGTCTGTCTGTCTTTCCCACTACGGCCCAGCAGTGTATGTACAGCGTGTGGCTTTTGTTTTCCCAAACAGGGAACTGTGAAGCAGGCGTACACCAACACTCCGATGGTAGACAACGAGCTGCTTCGGCTGAGTCTTCGGTTATTTAAGAGGAAGACCACTTGTCAAGCCCCTGGACAAGAGAAGACTGAGGACAGTAAATTAGCACCCTCCAGTATCCAGCAGGAGCTGTGCGTGTCCTAGGCAAAAGCCTGGGCAGCCCTTTGGTTCAGTCTTAGCAGTGCAGAATCTTTCTTGAAGTGCTTTGTTTGAAAACATTGCTAATTACAGAGACAGAAGACTTATCAGCCACACCAGAGTGAAGAACTTGGACCTTTAGAGACATGAGTTTTGGTTCCTTTAAGATTTTACATTAATTTTTATACAGTACTCTCAGCCAAAATAATGTGAAAGCATCTAGATTTAGTAGTTTCGTCTGTGTCTTCATTAAAATTGAAGATTTTAGGAAAGCAGATCAGTCCTGCTCTTCTAGCTTGTGAATGCTTCCTGTGAAATAAAAGGTTTGTATTCTGGATCGTCATTCAGAAACTGACCTTAGTCCGAAAGGCCGTGTTGATGGGGCCGCTGCACACGCTACTGTGCTGTGTACAGAGCACCACGGAGCCGCCGCCGGGTTTAGGAGTGCGCCTGGAGGCGGTCTCCACCACAGGGGAGCCCGAGGGAGGCTTTTTGTTTTTTCTTTGGAAAATTCTAAAAAAAAAAAAAAAAAAAAAAAAATGCCTGGGATTTTCTACACGTGTGCATTGCTACATTGTCTATTGGAAGTCTTTGGACTCTTGAGTGGGGTTGAGTTGTTCATTATCAAAGACTGTGCTATTTTATTTTTAATAAACATGTGTTCCCTTTCCTTGTTGTAGATTTCCCTTGCTCTTTATTAATCGGACTCCAGACCCCTAGAAACATGTATCATCAGCATTATAGTTCCACGCTTCACGTATTTTCCTCCTTTTGTACTGAGCACTGGACAGCTGCATATGTGTGTGAGGATATTGGAGCGTGTGCTTCACATCCAGCTCTGTAATTCTGGAAGCAAGCTTGTCATCTGAGGGTGAAAGTGTGACCACTACAGCTCAGTGCTGAGCCGCCTCCATCCCCCCCTTACTTTGTAAAATTTACTCCTTTAAAGGTTAAAATACTTCGTTCTCTGTACATCTTTAGCTCGTGAAGTAGACTCTTCGGAGGACTTGGACTGGACTGCAAGTTCAAGAATTTGGGTGGACAATGATACTGAGGTGATAATAAAAGAAACGTTAGAATTTCCTCGTGGCTCTTCGTGGGGTTTTGTTAAAACCACGAGCCTGTGTTGACCGTCTTTGGTCTCATAGTCCCTTCTCTGAAGATTGCACAACGACACTCGGACAACGTGTCTGTTGATCTTGTTCTAGGAATAAGGTGCTTCTCAGTGAGGTCACTGTACACTAAGAGATGAAGGAGGAGCTCTTCACTAAGGCTGAAGCCCAAGGAAGAGTCATCCTCCAACAGAAGATTCTTAAATCCTAAATCATCCTTCCATCTCCTTCAGGTCCTGGACCCAGGTTACACTTGGAACGAATTAAACAGGCACAGGAGACTGCACGTCTGGCTACTTGGGCAGATGGGAGGTTTACACAGCAAAGATATTGTCAGAATTAAATACACCAGTGTTGTTCTTTTGGATAATGGTCATCTTGTCCATCTGGCAGAATTATGATTTTCTCAAGAAGAGAACTGGGGGCATTGTGGCAAGCCAGGACTTACCATTCACTGTAACTCCAGGCTGCCTCCTTGGACTGCTTGTTAGAAGCATACTCTTTGGGGAAGGGCTTGATGGCTGATCCATCCTAGCACTCTAAATTTTGCTTGTCTTTAACAGGCTGGCTAGGAGACTGCTTATCTTTGGGGTATTTTGGAGGCAGCGCTCCCTTAGCTGAATTCTGCTTTGTGTGACTTAATGTCTCCTGAGCAGATGTATTGGTTAATCCTTCATAACATCAATTCTATTTCTTTCAGTTTCTTCTACATCAGTCTCAAGAAACATTTGTTAGGTAGGATATCTACCTAGCACAGGAAATAATCTTATTTTCAAGTAGCTTTGAAACTGCTTCTAAGAAAAATCCACCAGAAGAGCAAGGAGAAAGTAAGCAAATTTCCTGGTGTCATTTTCTCTTTCTGAATTCTCTAAATAAAAACAACAGAAAGTTATGACCTCAGAGAGTGTGTGCCAGCAGGACGCCACTTCCTGATTGTTCTCCAGCATCAAGATTTCAAGTTTAAAAAGAAAGACATCTCACGTCCTAGAACTAATAGCTACCAGGATTGTAGAGCATAACAAAAACTATGGCTTCTTAATTCGTCCACTAATGCTGGGAATATCCTAAATTACTTATTTATGTTAGATGTGGTGGTGCATGCCTTTTAACCCATTACTTGGGAGGCAAAGGTGGGTGGGTGGGTTTCTGTAAGGTCAAGGCCAGCCTGGTCTACATAGCAAGTTTCAGTACAGCCAGGGCTACAAAGACCCACCCCCTCTCTCTCCTTCTTCCTCCCCCCTCTCCCTCTCTTACACACATGCGCGCGCACACACACACATATGGAAACTTTCTGACTGAATAAGCCTGTCTTTGGCTGTAGGGAAAGATTTAGAACAATCCACTTTGCATGAGATAACCGTTTCCATAGCTGTGGAGAACACTATTCAGTCTTGTTTCCAAACTCAGTATTACACAGATGAAATGCTACCCGAGTCTTGTTGGGTGTTATAAAAGCTCAGGACCTAAAGTCCTGGAAACACCTTCCAGTAAGTATGGGCTGTTGTACGGAAAGCTCTCATAAGCTCGTTCCTTTGCTGTAATGGCGCCTCCCAAGTCCAGCTGCTGGTTAGAAAGGACAAGTGTATCTGGAGTGCAAGGTAAGTGAGAGCTGCGTGGTCAAATAATCAAATCAGCTGGTCTGTGGGGCACCCATCCACACCGTGACACTAGCTGACAGCTTTTTAATTTGACGTTTTGCAAGTATGCCTAAGTAGTAACATAATGAAAGGCTGGCCACTGAGCACAGAACATCCTCATCCTGGCCACTGAACGCAGAAGATCCTCATCCTGGCCACTGAACACAGAACATCCTCATCCTGGCCACTGAACACAGAAAATCCTCATCCTGGCCACTGAACACAGAACATCCTCATCCTGGCCACTGAACACAGAAAATCCTCATCCTGGCCACTGAGCACAGAACATCCTCATCCTGGCCACTGAACGCAGAAGATCCTCATCCTGGCCACTGAACACAGAAGATCCTCATCCTGGCCACTGAACACAGAAGATCCTCATCCTGGCCACTGAATACAGATGTTCCTATCCTACCTCACAGCCACATTGGGAATTCTGTGGAACATTGAGTCTGTAGAACATCCCGCTTTGTTCCTTGCTGTCCATTGAGTGAAGCAGCTGGGATACATTGACCGTTGACGATGCTTTAGAACCTCAGGAAGGAGCTGCCAGCAGAACCCATGCTGCTTTTTTTAAAGGTAGATGGGGTTTGAGAGATGGCTCAGCCATTAATAAACAGTGCTTGCTGTTCCTTCCAGCACCTACATATGGGACTCACAACTACCTAGAACTCCAACTTCAGGGGATATGATGCCCCTGCATGTACCTGCACTCATGTGCACAGACACATGCAAACGTAATTAAATAAATCTTTAAAAGGTATGTGGTGCTGGGAATATAGCTCATAGGTAGAACACTTGCTTAGTTGCTTGGTGTAGGTTCCCAGCTCCTTTAAAAGTCTATGTAATAAAGGTCCTTTATTCACTGGTCTTCTAGCATTTTCCATATGAGTATTTTGGATGTAGTGATGTACTCTATTCTGAAGGCAATGTAAGTTTTTGTTCAGTAACTTTCTATATAAAACTGTAGACAAAATCTCCCAACTGTAGGGTTACTTCATCAAATTCAGATTATCATATTGTCTTGGTATGCACTTTTGTGGACTTGTCAGTTTGAGTGGCTTAGGCAAACTGGGATGACTTTTAAATCATAGTGCTTATAAGGAAGGGCTGAGGAACTGGGGTTCACTGACATCTGCACCAGGACGGCTTTCTCTGGTGTATGACTGAGATGCTAACTGGTGTTGCTCAGCACCAGGGTAGGGAGTAATGCTTGGAGAGGAGGTCTGAAACAGTGCTGTTCCGGAATGTTCTACCGTGGTGGTATATGTGCTGACTGATACAGTAGCCTCGTGTGAATGTGACTGACACTTGAAACATAACACGTCAACAGGAACTGAGTTTTTGCCTTCTTGTTTGACACAGCCAGCTCGGTCCTGCTACCTGCAAGTAAATGTGAACATTTTCTCCAAAGCCCTTGCTGTAACCTTACTGCTGTTTGGTCGATTGTCGGTTACGGCCAGGGATACTGCGTGTTTACCACAGGAAGGCTTTCAGAGTAAGTGTTACTAAATTTAGGCCCGGTGTTACTGAAATAGGACAAAATGCCACTGTACAGATAACTGGTCTTACAATGTAGGGACTGGGAAGCTGGGAAGCACAGCGTGGGGTAATGGAGTGATAAGAGAGATTGGGCATGTTCTAAAAGGCAAGCAGAAGAGAAGTGGATATGTGGCCAGGTAAGGACGAGTCTAAGGCATGGGTAGCTGGGCATGGTGGTACACACCTTTACTCCTAGCACTCGGGAGGCAGGCTAATCTCTATGACTTCTAGGCCAGCCTGGTCTACATAGGAAGTTCCAAGATAGCCAAGGCTACATAGTGACACCCTGTCTCAATAGAATTTTTTCAATAAAATAAAACAAGTATATTCATAAGTTACATTACAAGATAATATATTTAAGTATTCCAGTTAAAGACAGTAATTAATAAAGGCAGAAAAGTAACTCTGTGTTGCTTATAAGATATGAGAGAACATGTTTGAAAGTAACTGGAGAAAAAAGATGGATAGACATAAAAGGAAAGTATGCTAATATCAATTGTCTCTTTCATGTTCATTGCTGCGGTGGTTGCTAAGTGCTGGTTTCTAGTTCTATCATTTCTCCCCCATGTGCCAGAATTCTCCTTCAGCAGCTCTCCGTAGCCATTTCTTCTTCATTCTTAGCAGTGTGAACTCATGGGTTTCTGTTTTGTAGGCTGTAATGTATTACTGTCACTGCTTGTTTGCTCTAAATACCCAGGTTTGGGGTGCAAACTCAACTGAGTGTATGTTTGACAATACTAGTAATATTTAGTGTTGCTTTGGGGCCTGTGCTTCTGGTGATTCTTGTGTGTATATATACTACACTTAGATTTAGTCATCTTTACTGACAAAATAAAGTTTCAGGATCTGAGTTTCCACCTTCCAATCCAGAGACAAGTCTTGTTTGCTCCTGCCAGTTTCTGGGAGTCATTGTTTCGCTTATAGTCTTTAACTGAGTTTTAGGAACAGGCTGTCTGGGTGTCCCTGTGACCCAGCCTGGGCTATAGATTATGCTTGGGCACTTGTGACCCACCATCATTCCACAGACCCAAAGGGCAAGGGCTTATCAAAGGCCTCATCCTTGGACTGTCAGTGCCTGTATTTCTGCCTTCCCTAAGAACATCTCAACTTCTGATTAGCTCTTCAGTTGCCCTTTCAGATTTTGGAATGATGTGTAGGTAAAATCGGCCCCAGATGCCAGGTTCCCTTTGGATTTGGGGCTTCTCCAGAAATTCCGAACTGTCTTACTGACTTCCAGTATCCAAGCAGCATTTCAGTCTTCTCTGGTACCCACTCTAAGGACTGTTCTCAGTCTGTCACCCATTCCTTCATTTCATTCTCTGTGTCTCATTGCCTTGCTCAGGGTGGTTTTTTTTTTTTTTTTTTTTTTTTTTTTTTTTTTTTTTTTTTGGTAACTTCTAGGCTCATAGATTTTCCTTCCCATTTTTCTTCTTTTGTAGTATTTTTCCATTATCTGGTATTTTTTTTCTGAATTAAATGATATTGAATGATTTGCAATACCATGCCTTGCAGGAAATCCAGCCCATGGTTGCCTTCCATAATTCATTGCTGTACCGTCTCAGCTGATGCCACAGAGACCTGCTGGCTCCTAGTGTGGTCCCTGCTTTGTGCAGCCCAGCCTCCTCTTCCTACCTGAACCCGCCCAAGTCCAGGAAGACTTCTATAGCTCATCTTGCTTCTTTGCCCCTAACCGTTCCAAATAAGGGACATTTCCCGTCCTTTTGACTATCGACAATAGTATCTGTCTCCTAGTTTCACGGAAATAGAACTTCGGTGTTTATCTAGTCTTTTTGTTTGCTTGTGTACACTTGTTAGTGGGGGGAACAAACAAATTTGGGCAGCATTTTAGTACTGAAGTCCTTGCCATGCTAACTGTAATGCACTGGTCCCAGGAAGCCTCCCCCATACAGTTCTCTCAGCCTTTATTGTCTTAAATACTCATGGTAGACTGTTGAAGTTATGCTATTAATGTAGATTAAATAAACAGGGGCAGGCTCATATCTTTTATATTTCTGATAGGTGTTAGGAATCATTTGTCATAGTTTTATCACATGGCCACCTAACAGCAAAGGAGCCTGGGAAATTGAGTATCTTTTTTTTTTCCTGGTTTCTTATGTTAGAAATGCCCAGGGGAGATGAGAGTTGATCATGGGTATTATGTTTGCCAACCAACCCTCTCTTCAGAGTTTTCAGCAGTAACGTGGAACACTGGTGCCAGTTGAGGCCTGGGGATGACAGCCATGAGACTCAGCAGAAGTCCAGAGCTGTGTTGTCCTTTCTCCAAACAATATCCTCACAGCTACACTTCACACACAGTTTTGCAGAGCTTTTGTATATACTCAAGATTTGCCTTTGAATACGCAACATTGTACTCTGTCTGCAATTGGTTAAACCCGCAGAAGTTCATTCTTGCATAACTAGCAGCCTCCTAGCAGCCTAGGACAAATCATGCTTCAGTTTACCCAGGATGCCTTCTTGGCACTGGCAGGCAGGAGGTAGGAGCTACACCTTATTTCTGGTCACCAAAATGTGATACAGGTCAAGAGAATTGTGTGAAAATGAATAATTCTGACTGTATTATATATTCAAGTGGCTAGTGAATAAAATAGCACAAAAATTAGTTAATGCAAAACCTCAGATCTCATTTCTTTTTGTTTTGTTGAGATAAGCCTTCACTATGCAGCTCAGGCTGGCCTGGAACTCATAGTAATCCTGCCTCTGCGCCTGGTACCAGACTATCGGCATGAGCCATCACAGCCCACTCCTGACGTCATATCATGTGGACCATTCTATAACCGCTGGCTGCTGCGTGATACCCGGGCACGTCCCAGTCCCGTCATCTTCCTCTGTTTTCAGTATTGTTACCAGAACACTGCAGACTGCCCCTCTGAGCATCACTTAATCTATAGAGAAAGGGACTTGGGCTGTAGCATCTTTTAGGCTCCTTGGACTTTCCCTTCTAGTTAAAAAAAAAAAAAAAATCTGTGGATGCTTCCTATTTTCCATGGGACACTGTCCAGTCTCACAGCCCTGCTCCCAAATGGACCTTCTCCCCACGTCCCCTTCCCGTCATGCCCTCATCCTCACACTGTCTATTTCTTCCTGACTCAGTGTCTGACCGTCTGTGAATCTCAGAGCTTTCCTATTCACTCTCAGCATCGTCAGTGTTGTGCCATAGCCACGAAGGTGCAGTGACGTGTGGCAGCAGATTATGAATGCCGACTGCTGCTTCCTCCACCTTGAACACTGTCTGCTGCTCACAAGTCCCCCAAAACCTCCTTTCCCTGTGTGTACTTGTTCCTCAGCTACATCAAATGTCAGTTCTGCAGAATGACTTTGCTCACCCTATTCTCTCTCCACTCTTTTTTCTACTACAGCACATCCTTAACAGTACATTATCTGCTGCAACGTGTTTCTATATTTAGACAGTAATTTTTGTTTTCCAAACTGTTGTTAAAGTATCGACTTTGGTTGGTTTTGTTTGTTTTTAGAAACAGGGTCTCCTGTATCCCAGGCTGACCTCAAACTAGATACCTAGTTGAGGATGGCCTTGCACTCTTGTCTCTATCTCCTGAGTGTTGACATTGAAGGTATGTGCCACCATACTTGGTTTTGGGTGGTGCCGGGGGAATTGAACTCAGGGCTTCCTGTGTGCTAAACAAGCATTCTACAAAATGAGCAGCATACCCAACTTCAAAATTTCAACCTTCAAAGCATTGATTTGATCGATCAACAAGTCATGAATTGAGCAGCTCCAGTGGGAAATGGCTGAGACCTCCACAAGAGGTGGCTAAGGGCAAGTTTCTCAAGGCAAGCTCAAAAGCACAGCAAAGAAAGGATTTGCTGCTTTGAAGCTGGAAACAGTGCCTTGTTTGGACCACCCCATGGCAGTTCAGTGGCCCAGGTGGCCACTTGTGAATGAGTAAGCGGAAGTCTTGTTTCCTTTTAAATGCTGAGTTCCATTTTGGTTTATGTCGATAAGAACTATTATGTGGAGAAAAAGAAAAATGTGATGAGTGGGCTCCTGGAAAGGAGCAGACACATAATTACCCTTCTGAATTAGCCTCATTAAGGAGAAGGGGCTCAAGCCTGTGATCGGCCTTGAGATAGAAAAGGAGCCATGCAACACCATACATTAGCATGACGAGACTTTAAGAACAGAGGCTTTCCCCGCAGCCTAGAGGGTCGCTGCATGAAGAGATGGCTTAGTTTAAAGTAATGGAAGACCTGTCTGGGACAGGAGGATGGGGGAGGGAGAAAGAGTCTCCAGAGATATCCTCTAAAAATGGTGGTTCTCAACCTGCCGGTCATGCTTCCCAAAAACTATCAGAAAACATGGATATTTACATTGATTCATAACAAGCAAAATTATAGTTATGAAGTCACAACAAAAATTGTTTTATGGTTGAGGATCACCATAACATGAGGAACTGTATTAAAGGGTTGAAGCATTAGGAAGGTTGAGAATCACTGCTCTAAAACAAAGGAAAATACCTGGCTTTCATATCCTTCCAGTGGGTAATGGGCGTTGTACACCCCGTAATTTGTCTGGGCTAGCTTATGTGACAGAGAATGGAGGAGCCAGATACTGCTGCTCCTGTGCAGTCCTTGTGAAGAAGTTCAACTGTCACAAGTCATCAAGAGCCATTTGAAGCAGTAATCAGCTTTGTCAAAATTGTTGTGGCAGTCAACCAGCTGTCTAGAACCTTCCCATCACAGACAGAGCTTAAATTTAAAGATGTAGCTTAAGATAACAAACCTGTTATCCACGCTGGGCAGCTGGTAGAGAGATCATTGCCTAATTAATCTTCATATTGTACTAATGACAATGCTAAATGGGTTCAACCTTGAATCTGATTGTTCACAGACAATGTGAATTCCCCTACAGGGCAAATGTAGCCAGGTTTCCTCTTAAACTTACCCATCTGACCAAGGAGCCTTTTAGTCATTTTGAAGTGTAAAGGGTTAATGAATAATGGTGAACTAGTATGATGGCATTTCTAGCGGCCACACTGAGGTGTTAATACAGAGCTCTTCTGAAGTTCTTTGGTTTGTCTGGAACAGAATCTTGTATTACAACTTTTAAGTAGATACTGACTTTTATTCCCCATCAGGACTCCTCAGGTGCAGCATAAATTAAAACATTCATCTCTAAGAAGCAGGCAGTGGCAAGGGTGGGGAGAGGGGGCAAGGGGGCGTTCAGTTTATTCTGAATTGGCTCTCATGGTCTTTGTGGAGAGAAGATAACCCAGACCTCAGTTGGTCAAGTACTTCATGGATACTGGTAACTAATGTCAGTGCAAAGCACTGTTGCCATAGCACGCTATGTCTGAAACAACATGAACACAATTGTTGTCTTTCCACAATATCAGAAGAGTCAGGGCTTCTGGCTTCTGCACTGGCTTGTGTGATGCCCAGGCTCTACTGAGAAAATAAGATGCTTGGAGGTTTTATAGACACAGAGCCAAAGGAAATTACAAAACAAAGCACTAAATACATGGGTGGGAACATCAGATAGGCAAGGAACACTAACATGGGTCTCAGATGATGCTGTTAGCTTTAGGGTTGGTAGATGTCAGTGACTGCTTAGCTAATACCTTCCAAAGGTTTTACCTGATAGTTGAAAGTATTCCCAGGGAAGGCAGGATCGTTTTTTGCCAGTTAGTTTCGAAGACAAAAGACTTTAAAAATGGACTCACTCAAAAGGAAACTCAAGGACAGTTTTGTTAGAGTTTGAGAGAAAAACAATAGCACAGGCAAGGTGGAGATTCCAGCAGCTGCCAGGAGGGAGGTGGAGAAGAGGAGGAAAGTCATGCTCTCTGAGTTTGCATTCAGGAAAGTAGGCAGGCTTGGCAAGTCTATCAATAGCAGCCTTAGGTCAGGGGCCAGTCTTCAGGGATGGTGAAAATGCCCAGAGTGTCAGGCAAGCAGGTTTAGGACACTGGTCAGTGTCCAAAAGGTTGACTTCAGGAAGGGGACAGGCTTAGCCATGAGTGTCTATAAGCAGCCACATCAAGGGCGGGGCTTCCAGGGTACATAAGCGCATATATCAGTGAGGGGATAATTATTCCTCCCACCAATTTAGCATGTTTTCAGTTGTATCATGTTTCTTGAAGTTTCCAAACCAGATAGTGATCCTAAAGGGTGGTTTCCTGCCTAAGTCATTGACAGGTCCATTTTAATTAACTTTTAAAGGGACAATATTGTTTGCAGTCTTACAGTCTTTTGAGCAATTTAGAATGTCATATCGCCACCCAGGGCAGGGGTATGACTCAGATCTCATTCTTCTACCAAAAACCATGTCATAGAAAAGACAAAAGAGAGCTGGGCGTTGGTGGCACATGCCTTTAATCCCAGCACTCGGGAGGCAGAGCCAGGTGGATTTCTGTGAGTTCGAGGCCAGCCTAGTCTACAAAGTGAGTTCAGGAAAGGCGCAAAGCTACACAGAGAAACCCTGTCTCAAAAAAAAAAAAAAAAAAAAAAAAAAGAAAGGAAGAAAGGAAGGAAGAAAAAAGAAAAGACAAAGGAGAATCTAAGAGCAAAATTAATAAATCTGTGAAAAAAAAACTTTATCAAGATACTTTATCAAGAGGAAGTGGCCTTCCCTTAAATGGGCCTCACCAAAGCCCTGACTTTCTCCATTTTGTTTGGTACTTAATTCTTAGGGCAAGTCAATTATGTGGTATTCATACGGTATTTCAAGAAGGGCATTTGTGGGACTTTCTCTTCCTTAAAATTAATGTGTTACCAGAGACATGAGAGGTGTGGTCCACACTCAATGACTTCTAAGCCTGCTTGTGTCTGACCAGCTACCTAATAAAAGGCTGTTAGGTCAGATAGAGAGAGTGGGTGCTGAATGCTGCTAAGGGGCTAAAGAGTCTGGATATTCCTAGGCTCTCCAATCCAGAAGTTTTCCCATCCAGGTCCTAACCACTTCCAACTCTGCTTGACTTCCTAGGTCAGATCAGATGCACTCAGTGTGGGATAGCCTTAGACCACAGTCATGACACTTCTCAGTCAGCCTAGTAGAATCCTTAACTCAGGTATGGTTTCTTCCAGAAACTTCAGTTCACACTAATTATACTGTGTGTTCTGGGACTGTTCTGCTGTTTCCTTTCCCTTGTGAATTTAAAATGGAACAAATATGTACAGGTGTCTGTTGACCCATCTAAGCTATACATGTGGAGATTTCAATGTGTTGTTTGAAAATGAAGAGTGAATTTTCAACTCTTTGAGAAACGAGTTTCCAGTTCTTTCCATTGCTGTGGGGACAGCTAGGACAAAGACTTCCATTCTGGGGGAGACTGATCATTGCTGGCCATTGACACCACTTCCCTTTCTTTCGTACTTACACTCCGACCCCATCTGTGTGGAGACTTCATTCTTCCCACTTTGTCTTTCTACGTGGGGAGAGAAAAGGTTTGTTTATGATATGAAAGATTGGGTAGGAGGCATTCCCTTGATCCTGAATGTGTTTTGAACACATAAACTGAGAGTCACTTCAATTATGAAAACACTCTTTTCCCTGCTGTTAGTGCATAATGTTGAGTAAGCCTTTTTGGTCTTTTCACTGTGGGAACAGCTTAAATACAGAGAATCTAAATAAACCTGCTAAGTGTAAGTCATAATTGATTTTACAGACTCTAACAACGGGTTCCTAAAATACCTCACAGTAGCTGGGAAGCGTGATTGGTTAAAGTGGGACATCCCTAGTTAGGGCTTAGTTGGTGGCTTCTGGCTGGTCAAGCTTGAGTTCTATTCTGTTATATGGAGTGAGTGCTCCCTAAGCTTGTGTGGGAACCCAAGGGGTGGGGCAGCCTCAGCCCCGTAGACTCCCAATTAGTGATTTCCACAGTCCCCACTGATGCATCAAACTAAACATCCATTGAATAACATGACTAAACTTCAGACTTCCCTCACACTCTTGGATCTTAACTCACCCTTGAGCATGAGCAACCTAGAGCATCCCTTTCTGGAACAGTCCGTCCCCACCACCACCACCACTACCCCGCCCAGAACTGGCAGGCTGCAGGGTAAATCCTCTCATCAACTGCCCCATCCCATTGCCTGCTGTCTCAGTCCCCACACCTGTCCTTTTCATCCTATAAAAGAAAACCTTTTGCAGGACCTTTGAGGCGCATGCAGATCTATGGTCAGCCCCTTGTCCCTGCTGCAGTCTCTCTTCTTATTACAACCCTGATTGTGAACTGTTTTCAACAGTTTATTGTAGGAGTAGTTGTCTGTGTTTCACCCCTGAAGCACTGCCCCTAGTAGGCAGCAGTAACTGCTAGGTACCTGCCCCCACCTGGGGCGTGGCCGAGATGGAGACCCCTTAAGACCTGAGATTTGTACATGCTCACTCTCTCTTGGCTACTTCGTGATCCTGGATGCTGGATGCTGGTACTGTGGACCAAGTCAGAGTTCTCCAGAGAACCACGTTGGACGGGGCCTCACCTCTCCTGGATCCCGTAACCAACCCCTTTGCTTGCTGTAAGTTTACCCAAAATAAACCTCTTTTGACTATCAGATAAACTACATGGATAAACCTCATTAATTGCCACTATAGTTTATGGTTTTAATTTTTCAAAGTTTTTAGCGTTTTATTTATTGAGTGTCCACGCATATGTTACGGTGAGTGTACCATGGCATGTGTGTGGGAGTCAGAGGACAGAGGAAGTTGCTGAAGTTGGCTCTCTTCTTCCACCATGTGGCTTCCAGGCACTGGACTCCAGTCATCAGGCTTAGCAGCAAATGCCTTTTCCTGCTGAGAAATCTCCTGCTATTAGTTTAGGGTTTAAAACATCATCTCCATGTCCATGTTCTCCAGAAAGACCAGGGCAGTCCTTCCAGAGAGGAGGGAAATGGTGCTTGGTGGAGAAGCTATTGCTTCTCAGGCATAGGATTTCCCTGCCTCTTCTCATCCACTTGCCATGTGGAAAGATAAAAGCCACTTACTTTCCAGATCTGGTGCTACCGACTCCATGGCAGTTATTATCCTTTCTGCCTTTGACCAGCAGCCACACAAACCCAACAGAGTCTGGAAGCAGCCTTGAAACCCTACAGAGCAGTAACATCAAAAACTGGAAGAAGCCAGATTTCCCAAGCCACTGCTCCAGAAGAAACACCCAAGCAAGATGCTTGACTTGTGTTTGTCTCAGTAGGCTCCTCCCTAACTAGAAGAAACAGTTTCTCCTGACCTAAGCTGGAGAAAGCCTTATGGAATGGTATTGGAGGGCCAGAAGACCAGGTCTACAGCTATACAAGAGTAGCAGGACCAGAATTGCCTTGAAGGAGCACCCTCATGCATAGATTCCCTCTGGACCTGGGTATGACGCCTGAATCTGGTCCTGCATATTCAGGGCCTGGGTATCCCCTGGGGAACTCTGGCCCTTCGGCTGCCCTTGGGAGAGTGGATGCTGAGGTGCACTATCTAGCTTTCTACTAAGTGAGTCTACTTACGTGCCTGGCCCAGCCCCAGGGAGGGGGTGGAAATGTGAGCTACTTCCTTGACTTAAGGAAGCACAGGTTCATGAGGTGAAGTCCCCAAACTAATGACATGTGTTCGAGATACTGAGCCAAACATCACAGAGTCACAACCATCCATTTAATTTTCACTTTCTATACTCCGGAAATAGAACGTATACTATACTACAGACCATTCTGGGTCAGGCTCCTTCCCATTCCATATCTCCTCAAGTTCCCAGAAGAGAGATGTTTTCAGCCTCTGTTTCTCATGACAAACTGCAGGCTGAAAACAATGGAGAACTTTGTACCGTCAGACAGCTGTACCTGGCCCAACCTCAAGGCATGTGTAAGAGCCCTCTAGGCATGTAACATTGTTTGTTTTTTTGGCTCTTTACTCTTTTGGGGGCTGGCCACCCAGCTCCCAAATAAATTCACACACGGAGGCTTAGCTTGGCTCATTTCTTGCCAGCTTTCCTTATCTTAAATTATCCCGTCTATCATTTGCCTCTGAGCTTTTCCTGATCTCTTACTTCTGTAAATCTTACTCTGTGGCTTGCTGTGTAGCTGGATGGCTGGCCCCTGGAGTCCTCCTCCTTCTCTAGTTCCTAGATTTTAATCTCTTCTTCCAGATTTCTCCTTCTATATATTCTGTCTGCCAGCCCCACCTATCCTTTCTCCCGCCTTGCTGTTGACCATTCAGCTCTTTATTAGACATCAGGTGTTTTAGACAGGCACAGTAACACAGCTTCACAGAGTTAAACAAATGCAACACAAACAAAAGTAACACACCTTAAAATAATATTCCCCAACATAACATGCTCCCTTCAGAGGGAAGCCAGCATTGGAAAGGCAAAGTCAGGTGTGAAAGGTTCATTTTGTGACACCGTCACCTAGACCTAGAGTTTAGTATTCTGTCCCTTATTAGGGTTCCAGTCATGTTTTGAGCTCCCAGCCTCCTACTTGTGGGAAGTTTTAGGAAGCAGGGTCTGACTGGGAAAAATGGGTCAGTGGGTCCTGGTTGTTGAAGATTATAGCCAGCCCTGGTTCTGGTCTAGGTATTTCTGCTTCCGTATATTTCAAGGCATAAGGAGCCCCTGCCATATATGCTCCTGACACCATGAACTCCACCATGGTGGCCTGAAATATTTCTAAACCCTGAGCCACAGAGGCCCTCTCCTCCTTGGTTGTTCCGGAACCCTGAGCCACAGAGGCCCTCTCCTCCTTGGTTGTTACTGTTGGGTGTTTTGGACACAGCAGCACCAACACTAATTTATTTTTCTCTCACTCTCACATCCCTCTCCATCCCAGAGTTTCAGCTGCCTCTTTTTTCCCCAGTCTGCAGAATCTCACCCTTAACTTCTTGTCAACTGCCCTGCAGTAAGATATTAGCTGATAATGGATTGACCCTTTGGAAATCAGAGCTATTGATCCTGATACAGACTTTGAGGACATTTATTTTAGTCAGCCTAAGAAGGGCCCATATTTCCTGAACCTCTTCCCTCTCATTTGCCAAGACAAATTGTAAAACCAAGCTCCCACCAGTGGGACAACATGTAGTCACTACCTACTTGAGGGACAGAAGACGGGCCTGGGTCAAGCGTGCTTGCTAGCCTGGTTCTGGCATAGCCTTTCTCCTAAAAGAGATCACCTGCCAGATTACTTCAGCTTTGTGTGTGTGTGACCGAGATGGTTCTTTTCCCAGCAATACCTCATGCCCATAAGCGCTGTATGGTGTTCCAGATGCTGAGTATAGAACAGTGAAGACGAACTCCCTTTCCATAGACACCTTACAGTCTGTGTCAACAGACAGCAAACAAGTCCGAGACTCATGGACAGTCTATGGTTAGGAAGCACTATAAAGACAGTAGAGACAGGTGGAAAGAACAGAGGTTTGGTTTGGGAGGGAGCAGGCATCTCTCTGAGGAATCGAGGTTTTAATACAACAAAATTATATCATTTTGTAAAAGTCTGAACTGACTGGAATCTTTTCAAATTGACTCCTAAATCTTTTTGATACAACTCAGCATTAAAAAATAATAAATAAAGCTTCCTATCTTCTAATATATTTAAGGATCTCATATGCACCTCTTCCCCAAGACCTACTCAACCATTTCTCCAAAACTCTTTGTTGCTTTCAGTGGGTATCTTAGTTCATGTTCTATTGCTCTGAGGAGATGCCATGACCAAGGCAATTCTTATAAAAAGAAAACATGTATTAGGGCTCAAGTTTCTGGGGCACAGAGTCCATGGTCATCATGGCAGGAAGCATGGCAGCCGTGGTCAGGCATGATGCTGGAGCAGTAGCTAAGAGCTTATATCCAGCTCCACAAGTTGGAGGCCAAGAAAGAGCTAACTGGGAATGGCATGGGCTTTAGAAATCTCAAAGCCCACCCCCAGTGACAGACCTCCTCCAAGAAGGCCACACTCCTAATCCTTTCCAAACAAGTTCCACAAACTGAGGACCAGACATTCAAATATATGAGCCTATGGGGACCTTTCTAATCTAAACCACCATAGTGGGAAGTGATATTTAGAGACTACAATCTTGATTTTGGCCCTGTAAATGAACAGAACAAGAAATATATATGCATATATTTTATTTCCTCATAGAGATAAAATACTGTGAGTTCATATCAAGGCAAGCACACTTCAATTCAATTCAGAAACACAGTTTTCAGTTAATCTCTCCAGTCTCACACTGGTATCTTCTCTCTCCTACATTAAAATTCTGCTTCCCACGGCTGAGGAGATGGTTCAGTCTGTCAGGTGTTTGCTGTGTAAGCATAAGACCTGCGTTCGAGCTCCAGCACCCATAATGTCAAGCCAGGAGTTACAGTGTGTCCTCCAGTCCCAGTGCTGGGGAGACAGCAATAGGAGGGTCCCTCCTATGCTAGGAGGCCATCTAGCCAGTCAGTGAGCTCCAGGGCCAGTGAGAAACCCTGTCTCAAAAAAACGAGGTGGAGAGAGACTGACAAAAGCCTGACACTAGCCTCTCACCTCCACAGGTATGTTCACACACATTGGCATGCATACATACACGCACACACGAACACACAAATTCTGTTTCACAATAGCATCAGAACCACGTACTTTCCTTGAGATAGCACACACAAACATAGAGTAATGATATCAGTCTGGCATGCCAGGATTACTAAACATGGTTTGAGATTTTTAGAACATACCCAAACGTCTTTGTTTTCTAAGGTGTTTGGAATAGAGCTTATTTTCGCTTGGTTAGACAATCTGCAGTTCTATTTAGTTTTATAGGTTAGGTAAGCCCACTTATTTTTAGTGATTATGGTTCACATATTCCACCTCATATTCTTTTACGGTGGCTCCTGGTTTATGTGTTCTCTCAGATATATCTTCTATGGTTAAAAGGTTTATATTTCAGGGCTGGAGAGATGGCTCCGTGGTTAAAAGCACTTGCTACTTGACCTGAACCAGCAGGTCATTCTTCAGTGACAGGTTCCTGAAAGCACCAGGAGATGAGAAAATAAAGAAGAAGAGAAAGCTGGATTTAGGAGGTCTTGCACAAGCTATGCCTTATGCCAAGCAAGTTTATTAAGAAGTGCAGCATCTTGCCGGGCGGTGGTGGTGCACGCCTTTAGTCCCAGCACTCGGGAGGCAGAGGCAGGTGGATCTCTGTGAGTTCAAGGCCAGCCTGGTCTACAGAGCGAAATCCAGGAAAAGGCGCAAAGCTACACAGAGAAACCCTGTCTCAAAAAACAAAAACAAACAAACAAAAAAAGAAGTGCAGCATCTTATATACAGTTGCCAGGGGTGGGGGGGTGGAATGGGGGGGGGGTGAGACAGAGTTTGCAGAAAGTTATCATACAAGGGACAAAAGTCAGCAGGAAGATAATCAAGCAATGTTGCACAAGGAAACACAGATCCAACACACAGTGGCCCTGGGACTGATAACCATATCCCTTTAGTGGGGAAGCAGTGGGTTCTCAGGATCCAAAGCCACAGCTTCCTCAAGGCCCTGGCCCCGGGCTGTTACTGGGCTTGCCAAGCATATTCCTGGTTTTAGACAAAAAACTATCTTCCTTCTCCATATATCAGAGCCTCAGGGAAGCTGCATAAGAAAGCTAGCTAAGCATGAATCTGTGAGTGAGCCAGCAAAGCAGTATTCCTCCATGGTTTCTGCTTCAAGTTCCTGCCCTGACTTTCCTCAGTGATGAACTGTGAGCTGGATTGACACTTTGGGTTCAACAGGTGCTCTCCAGAGGTACCAAGTCACATCCTAGCACTGGTGAACTCCAGCTCCAGGGCATCTGATGCCCTCTTCTGGCCCCTGTGTGTACCTGCACTAACATGCACATGCACACAGACACACATGTATATACATAAATGAGAAATAAAATAAATCTTGTAAACAGAGGTCTGTGCTTTTGTCTGAGTACCCATTTTTTGTTCTTGTTTTTACTTTTAATTGCTTTTATTTTATCCTGAATTTTTTCTGTGCCTTAAGTTTTTGTTTCTTCAGTGATATCTTTTCTTCTCTGCAGCCTCCTCTTCTGGCTTAGGAACAGTTTCTTTCTTTTCAGTGAGGATCATCTCAATGTGGCAGGGAGAGCTCATGTATGAATTAATCCAATCACAAGCTCTGTAAGTTTGACGGCACATCTTAGGTTTTCTGTTCACTGGCTATGTTCAACACTAGAGGATCTACATCTAGACCCTCAGGTTGGCCTTCATTTCTGCATTTTAAAGCGTGAACAGCAAAAATACAGCCCTGTTTTTGAACACACCACCAATCTTGTGTCCAGTCCCACTGATTGGCCTGGGCGCACCTGCTAAGTCTACCATTAAACTACTGGAATGGCACATGTTGCATCTTTAAAGTGACATCTTTTAGATACTTGATGGCTTTTCAGATATGGTGCCTGTGGTGGTTTGAAAAAAAATGGCCCCAAAGGGAGTGGTAGTATTAGGAGGTGTGGCTTTGTTGGTAGTGGGTGTGGCCTTGTTGGAGAAAATGTGTCACTGTGGGGATGGGCTTTGAGTTCTCCTATGCTCAAGGTACTCCCAGTGTCACAATGGACTTCCTGCTGCCTTCTGATCAAGATGTAGCCAGCGCCATGTCTGCCTGCATGCTGCCATGTTCCCTGTCATGATGATAATGGACTGAACCTCTGAACTGTAAGCTACCATCTCAATTAAATGTTGTCCTTTATAAGAGTTGCCGTGGTCATGGTGTCTCTTCACAGCAGCAGAAACCCTAACTAAGACAGTGCCCTGATGGCCTGATCAGTTTCATGGATGTTCTTAAAGTGAACTCAAAGACTTGAACCTCTTGATTTGCATGATTTTATAGGGTTTCCTGGGTCAAGAGTAGCAAACCATTCTCACAATTCACCTGAGGCCAATTCACCTTTGTAGGAAGAGGAGGTGAGTATCCTGTTGTGTGTTCACTTTTATTTATGACATTTTATCCCTCTTTTTGGGTCCTACCCATCATTTCCTCACTTTAAGCTATATGATAGTAGCAGATGATTTTTTTCCTTTCCTCCTCTTCCTGCATCCTCCCAAGCATATTATTCTAAAGAGTAATGTTTTCCTCACAGGGCCTTTTTACTTTCCACATGCTCTCCACTTCCTCTCTCCATATTTCAGTGGTTGATCTGTGTACAGGCTCATTTTATGTCAACTTCACACAAACTAGAGTCATTTGAGAGTCAATTGACAAAATTTCTTCATAAAATTGGACTGTAAGTAAGTCTATAAGGCATTTTCTTAATTAGTGATGATGGGGGAGGGCCCAGCCATTGTGGGTGGTTCCATCCCTGGGCTAGCAGTCCTGGGTTCTACTAGAAAACAGACTAAGCAAGCCATGAAGAGCAAGCCAGTAAGCAGCTCCCCTCCATGGCCTCTGCATCAGCTCCTGCCTCCAGGTTCCTGGCCTGTTTGAGTTCCTGCTTTGGCCTCCCTCGTTTGGTCTGTGACTTGGGATACATAAGCCAAATAAACCATTTCCTCCCCTAATCGCTTTTTGTCATAGTGCTTCATCTCAGCAATATTTACCACAACTGAGACAACCTGTGAACACATTGTCAACAACATAAAATCACTAGACTGTCTCCCATATTTCCACCATTTAAGTTCCTAAAGTAAACGTATACTGTCCCTCACAAGTCCTTGTGCCCATGTCCCACTGACCATTTTGATTGTGTAAAACCTGTTCTCAAACCAGTTCCTTAGAAAGTGTTCATGGGAACAATATTCTTAAATTCTAAGATACTCATAACAAAGGGGATTCTGTCCTTCAAGGTCGTTTTAGTGTAGGGAGATAGTCCTGGCCCACATTTCTACTCCTTATGTTTTCCATTCCTTGTTCCTTACCTTTGGAATAAAACATGGCTACACAAAGTCTGATGGTGGTCTTGGGTTCTTTCTTTTTAACTCTCTGGTGAGTGCATTATTTGGTACATGATGCAGCTTTTGCAAGTTTGAGAGCTGGTGTTCCACCACATTCCTCTGGGTCAGAGCTGTGGTGGGGAGGATATTTAACCTTTCCAGGGCTCTGCTGTGAAAGGGATCAAACACCACACAGGATTACTGGGTGACTTTGGTTAAGTGATGTGTAAAGGACCCTTGCCTTTCAAATGAACACAAGTGTAGGTGTTTGGAGGGGAATTATTCTGTAGAGGGAGAGAAAAATTGGGGCATTTTAGGAGCCATGGGGAAAAAATGACTTGCTTTTTAACAACCAATGACTGCTGTTTTAATAACTTTATAAACTGCTTTTGTGACTGGAAACTGTCTCAAAGGGCATCTAGTTCAACAGTGATAAGAGATGGCAAACCCCACTGCTTATTTTACAGTATGTTTTTACTATACTTTTTGCCCTTACTACTTCCAATTCTTGTCCTTCTCCACACCCAGAAAAGATGTCATAATTTGTCCAGTCCAGGAATTCTTTAAATAATGCTGATCAAATGATCAATACTTAACCAGCCTTATCAGTTCTTTGCACAGACCCATTAACTAATGAAAATGTCCTGCTAGCATGAAGAGTGGCCAGCTAGCCATAAGAAGTGTGTTTTCTAGATTCTGTCATCTTCCTCCTGGGATTTCTCGCCATCTATCTAAGATTCCAGTCAAAGCACTCAGATGAATGTTCCCTGAGAACAAAGAACAAGAATAATCACAAAAATGGGCTCTCGATTCACCTTGCCTGGAAAAAAGAAAGACCCACATCTGGGAACTGACAGCAGCCACCACCATTTCAACCTGGCTTCCAGACTGTTGATGCAGCTGAGAGCTGATCTTTCCTGGGGCCAATGCTTCAGGAAGAAGAGGAGAGGAAATGTTTAAACCCTCCCAAGGGGTGGCAGCCACTCCTACCGTGGAGATTAAGAGTACACCAGTGCTCAGCATGTAGGCTACAGGTAGACTGTTGCTTGTGGCCTCTTCAGACACTTGGTCCTATGGTCCTGCTAAAGTAAATGCAGTCTCTCCTACTTGGTTGTCCTGTGTGGAAACAAAACACTGTGGAGGCAGGGACAAGACAGTACTGAAAGGCACTCTCCCAGAGGCCTGTGTCCTCCCACCAGGTTCCACCTCTCAGCATCTGCTGATAATGACATCACATTAGGAATTCATCAGTGAATAATCCACCAGTAGGTCTGAGCCCTGAGGAGCCCGTGACCTGTCTATGGTTGAATCCACCATGAGGAACACAAGCCTTTAACAGTGAGCCTGAACTGTCACACCCTACCCTGGCCCACATGTTAGACCCACGGTAGAGGAGTAGTTCCAGTTTTTCTTCTTCAGTGTCCCATAGAGAAATCCCGGGCTCCCCTTGATCTCCTCGGTTCTTCTTTGTCCTGTGTTATAAAGACATCAAAGGTTAGAGAGTCAGGGTTTCGTTTATCAAATGGGACTTCCGACAGTAAGTGACCCCAGGAATGATCTTGTCATCGCCGATGAGATGAGACAGGGCACCCTTCAGTTTTACTCTTTTCCCTGGATGACAAATCATCTCCGTCACTTCCAGAACAACTATGATTTAGGCATTTCCCTTCTCCAGCTCTTGTCTAATTTATGGAATGCTTTGTCGTTTGCTCTCCCCCTGGAGGCTGCCTCAGAGTTCAGGGATTCCTGAACCCTGCCAGTGAAGGCGAAGAGAAACTCCTGCTCTTGAGCAGGCAGTCGGGGGCAGCAGTTTGGGCTGCAGAGCTGAGGAGGCAGCTAGTCTCCAAATGACCAGGCCAGCCCTTCCCCCAGCTCTGCTGCAACCAGGCAACACGTCAGACTCAGGACTGCAAAGTTTTGCATCTCTCATCCCCAAAGTGATGGGGGTTGGAGGTGGGGCTTTGGGAGGTAACTAGGAACGCTCCTGAATGGGGGCAGGACTCAGAGGGAAAGGAAGCAGGCCTGTCTCCCACTGTGTATACACCAAGGAAGGGCCATGTGAGGACATGAGCGGAGGACTGTCCTCCCCAGACCCTGCCAATGCCAATGCTTTGGTGCCTTCCAGCTTCTAGAATCATGACAGACACACGTCTATCACCTCAGCTGTCCAGACCACAGCATTTTGTCATCCTAGCCTGAACTGGCTAGATAGGAAAGGCAGCCTTCAGTCTTCATTGTATGTGTTTCTGTATGTCAGATATTTCTGTGTGAAAACCCCATATGTTTGGACTCCTAGCTTTTTCAAGTGGAAACTGAAAGATAAAGCAGAGTGGGCAAATTAGTGTGGAGCCAGGAAAGAGACTGGCTGGAAATCAGAAAAACCCATAGCCTAAAATATCCCTCTGCAGCGCTGGATATCAGCCTTCTCTGACTGGAGGGAGAACCATAGGCATTGTGTGGCTCCCCAAACACGGGTGAAGGCAGGACCCAGGCTCCCTAAAGAGTCCCATTCGGCCGCTGGCCCAGGAAGTGCAGTTGTGTTTCAGGGCTTTGCAGCTTTGAAGCCTGAGGGGTTCTCAGAGTTTGAGGGGTTTCTACTAGAGGATACCCAGAGTTTTAACTTGATGCTGCAGGAAAGAAGTTCAGGAGCAGTGAGAATGAAACAAAGTTGAAAGGCTTATTGATTAAGAAGAATTAATACGAGACACACTGGAAGTCAAGTGAGAGGAATACACCTAAGTGCCTGAGCAGCAGCTATATGCATAATATATATGGGATTTATCTATCGCAGTGGCTTACAGGCTGTGGTCCAGCTAGTCCAACAATAGTTATCTCCCAACAAGAAGTCCAAGATTCCAATTGCTGTTCAGGCCATGAGGCTGGATGTCTCAGCTGATCTTCAGTCTATGCCAGAATCTGGAAGAAGTAGGCTCTAATACCAGTGAAGGTATGGTCTTGCTAAAGAGAGCAAGGCAAGGAGACAAAGAGCAGAAGCCCCTTCCTTCCTTGTCCTTTACATAGGCTGCCGCCAGAAGGTGTGGCCCAGATTAAAGGTGGGTCTTCCCACCTCAAATGGTCCAATAAACTAAAACTCCCCACAGGTATACTCAGCGGTTTGGGTTTTTAGTTAATTCCAGATATAGTCGAGTTGACAACTAAGAATAGCCATCATATCCGGCCATTATACCCAGGAGTTAGAGAGAGGTGGATCCTGGGAGCTCACTGGCCAGCCAGCCTAGCCAATATGACAAGCTTGCAGTTCAGTGAGAGACCCATCTCAAGGGATTAGAATGAGAAAGCATGGGTGAGATGAAGGTGGGAAGACATCAGCACCTGCCAGGCACCATCTCTGCTTTCCAGAAGCCCATGGTTCTTCCTGGTTCCTGGTCCTCCCAACAGCACACCCGCTGCCCATGTGCGTTTCTTTTCTTACACTTCTGATTATGCATTTTCTCCTCTCCAGTACTTCTCCTTGGGGTACACGAAGTCCTGCGCTCTGGTCTGCCCTGCCTCTTTTTCCTAGACAGACTTCCCTCCTGCAGCCTGCCGGCCCATGCTCCTAAATGCTTTCCGCTGCCTCTCTCTTTCTGTTTTCCTACACCACCCTTACTTGACACCCCTCCCCTGTTAATCCTTTTTCAAGTTGTGCGGCAGCCAAGAAGCCTTCTGGGATCACTACCCCTGCCTGCTTATCTTAGGCCAGTTTTCTGTCCTGTTAGCGCATTTGTGACATTTCTGACGTGTTTCATTTCCATGTGTGAGAGAATGAGCAACCAATGAAGAACAGGGGTCTGTACAGGAAGTTTCTGCTGTGTTGGTGGGTTAGTCTCTCTCTCTCTCTCTCTCTCTCTCTCTCTCTCTCTCTCTCTCTCTCTCTCTCTCTCTGATGTGTGTATGTGTGTGTGTGTGTGTGTGTGTGTGTGTGTGTATGCACATGCATATGTGTGATGTGTATGTGTTGGGGAAGAGTGCTTGCACACGACCCTTGTGTGGAGGTCAAAGGACAACCTTGTAGAGCCAGGCCTTTCCTTCTCCCTTTACGTGATGGGTTCTGGGATTGAACTCAAGCTCTTGCCAGCCATATGCAGCAAATGCTTTACCCACTAAGCCATCTTGCCAGCCCTGTGTGTGTGTGTGTGTGTGTGTGTGTGTGTGTGTGTGTGTTTTGAGACAAGGTCACATGTGGCCCAGACTGGTCTTGAACTCACTGTGTAGCTGAGGATGATCTCAAACTGTGTTCCTCCTCCCTCTACCCCCACCCCATATTGCTTCATTAAAAGCCCGTGCCGCCTTGCTTGGGAAAATCCAGTTTTCAATCAGCTAGAAGAGGAGGGATCTTTGGGAGAAAGGTGATGGGGTGAAAGCACTCTTAATCACTGTTAGGATTAGCGATACACTCTTTAAGTTTTTACTGTAAGTACTCCTCCTCTTGTCCACTTTCCTGGAAACAGGTGAAGGTGTGTGTGTGGGGGGGCAACTCAATTCTGATGGCAGCTGTTGATTCCCTACTGTCCTGGCTGCTTGAGCAGAAGATGATCAAGGACAGACTATCTTGATACCAGCTACCCTGGGCACCCCACAGAAGCCTTGAGGAAACTACAAGTGTCTTGTCTGACCACCGAGGGCACATAGCCACACGAAAGCCTCTTAAGCTATATGTCACACATGTTGTAACACGTTTGCTCTCATAAGTCAACTCTGGATGATCCTACAATCTTTCCGTCTGAGTCACAGAAGGGAACACTTCCCCTGATGGCCTAGTAGAGGGAGACTAATAAGACAGATCTAAAAAAAGACACTGTCATGGCTGGTGCAAGCAGAAGCCTTTATTACATCCCTTCTTCTATTGTATAAGCTCACCGAGTGATGAGGCTGGGAGACATCCTTCTGTCCTGCCTCTCTTGGTATGGTGACATGAGATCCAATGCATAGGTCCTCTCCTGTGGTCTTTTTTGACGGCCATTACTAAAGCAGGCTCATCTGGTAACTCGAAGAAAGATGCATCGGAGACTGGGACGGTGCAGAAGCAGCAGCGTGGCAAGGATGGTCGGGCAGGTGGAAGAGCCACAAAGCACTGGAACTGAGTAATCACAGGCTGAGCTGCAAAAGCAGCCGAGGGATCAGCACCATGGACAGCGGCAAAAGGGGCCGAACCACCAGACTGGAGGCCCACAGATCGCCAACAGCAGGAGCAGCCGCATGAAAAGATGCCTCCTAAAAGCACCTGCATTAGCGGCCATCACAGGAGGTAGCTGCATGGGGAGAGAGTGACCACGGTGAGAACAAGGAGGATGGAGAAATTAGAGAGAATGGCAAAATGAGCAACCTTTGGGATTACAATGTCTTAGACACTTTGTCCACAAGTTGTGTCATTGACCACTGTCAAGGTCTGAGGAATCCTAAAACCTAGGTTTCCCTCAAGCTGCAGTGCCTGCTGAGGGCTATGGGATCTCGACTTCCTGGGCCTCCATGAGAGCTGTAACGTGTGGAGCTAGCTGCCCACAACCCAAGGCTTGCAGAACAGCTGTAATGCCAGAGGGCACCGGCTGCCACTGACGTCACTTCCTGTTGTCCAATACTGAGGGATAGAAGCTGTCAAGCACCAGCAAGTGGAAAACCTCTCTTCCTACCCATGCTTTCTATTCGGGAAAAGCAGAGCAGCCCCAGTCAGCTGATGAGTAACGTGGTAGGTACATCACAGCCCACAATGACTGCCATATTGTTCTGAGTACAAGTACAACTGCTTTGTGTCCCGGGGCGGTCAAGTGGGAGTGGGCAGTACAGGAGGGGTTCAAGTTCACGTTGGGAGACTGCAGAACAGAGGGGCTAGGCCATCCAAGATCTTTGTGCTGCTCTAGGTGGATTTGCAAGTGAGGAAGCAGTGGCCCTACTTTCATAATCTGCAAAGTTCTGTCACAACCTGGGTCCAGGAACTCCTTCAGTGTTTAGGAGCTACTGGGTGGTGATGAGCATTATGTTGGTAAGCTGTTGTGTGCTGTTTGAGCTGGCTGAGGAGCTGGGATTGAAAGTGGGGTTTCCCCAGGAATTCCTGATTCAAACATGTTGTCTCAAAGTGCCCCCAAGGCCCATTGTCACTGGACAAATCTGTGACAGGAGGAAAAAGAACAACAGCCCAAGAGTAAAAATACTGTGCCCTTGTGAACAGCTGAGAGGTAACTGTTTCCAATAGATGTTACTGTTGCTTCTCCATAAAAGGGCCTGTGTGGGAACAAGAGGCTGGACGTTCAGCCACCGGAAGTACAGCTGTGGAGTGACAGCTCAATTGGGAATTCCAGCTGACTGCCTCCACTTCCCCAGTCATTTCCGCTGCGTGCTGTGAACCTCTGATTTGATGTCCTCTCTGTTATTTGTTCTTTTTCTTGAAAATCCTTCTCCTTAGGTGACACTCGGCTCTGCACTGGGACTCTGTCTGTTGGGAACTCAGCTGGATGCCTTAAAGGAACTTCTACTGTTGGTTTCTATGGGTGTTTTGAGCACCTGATGTGATGATGTGTTGCTATATGTCTGCCTGTCTGTCTATCTATCTGTCTATTATCTTGTTGTCTATCATCTACCTATCTCTTGCTAATTTTTGTTTTTACTTTTGCTTCTTATATAGTTAATAAACTCATTCAAAACTCAAAGTATGTCTACCATAGATCATTCCCCAGACCATACAGAATACCCAGCAAAGGCCTCAGGTGTACTTGTCTCTGTACCACGTGCAGGCTCTAACTCAGATGTAGAAGAGGCTTCAGGATTCCCAGCACACCTTACTCATTCCAGTGAAAACCAAGCATCCTTCCCCAGAAGGTCACAACTCCCATGCGACTAGTAAAGAAACAGGGGACTTACTATTTGGTACTTGAGGGGCATGGATTGTTTTCTACACATCCTAGGAGATGCTGGCCTCACTGCCCCTTTCTGGGCTAGGCGTGGCCTTAAAATGGGCACAGATATCAAAAGCAAGGCCATAAGGGGATCACTGCTAGTCTTGTAGCTCCAGTTTGGTAAGATGACCTCATTGATATTAGCAAAGTCAAGAAAGGTGACCCAAGGCTCCTGTGGGGAGAGCAGCTTCCCACTTCACAAGCAGCATCCCCACCTCACTGGGGAGCGGCTCCCAGGCAGAGTGAGTCTACACGGGGGGTGGGGGTGGGGGGTGGGGGGGGTGGGGGTGTCTCTGGGTGAGGGTCTTTTCCTCTCCTCTGTCCTTCCCGGGCAGTAGGCCAGGAGACAAGGGTAAAAGTGACAGCAGGGGACTGGGACATTCTCCAAAGCTTTGTCTGAGGCCCTGCAGGTTGCTGAAGGCATCTTATTTCCTCCTTAGAGAAGGAAAGTTAAAAGCCCAGGAGAGCTTCCTTTTGTGCAGGAAACTGGATTTCCTCCTAAGCACTGACAGTGAAAATCACAGTTTTGCATGAAAATGGTTGCGATCTCAGGCCTCAGCCAGGGTTTCAGCAAACCTTCAACGGGAAGGGGTGAATACATGTTCTTGGGTGTCAGAGGCAGCAGGTGGTGGCAGGCACACCTCTCCCCCAGGGCCCAGCCAGCATGTGCTGCTGTCCTATGCTGTCCTGCTAGGGTGACAACCGTGAATCCAACAGTGAGTCCGTCACCTCCGTGTCTCCTTCCCTTGGTTGTTCATATTAGTCAGCCGATGACACTGAGTCATGGACATACTAGGAGCTGGGCTGTCTTCAGCCATGGTGCTTTTCTGGAGCCTCAATCTGTGTAGAGAGTCACCTCGATTCTTCCGCTGGGGATTGACTGCATTCTTCATTTCCCAGATAGTGCTGGGAGGTCCCCGAAGTCACCAGCCACTATAAATTCTTCCTACCAAGGCTGTGGGACTAGGTCCTAAAAGGGAAGAAAATGGGAGTTTGTGAAGTCCCCACAGTTTGCCCAGCACTGTGCAAAGAAGTTGAACCTGCTTGCTTGACTGGAGTCCACGTGGCATGCCCTCTGGTGACCAGTGCGTGATGGCCAGCGTTAGGTCGTAAGATGTGCAGAGTGAGTCATGTCTGTCTTCCTCAGGCTCTTGCTCCCTCCTCATAGTTCTTATTTTGTCTGTGCCCCAGGTTGGTGCTTTCTCAGGCCTCAAGCACAGCCAGAGGCAAAGGCAGCGTCTCCCTGAGCCCCAAGGTGCCCCCTCGCCCTGCTCTCTTGTTCTCCTCCCTTCTTCTCAGTGTCCTGACTTCCTATGACTTTCAGAGTTGATATATTGTGTATCCCCAGAGGATATTTCCATTGACATTGAATATGCTGCTATGTGGAGCTCAGCAATAAAAAGGTGGAAATTAACAGGCATTTATATTCTGAAATTAATGAGGAGAGGTCATCCTCTTCAGAACATCTGTTTCCATCATTTCCAAGGGGGCCTCCAGTTTGCAGCCTGTTCTCAGCCATGTGTGGTTAGTGGCAGTTAATTGTGGCTTTTGGTTCTCCGTGAAAGCTGGACAGTGTGACTCAGGCCGGCTCTCACCCTTCTAGCCCCTCTGAACAGTGTATCCCCTGCATTGCAAGGCCCACGTGCTTGTCTAGAAACCTTACTCCATGTTTTCTAAGTTCAAAAAAAGTCTAGGACCAAGACTTCAAAACGATGTCTTTGTGCCAAAGAAGGGGACTTGAGAGTCTGGAGAACCACACCATCCAATATGAAAATCAGTGGCCAGCCACCTGCGCTCATAGAGTGTGGTTACCCTGAGCTGAAATACACAGGCAGACACATCACTGTGGATTTCAAAGACTTAGATAAGAAGAATAAAAATCTCTAACAATTTGACATGGATTAGTGTGGTGAAATGATAATATTTTTAGCAGACTGAGTTATATAAGAGATATTATTAAAGTTACTTGAAATTGCTTCATTTTAATTCTTCAGTACCTGGAGAATCTTAAATTGCATGTGTACCTCTCAAACTTTCTTTTTTGAAACAGGGTCTCTGTTGTGGCTATAATTATAGGCTTGTGCGTGCTACCACACATTGATGTATGCAGTGGTAGAAGCTCCATGATTGTAAGGCATGCACTCTATCAACCAAACTACAAGCCCATGAGACACCATTTCGTGGTAATTCTGGTGTGGTAATTCATTTGGTTGTGGGGTAGGGCCTGGGCATGGGAGTCTCTTATCACCCCAGGGAAGCTTTTGGGACTTTGGAAGACTCTGGGACCATATTGATCAGGAGAGGGGCTACTGCCTTGTTTGTCATGCACTGGGCAGGAGGAAATGCCAGCAGCTCCAGAAGTCACAGTAGAATTAGCCCACAACCTGCACCATTTGGAATGTCCTAACAGACAAATGGTAGGTAGAAAATTGGTTTTAATGAACTAAATGAAAATTGTTTGAGATTTTTGAATTTTTAGTATATGTATGGATGTGTGTGCGTGCAGGTGTCTACAAAAGCCAGAAGAGGATATTGAACCTCTGGCACTAGAGTTACAGGTGGCTGTGAGCCTTCTGATGTGGGTGCTGGGAACCAAACTTGGTTCTCTGCAAGAGCAGCAAGTGCTCTTAGCCATTGGGCCATCTCTCTGGCCCTTAATTAACTAAATCTTTACCATATTCTATTTTATATATAAACACAAAGTTTTCTCCCTTTTTCATTTTCACAAGCTAAAACTCGAGGATCATCATAGTTCTGGAAATCAAGGAAGGCTTTGCAATTTATTTTGTCTGAACTATCCCCGAGTTTTAGGAATTCTCAGCAGTGCTGGCCACACTGCTGTTTGAGTTGCCAGCATATGACGTGGCTGTCACGCTTACAGCCCCACCGAGGGGTACACTCTCTCAGTCACTGTGTCTTCTGGTGCAGCTGTGGGTGAACACGCTGACACGGCATTTAATATAAACCATTTATTCTTAATTTCAGTTAAGACTTTACGTTGTTTTTAAAATTATATACATACGTAAATTACACTACTGCAAAATGTTATTTATTCATTTTGAGATGTCTCTATATGTACCCCGGCTTGCCTAGAACTTGTTATGTAGCCCAGGCTGTCCTCAACTTTCTTTTCTTTTCTTTTTTTTTTTTTTTTGATTTTTTAAAATTTATTTATTTTTCTATTATCAGCTTGATACAGTATGAAGTCTTATCTTAATAGTGAAATGTTTCATTGAGGCTTGCCCAGTAATTGAGTAAAACCAAAACTTACTATAAGCCACAGTCATCCTAGGGTCCCCTGCTATATAGCCTCCCTGGTTCTGTGGGTTGTAGTCTGATTGTTCTTTGCTTTGTATCTAGAATCCACTTATGAGTGAGTACATACCATGTTTGTCCTCCTGGGTTTGTGTTACCTCACTCAGAATGATTTTTTCTAGTTCCATCCATTTGCCTACAAATATCATGCTGTCATTGTTTTTTTCCGCTGAGTAGTACTCCATTGTGTATATGTACCACATTTTCGTAAACTTTGTCCTCAACTTTCTGATGGAAAAGAGTTCTCACGAGAGTTCATGTTTCTACAGCAAAGGTCCTGTTCATGCGCTCGATTCGCAGCCTGTTGCTGCTCACACACGCACACACTCTCTACAGCTGAACCTATGGAAATGTTTCCCTGTGCTCTGCACTTCTTCACCCTCTTTCCTTATCACACAACTGTGCCTGCCCATGCACAGCTTCTTCCCTGAAGGAAGGACACCAAGTGAGTAGGAGCTACACACACACACACACTCACACTCAACACATGCAAGCACTCCTATACATACACACATACATGTATTTACATGCATGCATGCACCTACACACATATTCACACACATAAACACACACCTCTGGATACAGATGCACACATGCACCACATGGATACACACAACACAGCCTCCACCCCTTGCCCAGAGAGTGGCTCTACATACACACATGCACACACATGCAGACACACGTATCTAGGATCAGGGTCTTTGTTCCATTCTCTGACTCCTTTGTAAGTAACCAAATGAATGCAGATGAGGCGGAGTTGCCAGACTTCGGGAGTCACGCTGACAGACACACTGGGATTGATTGGCACAAAGAGAACACAAAATTTGAAAAGGTCTTTGAACCCTCAAACTTTTGGACACTGTAAACAGAAACTACTTGTTCAACAAGATGAAGAACAACCTGGAGAGGGACATCAAGCATCAGCGAGAGTGAGTCCCAGGTGTCAAGTCCTAGCAGAGAATTCCCACTTGTACTGAGCTACAGAGCGGACTTCAGAATTCCTCTGCGCTGTGACTCCCTCGTTACTGGGAGGTTGTGAACAGCAGTGGTTCTTCAGCATCGCCTGCCTGGCCTCACCACTGTATGCTGGGGTGGGGAGTGCATGAACGGCTAACCCCCGTGCTTCAGGGTGTCAGGATTGAGAGAAACTGTGCACAGAGCAGCAAGGAGCCTTGTCCATACTAAAGCAGATGACAAGATCCTGGAATCTGAGTTGGCTTTGGGGAAGTAATGAGATGGTGTTTTGGGGGACACCGAGAGAAAGGTGAATGCTTTGTCTGTTTTCCACGGAATGGGTATGAATCGTAAGCTGTGGAAACCAGCCTCTGTTCTCCCCGTCTCCTGATGTTTAACGTTGGTGTTCTCGACCTCACTGGGTCAGAGCAGTGACTTCCCATTGTGTTTGACCAGGGGGACATAAGAGCCAGGACTGCAGGGAGGGAAAGAAGAAAAGGTCGTAGGGCTGGAGGATGAGTCGGTTGGTAGAGTGCTTATTCTCCAAGCACAGAGACCCATGTTCAGGTCCAAGTACTGAGGAAGACGTGATAGGCCCCTCCCTGGGCCTCTATCACAAGCCAGCCTAGCCAAACCGGTGAGTTCCATAGTAAGTGCAAGATTCCGTCTCAAAAAGTATGTCGGAGAGTGTGACCCAGGAAGTGTTGTCCTTTTAATAATTGTTGTTGCCTTTTAAGTCACGGCTGTCCGAATCAGCAACTGCAACTCCACCACTACCAGCAGCGGTTCTATTCCCTCAGGCTCCAACTCTTGCAAAGCTACCAAAGGAACTTATCTAAATCTCTATCCTCTAAAGAACTCAAGATTCAAAGGTTAAGGTGGAATTCTGCTCTTCAGAGAGGCTGAATAGCAAGTAGCTCACCTCCTCTCCATGCTCGCATCCTCCAAAAAGCCCTCATGCGTCTCCTCGCCCTCCTTAAAAACCCTTTCTCACCTGGCTCCTCCCTACGACTTCCTGTCAGTTATTGCTGACTCAGCCTCCTGACCGCAGGTGAATTTCATTTAATCAAATACATCTTTGCATAATTAAACAAATGTTCCAGAGCATACACAAAAGTAACACACCTTTTAAATAATATTATACATGTGGAAGACATGTGATGTTGCTCCCTGGCCCGTGCACACCACAGATGTGCACACATGGGTACCCATATACACACATATAAGATGGAGGTCTTTGCTCTCTGGCTTCTCCTGTGGCTGTGCATTTGGAAGTGGTGGGATTCATCTCCCTGAGTCCACATCTGCTTCTCCCACTAACTGTCTGAGCCCCTGCATGGTCTTCCCTGAGTCCCAGGCTGTGGCCTGCCTTCCTTACCCTCTCTCCCCACATCTCAGAATGTAGCCTCTTCATCAAACTGGGTGCACTTTCCCTAGGCATCACCCCATCCAGACTGAGCCCCGTATCCTGAGACATGCCCCTGAGGTCCATGCTCTTCCTTTGTCTGGGGTAATTCATGTACTTTATACCATGACTCAAGTTCCAACCCAGCAATCATTTCTAGGGGGTCTTGCCCAAACTCTCACACTTAAGCCTAAGCAAGAATCTCTTGCCTTATTTCCTTATTCTATGAAAACATTTGGTTTATGAATTAGGTTCTCCATGTTTGAAGGTGAAGAAAAACACTGCTGTCTCAGCTCAAGGCCCGAGGCAAGTGACATTCCCTCTGACTCCCAGGAGGGTCAGTCGTCTATTTAGGCCTTCAACGGAAACTACAAGGCCCACCTATTCAGGAGCCTGCCCTCTGGTCCACTCACTGTATCAATTTAAATGCTAAACTCATAGAAAACTACCTTTAGAGAAACACCCAGAATGGTTAAATGTTTGGTCCCCGGCCCCAAGTCCCAGCCAAATAGACACATAAAATTAACCACCCTGGGTACACAGGAATATGTACCCACTAAATGTTGGCTTTTCCTGAGGCCCAGTGTGAAATGCAACTAATATGGAATGCTGGCTGAGTGGATTATGGTGCTGGACTTGGCCAGAGGATGCCGCCTCCTCAGCAATGCCCAGTTCTCTCTTCATCCAGTCACTCATCTATTTCCTGACCCTAAAGTGTTCATGCTGTGGTGTGAGCCCATTCAGTCTCATGTAGTCCTTTTAGAATGTACTAACATACCTCCTGGCTTCTACCAACCCAAAGGCTAGAAATGTCCTCTGAAGTGTGAATCTATTTAGTCTTATCAATAAAAACCAGGAGTCAAATATTGGGATAATAACCTGGAAGATCAGAGAAGCAGAGGAGCAGCCACTAGTGACTTCTTGCCTCTCCAGACCCTCTGACGGAATGCGGGCCAAGATTCTGTCTCCACTCACCTTATATTCCTGTCTCCACTTCCTGATTGTACTGGGATCAAAGTTGTGAGCCCCCCAGAAGGGCTGAGATTAAAGATGGGCACCACCACTGCCAGGCTCAATGGTTAACTGGTGACTAGCTCTGCCCTCTGATCTCCAGGCAAGCTTTATTTGTCAAAACATAAAACAAAATATCACACAACAGTCTTCAGATATCGTCTAAGGCCTCTAGCAGAGCTTGTCCCACTCTGGGATAACCCACCACCTGATGTCTCCTCCAATGAGTTTGAAAAGTGCCTTGATTTATAGCTTTGTTCTATATCTATAAAAACTTCCCGAAGCTGTCACCATGTTAGAACGTGGGATTTGAGCTACCCTGAAACTGTGTTCTTGGGCCATGGTCACGCATATTCAGCTCTAGAATAAAAATCCTTCTTATTCTCTTTGAGGTGATTGCTCGGTTTTTGTGTTGACACCACACAGACTGGGCAGTGGCCACTTCGCTCTTTACACAGCTCTTAGCAGCCAGCTGACTCTCGCAGACATCTGGTTTCTGCTAAATCAGGAGTTGGCATCCCCATGCCACGGTCTGAACCCTGCTCTTGGTCTATTTTTGCCTCTGGAGCATGGCCAGCCCTGCATTTCCGAGGACTGTGGCTGTTCTCCTAAGGTGGCGCCGTTGAATGGCTGCCACAGAGACCGTTCGAGCCCTCAGAGTCTAGAAAATGCTCTGTCTGATGCTTCCTAGAAAAGCTGGCCAGCTCACACAAAGTCCCCTGGGGCAGATGCAGTTATCATCATTATTTTCACAATGCATAATCCACAGCGCAGGAACACGCAGTCCTCTGACTAATGCAGCTATCTCACTCCAGGTCTCGGGAGTAAGGAGAGCAACGGGGATTCACAGCTGCATTCTGGAGCAAAGGCCCGTGTTGTGAGCTTTCTGTTCTAGCAGTTTTGACAGTTTCACAGTGTGGCCTGGACCCACCCACTGAGTCAGCATGACTTGGGATTTGGAGGAAATGATAACCCCTGGTCCTATCCCATACCTCTGCAATCTGAAAACTCTGAGAACAACACATCCATGTTTCCCTAAGCACTCTAAAGGATCCTGAGCCCTGAACAGTTGAGAACTCACTACCAGGTGCATCTTCCAACAAGCCTAGTGTCTCATTTCCTTAAAAATCTTAAGATTCATTATTTTAAAGGAGAGTGTGGGGAGCAGTGGTGTGTGTGTGTGTGTGTGTGTGTGTGTGTGTGTGTGTGTGTGTGCACGATGATGAACCTTAGTGGTTCAGAACAGCCAAACACAGGACACAGGGCTGTGGTGGATGCTTTTCCTCTTAGGGAGGGAGAGGTAGCCACTGGAGGTGTGTTCTCTGAAAGTGCTTATTGGGCTCCATGTCCCTGTCTTGGAGAACTCAATGAGGGGAAGTACTTGTCCCTCAGAACTGGAGCAAACACTCTGCACGAAGCCCATGAACCAGACACTTGACTAAGCACAGGCTGTGGAGTTTCTGGTGCTGGGTGAAGGCGGAGTTTCATTCACTGTGGGGATTTTGATCTCATTCCAAAAGCAATCAGAATGCTCACAAGCTGTGCATGTGCAAGAAACAGAGATGGAAAGGGTCCTGTGAGCAGGAAGCCTTCTGGTAGGGAGACAACAGCCTTTAGGGTGTGGCTTCAGCCCATCAGGTTGCCTCCTTCCACCGACTCAGCCCCTCACCAGGCTCACAGCCTGCTGACACAGTCAGCCAAGGTCATTGTGCCTCCCCTCCACCCCCTGTTTAGAGCCAGAGATGCCCCTCCCAGGCTATTCTCAAATTCACTCTGTTTAAACAAAGACACAAGGCCTTGGCTTCTCATGAGAACCCATTTCCTGACTATGCTAGACTTCATGCAGAAGACTCTCCCTTTCCTCATTCACTTGGGGGAACTTAGGACAGTTAAGGATGGGGCAGCTCACAGGGGACTCCGATCCTGATCTTGAAAACCCAGTGTCCTTGGATCTCCAAGCAGGAAAGTATAAGATTGTGTGGCCTGAAGGGTCCTTGGGGAAGGGGAAGCAGGAAGAGGCAGCCCTTCCACCTGGGCAAAGTGTGAAGTAGGGGCAGCCTTGGAATGATGGAGTGAATGACCTGGATGAAGTGATGCCAGTTAGGAAGGAAGACAGGGAAGCTGCCCGCAGGAGTCAGGTCCTGAGGGGCAGGAACACCCACCAGCATCAGAGTCACACAACTCCAGAAGCCAGGTAAGGCTGCATCTGTGAATGTCCCTCCTGGATTGTGCAGAGCACAGCCTGTGCTGACTCAGAGCGGCTCTGAGAAATACTAGTTTGGCTTATAGAGTTCCAGAAATAGACCTGGAAAATGGAAAGGCTAATTCAAGTATGAGACTTGCTTGCATGTGTGTATGTGTGTGCCTCTGTGTGTGTGTGTGTGTGTGTGTGTGTGTGTGCCTGTGTGTGTGTGTGTGTGCATGTGAATGAAAAAAGCATAATAAAAGTAAGACGAGCGCCCAGGCGTTTGTGCAGGCCTGCATTATTAATAGCCGAGGCCCTGCCTTGGAGCCGGCAATCTAATCGAGGCTTTAAGAAGGCATTTTGCATAAGCAGGTCAAAGGCAAGGGGCAGGAAGATGCCAGTGTGAGACTGGAGTTTCTCCCTGGCGCCTGTGGTTCTCTTCTTTAACCGGAAGGAGGAATCAGGAGGCCCCTGCGTTCCCATCCAGCCCCGCTTCACCTCCACATCAATATTCTCCATCAATTTCCTTCCAATACCCTCCCAAATAAGATGCTATCAGCTGTAGTCAATTTCATGTAGACGTGTGAGGAAATGAGACCCTGCGTTTACTGGAAATGATGCAGGTAGTGTTTCCCAAACTTCAGTGGACTCAGAATCCCCAGAGGACTTGAGAATATACCAATAGCCCAAACCCAGAGTTTCTGGAGTGAAAGGGGTTTGTTTTGCTTGTTTGTTTGTTTACTGAGACAGGATTTCTCTGTGTAACAGCCCTGGCTGTCCTAGAACTCGCTTTGTAGACCAGGTTGGCCTGGAACTCGAAGAGAGCCACCTGCCTCTGCCTCCTCAGTGCTGGGATTAAAGGTGTTTTGTTGCTGTTGTTTTGTTTTGAGGTTGGGTCTCCTGTAGCCCAGGTCATGCTTGAACTTGCTAAACGCTGGAAGATGACCTTGCTTCTATTTCCTGTGTGAAATTGCAGGTGTCTACGGCCAGATGGGGTGCAGGGGTTTTTGTGTCTAACAAAATCCCAGGTCATGCTGATGCTCTGGCTCCAGGGTCACAGGTGAGAACTTTAGACCATAGAACAAGTTTAAGAAAGTTCACTTTGGGTCCAGATTGTCTATGTGTGGGTTCCCTACTTACCTTACACCCTGTGTGACCTGGAACAAGTTACGTGTATGAGTTGACTAGTGTTACTATACTAAAATGCTTGAGGCAATTACCTTACAAGGAGAAAAAGCTTAGTGTGCCCAGAGCTTTGGAAGTTCAAAGGCTTGGTGTCTACGATGGCTCAGTTCTGGTGAGAAAAAGAGAGAAGAAGAGAGAAGAGAGAGGAGGAAGAGAGGAGAAAAGAAAGGGGAGGGAAGAGAAAGAAGAAAGGCAAGAGGGGAGAGGAAAGAGAAGAGAGTGGGGCAGGAGAACATGCGTGGGACGCCATAATTCCCTGTGAAGTCATGTCCCCATGACTGGAAGACCTCCTACTCAGCCCCACCTCTTTCAGGTTCAACCACTTCCCAATAGCCCTGCCCTAGGAACTAAGGCTTCAGCATGCGAACCCCGGGGAACACTCAGTATTCAAAACCCGTTACCCAAACTCTGTACCTGTCAGCACCTAGAAAACGAGGTTTGGCAGAGATTAAATCCACTAAGAAAACACATACAGTTCAATCCACGGAACCCAGTGAACATGCCTTTGTTTTTCCCACTTCACATTTGAAGAGGAGGCAGGATCTGGGGGCATAGCACAGTGATGAGAGGCAGGGGGGAGTGTGTGGGGCCAGGGGCCTCCTTCCTGTCTCAGCCACCTGTTGGCTGTGACTGCAATCCTCTAGTCCATTCACAACCTTCGTACTCTCTATGGTGCTGCTGTGGTCTCATCAGGCAAAGCCAGGAAGCATGAACACCATTGGCCCCTGCAACAGCTCTGTTCTGGCACTTTCTGACAGGATGCTGGCCAGCACCTCACCCAGGCCCTGACTTTATTTTTCTAGAAGCTTCTATTTTCTTTCTGGAAACAGAGGATAGAGACTCTTCCCACCTCAGAGGTCTTGGGTTTCTTACATATTCAAATCTGGGTGTTTTTCCCACATTAAAATAACAACAACAACAACAACCCAGGCAACAGGTACAGAGCAGGACAGGGTCTTGACCTGGAGTGTCAAGTCTCAGCTCCCACAGAGTTTTGGGACAGGGTGAGACCATGAACACACTTGAAATCCAGGCAGCTGTGCTGAGACTCATGGCTGGTGTTTGGAGAAAGTGGGGATCAACAAGAGTGATAGTTGTGGTGTCCAGGAGAGGGGCCTGGAGATGCCAGGCCATGAAAGCCCATCCTATTAAGGGGTGAGGATGTAAGGTGGCCGTTCTTATCTCCTCTCTCCTCTCTCCCTGTCTTGCCTTGCTTAGATGGATGACCACCTGACATTTAGCCTCTCCTATGAGCACACTAGTTAACCTGGTCACTCAGGGCTGGGGGTCTGACAGGCATGATCGCTCTGTAATCAAGCAGAGTCTCCCATCTCTGAAGGGAGTATAGAGGGTCAGAAGGCTGAAAACAGGCCTGCGACAGTCCCCGTGTTGGCAGCAACGTCTTGCCTTTCATGCTGGCCTTTCTGTTCATCCCAGAGAAGAGATATTCTTTGCTCTTGTTTTCTTTCCAGTTCATTTTCACATCAATGTCCTCATCGATGGGGCTAGAGATGCCCACAGCCACAAAGGTTGTCATCATGAATCTCTTTCTGCCTCAGTCAACCCAAAGCCGGATTCTAGGGAACACTGTAAATTGCAGCCTGGTGACAGACACAACACAAGCATGTCACAAACCTCATGAGCTCAATGACGAGCAGAAGCAGGCTGGAAATTAATATGTCATGCACATGTCCCTGGCTTGTCTGCTTTTCTGATTTAACCACATTTAGACATTCATCTGTACTAGATAGTCTTTCAGACACTAAATGGGCCTTTTGGGATTGTCAGTGTCTTTGGATGGAGCATTCCATGCCGAGCCCCCTCACATAAAAGAGAAGTTTGAAGGCTTTGCAATGGGAAAGATGGTGAAAGACGGTCCCTGTCCCAAATCTTACTCTCTGCTACCAGACTTGAAAGTTCACAATTGAAGGCATTAGTTGGAATATGACCCTGAGTATGACCTTGAGTTCAAAAACCAAGGTACAAATCAGCTACATAACCCAAAGGTAGGTAGTTGACCAGTTCCCCAGCCCCCCTCTACTTTTCCAGTTTTTTCTTTCTTTACTATTTCCAGAGTGACCACCATGTAGGACCGACCCCCAAAGCTCTGAGATGCCAACCCCAGGCCCAGACTCCAGCGGATCCATGACATGGCATGCCAGCTTAGTAAGTATGGAGTGTGTGAGACCAGTCCTCTAGAAGGGGACCCTTAACTTCCACTGTGTGAATCCCCAAAGGAAAAAATCCCACTGCATTCTCTATTTGGTTTTATCAGCTTAGAACACCCTTCAGGCCCAAGTCCAGAAAAAGAGAGACATTGGTCAGCCATCCCAGAAGGAGCATATCATATCGGTGTGACCAAATTGAAAAGTGTTTAGGACATTAGTGCAGCACCCCACACCTCTGGTATTCCAGGATATTTATGTCTTGAGAGATCAGCCTAATCAATGAATCAGTCCTTTGATGGATTCTTAATACAGTGGCATTATAGGGAGGTGGGGAAAGGTAGGAGACTGGACCTATTTGTAGGTCACGATCCTTGGAAGCTGGGTCTTGCATGGTATCTTTCCGTAGCACCTTCTCACTGCTTCCTGCTCACCAAGTTGTTAGGAACAGCCTCTCCCACACACTCCTGCCACTATGCAGTTTCACCTAAGCACATGAGGACTAAGCGACTATCAACTGAACAGTCCAAAAGCATGAGCTAAAGGGAATCTTTCTTCCTCTTAAGTTGCTTTTCTCGGGGATTTGGTCACAGGAATTGTCTTGGTTCTTCTCTTGCTGTGATGAAATGCCCTGAAGAAAAGTAACAAGAGCAAGTAGGATGTATTTGGGGTCAGAGATGAAAGGTGTAGTCCATCTTGATGAAGAAACTATGGTGGCAGGAGCTTGGGGCAGCCAGTCACATTGCACCCCTCGTCAAGAAACAGAAAGTGATGAGTGTTTGAGTGTAGCTCATTTTTTTCATTTTTATTCTATCTAGACCTCAGACTGTGGACTAGTGAAGCCCCACGTCAAAAAACCTAATCAAGATAATCCCTCACAGGCTGGGTCAAAGGTTAAACCTCATCTAAAAAGTCCCTTCGAGATGTGCCTTGCTGCAGGCTTGTGATTCCGAGGCAAACAAGCGCAGGGAACAGCTTAGCTTCCAGGGACTCTGCCTGGCTTGGACTGTGCACACTCCTCTTGTAATAATGCTCTTGGCAGCCTCAGACCTTTACCTATACATCCTGTACACACAACCCCACTCCAACAGTGCACTTAGCAACCTGTTAGCAACCTAGCACCCCCATGTGCATCAAGCTCCACAGCCATCTCTCTCTCTGGATAATGGAATAAGTTTCTCTTCCCTTAAATGACCATCAAACTCAGACAGATTCTATTAAATCTGTTGGGGGTGGGGTGGGAGTGGGATCCAGCTTAGACTGGTTTTGGGTGGATGAGCAATAAAACAAACTCTGTACTCTAACTGAACTTTTAGAGAGATCTCCTATTGCCATCGTATTTGGCATGAATATGATTAAAATCAGATGCATCATGGGAAGGGACATATGGAGTAGAAAAAAGGTTATATAACTTAATCTGCCAATCAACATAAAAAACTACTCATGCTCCCCTTCTCTTGAATCCCATAAAAGGAAGCCACAAACAATGACCAGGATCCCCTGAGGGTCTTCAGTCACATGACCCTGGTGACTCTTAACTATATATCTGACCTGGTCCTTCACATTGCTTTGAATAAAGTATCCTTGCTATTTTGTAGATAGTGAGTCCTTATTCCAATCCTCTGAATAAGAGATCGAGGACTGGGGAGCTCCCAAACCAGAGTAGGACCATGGGTAATGATCTGAGATCCTGTCATGTCGACAGTACTAACCACAGGAGTGATACAAGATGCTATCATAGGGCTCATCCACCTGCTGCTAGAAAAGGAAAACCAGTTTAAGGCCACTGTTAGGTGAGCCTTCCACTTGTAACAAACGCTGAGAGAATCAGCCTGGAAGGAACTTGCAGTTTCAGAACCTCCAGCCATGCTTGGTTGACCCTACTGCTTGCTTTTGAGCCCATGTCGGCACAGCGCCTCATGGTGGGAGCACACAGAGGAGCAGCCCCCCCCCCCCCGCCCCGAAGTGAAAAGAGAGGAAGAGGAAGAGGCTAGAGTCTCCTTGTTCCTTTCAAAGACCTGAAGACTTCCCACTAGGCATCGCTTCTTAGAGACTGTACCACCTCCCGCTATCACCATGTGGGGGACCAAGCCTTTCAGGACTGGGCCTCTGGAGAACAGATCCAAGCTAGAGCAGCCATACAGTTGGTCTTCAAGAAGAAGGGCAAGGCTCCCTTTGAGCTCCTCTGTGATTGTATGGAGAGCTGTCCCTCTGCAACACCTGCCCCTCCCCCACCTTCCCCTCTACACTCAACAGCCTCCTAAATAACAACATGAAACTCCCTAAGCACAGGAGGAAGGATGGGAACCCAATTCTTCATGCATTACCTTCTCAATGACTTTTTGAGGTCAGTTCTGTTGTCCCATTTTAAAGATGCTGAAACTGAGACCTACCGTGGTTGAATGATTTGCCAAGGTGAGCAAGAATGTAAATTCAAAACTGGGCAAAACTATGCTTCCAGCTTCTGGGGTCTTACCCCAGAATCCACACATTTAACCTCTGCATTGCAATTCTCAAGCCTCAGTGGATGTCGTTGTCTCTTGGAGTCTGATAGAACTGAGGTTAGGAATTTCTGATCAGTAATTCTGGCTTGGGCCTTGAGAGCTGGCATTAATACCAAGTTCCCTGTTGCTGCTGGTGGTGATAGGATCCCCTGTGTCATTGGTGACCCCAGCTAATGAGTAACCCCACCAATAGCTCCTTCTAAAGCAATAGAGGGAATTTTGCCAATATATCCACAAAATAATATTTTTTGTAAAATTAAAAAATATAAAACATTTGTACATTATTTTCCTCCCATATATTTCTTACAAGTGTGTAAACTTTGGGGGTCCTCAAATCCTGGATCTGCCCCCGTCCTATCAATTTTTTCTAGTCACATTTCTCCTCTTATCTCAGATCCCATCTACCTCATGTTAAAATCTACCCCCACTCCAGTGGCTCTTAAGTCTGTGTTTATATCCACAGAAACAATATGTCTGTAGGTTCCCAATAGAAAAGGGACTAAAGACGTTTCCTGCATTAAAGTAGTTGCCCCAGACATCAGGACACCCTGGTGGGAATCTGATCTTAGGGAATGTCATCTATATCCTCTGTAGGGATGTAGGAGAGACAGTGGAGACTTCTGAAGTCTCAGATGGGAGCCCAGCCATGGGCATCCTTTCTTTAGGGAGAAATGATAATGGTATAGAAGCCCTTTCTATCTGTTGCTCCAGGCCAGCCACTGGCAGGGCTCAATAGCACCCAGCAAGTCTGTAAGCATGGGGTTTGGGACAGACAGGAGAAGAAGGCAGGAAATGGAGCCCTTACCTTTTTGTTATGATGATGATAATGATGAGTGTGTGTGTGCGTGTGTGTGTGTGTGTGTGTGTGTGTGTGTGTGTGTGTGTGTGCATACACGTACAGGTGTGAACATGCCACAGTATGCATGTAGAGGTCAGAGCACAACTTTCAGGCATTGATTCTTTCCTTCCACCATGGGGTCAGGAGATTGAACTCAGGTTGGCAGATCTGAGTGGCACACATTTTCATCCACTGAGCCACCTCACAGGTGCAAATCTGACGTTTTCCGAGTGATGTAGATTCTGGAAGATCGCTGACTCTCATCGTGGGCCAGGCTGGAGACCAGCGCTGTTCAAGAGGACTGTAATTAGAACCACAGTTGTAATCTTATATTTTCTTCCACCACATTAAAAAGCTGAACTTAATTTTGCTTACAGAACTTAATAATATATTTCATCAAACATTCAAATATTGTGCAATCACCATATAAGCAGCAGGAAAACAAGGAATGAACCGTTTTTACATTTTTCATGGCATTTCATTTGAAATGCAACATCTGCCCACTAGCATACCTCAGTCCTGATACTAAGCTGGATTCCATGAACAGATGGAATAAAATATGTTCTGAACCAAACAGCAGGGTTCTGTGAGATGAGAGATGTTTTCTGCTGCTTGGTTTTAAAACTCACACAGAAAAATTAAACGAAGATTTCAGACCCTCTGTTGAACTGATTCTATTCACATATAGTTGGAGAATTAAACTAATGGACAGCTCGGGTTCAGGCATGCACCATCAGTTACACAGAGATAGAACTTCTCCGTCCCTGAGGTACTGGTGGCAACAACCATTGCCATTGCAGATATGATAGGAAAGGATGAGGGAGAGGGGTTTGGCACTTGGAGCAAAGCAAAAGGAGAAAACCCAGGTAGTTGGGCCAATATAGACTCTCAGGTCCCTAGAAAGTTCCTTTTCAGCTGTGTTCCCTGATGGAGTGTATGGCATATGCACAGCTCTTTGGAGTCGGAACCCTCTGCTATCCAGAAACTTCTGAAGGGAGGGTGTCTCTTCTTCACTAACACATCCACTGAGCCTGACACATGCCTGTCATCGGAGGTCTCTGTACGGGAGGGGTAAATAAAAAATCTGCTACTGAAGCATTGAGGGGGTGGAGGACCTGGAACTGTCCCCACCCATGAGCAAATCAGCCCAAACACATTGTTAATACCTGAGTGAGCCACTATGTTAGTATGTGGCTGGCCACTTAGCTAAAATCAGGACCACCAATTTGGGTATGTTGTCTCCATCTCACAAGCATCAGGTGATGGTATCTTCTGAAGTCCAAACTCCCCTAGAGCATGACTTTTTCTTTTGTTTGTTTGTTTTTGTTTTTTCAAGACAGGGTTTCTCTGTAGTGCTGGCCATCCTGGACCAGGCTGGCCTCACTCAAACTCAGTGATTTGCCTGCCTCTGCCTCTGCTGGGATTAAAGGGGTGCACCACCACCGCCCAGCATAAGCTTGAGTGTTTCTATGGCTAGTAACCTTTGAGACCACGTGCCTTCCTTTGAAGATTCTGCTTTTTGGGTCCCTCTTTTTAGTTTCCTCCAGATATAGGGACAATGTGGTCCCTGAAGTCAATCTTAATGAGTGTTGGAAGGACAACCCATAGGGGACAGTTTTCACTAATGCATAAGGAGAACTCACGACCTTACCTTCAAAGAAACTCATGTAAAGACAAACCAACCAACCAAAACTGAAGACAAAACAAAGCCAAGGCACTCATTAGAAAAGCATTGAGACTTCCCACAGCTCCAGACACGAGTGTGCTGTCCACTGCCACAGCTGGAACCCAGACTCCAGAGTACCAGGCTGCCTCTTCTCAGGCCCATCTCCTCTTTGTCTACTCATCTGCGTGGGCCTCCTTTGGGGGGGGGGGGTGTCTGCTTCTGATTCCTATCCTTGCACACTTTCTGGGTTGTGTGGCCAACTGATTTCCTATCTACCCATATCAGGCACCAGAAGTGACAGTGGGTTCCAGGTGGTTGTTTTCTGGTTGTACCTCTGAGTGACAGACGACTGGGCAAAAGGTTTATGTACCTCACCCTCCTGCCCACCCCAGGTCCTGCTGCAGTAGAAGACTCTAGCTGTCTTTTTCTCCAACAGGCTCTGGTATCTCTCCTGTAACAGCCATGGCTTGGATTAGGAGGCTGCCTAAGAACCTGGTCCATCCCCACAGCACTGGCATGATTCTTACTGCTCCAACAAGCCATCCAATCTACTTTAAGTTATTTAATTAACATCTCCGTGTTCTTGTCACTGCTTCATCTGTCTTCCACAGCTTTGAAAAATTTAGTATTGTACAGGCTATTGTCATGCTATCGTTTGCCTATCAGAGATTGACAGCAAGACCCCACTGCCGATGAAACCATGCACTTTGGTCACAGGATTTGGAGAAATCACATTGGTACTGACCAGGAAGCTTCCTCCCTGTTGGCCAGGCTTCTGTAGTATTAAAGGGAGCTATGCAGGCTTTTGGGGTGAAAGGATTATAAGCAATCATACCTGTCCATGAATCTTACAAGCTACAATAAAGACTAGCATGGCAAGAGATGCTCATGGATGTAATAGTGGTACAAATGTTTTAGGGGTAACCAACTGCTTTCTGATTAGATCTAAGACAGGAGGAGGAAATTTACACTTACTACTGTAAATCTGGTTGAAAACCCATGGTTGGGGAGTTGATAGGCTCCAGTGATAAACTCACTTCTTTTTTTTTAAATAGACATAGCATCAAATAGCCCTCTAAGTTTGTATCTCTATACCCATAGATTAGTGTAGCTCTCAGACCTCACTGAAGAAGTTCCTTTGTGCAGAAGCTCACAGCAGATCAAAGTGCAGAGATTAAGTATTTGTGGAGTGCTCAGTCATGAATGGGACATCTATTCTACATTCTGTTCTCACAAGGCTCAGGGGACATCTTGAGAGAGGGGAAGAAACGATTGTAAAAGCTAAGGGTTAGGGTGACCTGGAGTGAAACGGTGTGTTCTGAACATAACAGGACCTCTGCACTCATGAACTCTCAGTAGGCGTGATTGTCTGTACAAAACCTGCAAAGACCAAGCCGTCAACATTCCAGCAAGGAGGACCAGGGAGCTCATGTGTCCCCACCTCTCGATGAGGAGCTAGTGACAGTTAATAGCCTCTGGGAGAAGAGTCGCTTTTCTTTAAGGTTATGGCCCCTAGTAGGTTGATGGCCCCATACCCGTGGGTCCGTGGGTTACACAAACTGGACTGGGACAAATATATAGAGAAGGAGAGAAAAAAAGAAAGAAAGAAAGAAAGAAAGAAAGAAAGAAAGAAAGAAAGAAAGAGAAGGAAAGAAGGAAGGAAGGAAAGAAAGAAGAGAAGAAAGAAAGGAAGGAAGAAAGAAAGAAAGGAAAAGAGAAAGAAAGAAAGAAAGAAAGAAAGAAAGAAAGAAAGAAAGAAAGAAAGAAAGAAGGAAGGAAGGAAAGAAAGAAGAGAAGGAAGAAAGAAAGAAAGAGAGAAAGAAAGAAAGAAAGAAAGAAAGAAAGAAAGAAAGAAAGAAAGAAAGACACACGAAGTTGGGAGCAGTGGTGAGGGGAGGGGTGAATCCAGAGAGAGTTAAAGTGGAATAGTGTGGGTAAATACGATCGAAATGCATTGTATGCCGTATGAAATTCTCTAAGAACTAATAGGACATTATATCATTCTAAAAAGCTAGTAGAGAAATCAGTATTTACGTGTGCACAATGCTTTAACCTTCAGCAGAAAGCAAGAAGATAAACAAAGATGCCAACTTAGAACAGTTATTAATGGAAATATGATATGTGTATTGAAGGCATGCTAAAATTTGGAGTCTTGGAGCATTCGTGGCATAATTCTACTCAGATTAGAAAATATTTCTACTTTTTAATGGCTCAAATAATTTCTTTTTAATATTTTGAGACATTTTCACTCTGCCACCCAGGTTGGCCTGGAGCTCACTATATAGCCAAGGATAGCTCTCCTGGACTTGGATTACAGGAGTGAACGGCAACATCTTTCTGCAAATGGTTGATAGTTTATAGTTGTGTAACATTTCATCACAGACTAATAGTCGATTAGATCTATTTTACAGCATTTTACACTTTGGGGTCCGCATCCGGGTCTCCAGAACCCACGCAAAAGCTGGGTGTGGATGTGTGTACCCACAACTATAGGGCTGTGGGAGGCAGAGACAATGGACGGTCGCTGGGTTTGCTGAACACCAACCAGCCTAGCTTCAAGTCCATTAAGAGACTATCTCAAAGGATTAAGGGCAGAGCTCTAGCAGGACACTTGAAGTCCTCTCCTGCACACACACACACACACACACACACACACACACACACACACACGAGTGCACACAACACTTATATTTTCCTGCCACCTTGTCTGCTGAGGTAAGGGCTCATCCAGCATCCAGAACTATCTGTGGACCAGAATGACTGAAGCATAAATAAATACCTATAAAAATAGATATATAGTTCTCATGTTTACAAGTGTGATCCCAAGAACCTTGCAGTCCTCCCAAACATGCAATCTTCACGATAAAAACAAACAGCTGCACTTCGCCTGCTGAGTGACTCACTCCTGTTCCTCAGTCCTCACAGAGAGACTATAGCACAATCAGTAACTCTCAAATGGTAGATCTTTACTGTTTCCATGGGCCCATGATGGACATTGAGGAGTTGACACCCCGTAAGGTAGCTGAGCTCTTGATCTGTGATCATACTGATAATTGTCTTTCCATTAAGATGTTGAAGGCTGTTGGATGTTCTTCGGATGACAGTGGTGATTTCTAAATACTGGTGTCTTCTGGTGTAAAAAATGCTGGAGGGTGATGGGTCGAGGGGGAGAAAGAGAGAGCAGAGGATCCTAGCCTCTCTGGCTCCAGATAACATTGATGCTACTGTTCTCATATTCTAATAGAAGCTTGCCAGGGACTTGGCAGAATTGCCTGGTATGGTGGATGCAGTTTTGTTATTTGTATTTCTATGGATTACAGCTGAACAGAGGAAAATAAGACCTGATTCTGGACCAGAATTTGACCCACCCTGGGGTTGGAGCAAAAAGGTGAGGCCACTAGTCACGGCCAGGAAGGCATTGCCTGTGCCCTTTCCACCTTGATTGCTGCGACAGGAAAACCAGCATTCAGGCCAGAGAAAGTGACTTGGCCCAGAAAGAGTTAGTGGCAGGCCCAGAACCAGGGTATGGCTGCAAGGGCATTCTACCAAGATGACCGCTAAGACGGGATCAGCTCCAGAGCATCAGGAAGGTGTGTCCATTGTCTCTTCCTTTTCTTGGTCAAGTGCATACCCTCCTCCAAAGCAGACCCCCTCCTCCAAATTAATCTCAATGGCCCAATCTCTCTCTCTCTCGCTGTCTCTCTCCTGTGTGTCTCTTTCTCGTGTGTGGTCCTCAGTCTCTCTCCAGTGTAGGTCACCGTTTCCCTGGGCGGTTACTGCAGTCTGCTCTTTATTGCTGTGATGAAATGCTAACCAAATCCAACACAGGGGAGGAAAGGATTCATTCAGCTATAACTTCTGGGTCACCAGTCATCACTGAGGGAAGTCAGGGCAGGAACCTGGAGGCAGGAACTCAAGCAGAGACCATGAAGAACCCCTGCGTCCTGGCTTGCTCCCCATGGCTTTCTCAGCTTTCTTCTGTAGACAGCTCAGGTCCACCTGCCCAGAGGGGGCACTGCCCACAGCGGTGTTTCTTCTTCATGACCCACTTACATATTCATAAAGAACCAGGACCTGGGGAGTCCGTGAGGAGTCAGCATGGGGGAGCAATGACCAGAGGGAAGCAGAGCTGGGAAGAATTAGAGCGCTAAAGGAGGAGGGAGGGGAGATGTGGCTGACTGATACTGCAGAGACCAAGAGGACCCTGATTGGGGACTTGGGGACTTAAGAATCAGAAGATAGAAGATGTGGAGAGAAGAGACTTTGATTCTGGCAGAGTTAAAAAGAGCGAAGCTAGGCTGAAAAGGGAGAAGAGAAGGAAGGGTGGAAGCCAGTGTTGGTGACGTGTGTCTTAAAACATGGCTCACAGACACAGCTGGGCCTCCACTTGTGTGGCTCCCACGTTTGTGACCTCAACCACAGTATTCGGCAATAAATTGGGTATATAATAAACATGTACGGACCTTTTTTTTCCCTTGTCATGATTTGCTAAACAATACATAGCAATAGGTATTTACCTAGCATTGCATTGTGTTAGGCGGTACATGTGATCTACTGGTGATTTTAAGTGTGGAAAATTTGCCTATGTTATATCAAATGCTGTCTGTGCTAATCAGGGTTCTAAAAGAACAGAACAGATAGGATGAGTATATATTACAAAGGGAGTTTATTACATTGGCTTACATGTTAGTTGATTTCACATCCAATCAAGATGATAGCTTAAAGTTAGCCATCACAATGGCATTTTCCATAGCACACTTGAGTATTTCTGGGTTTTGGAATTGGAGGTTCCTGGGACCAATCTTCCAAGGGTATCTTTTTACATTTAACTAACTAACTAACTAACTAACTAACTAAACTAATTAATTAATTAATGAAACAGGGTCTCCTGTATTCCAGTCTGGTCCCAAACTTCCTGTGTATCTGAGGATGACCTTGAAGCTCTCATCCTCTGGACTTCACCTCTGAGTACTGGGATTATGGGTATACACCATGCCCAGTTTATGTGGTGCTAGAAATGAAACCTAGGGATCCACGCTTGGCTGGCAAGCCTCATTCTACCAATTGAGACACACTCCCAAACCACACTTCCAAGGACATCCAGGGACAACTGAGTAAACTAGTGTCACCACATGTCAAGAGCTTTAAAATGCACAGCTCTTATCCCAGGATTTCATTTCTAGGCATGTTGTATAGAGGAAGATTTTGACAGAAAGCTGTTTATAACACTATAATTGTGAGGGGGTGGAGAAACCTATGTCAATGTTCAATACAGGATATCAAACATGAAATTCTATTTAACCATTAACATGATGGAGAATATTTAAACCCCTAAGATTACAATATTATTTAAGCCATATTTGGGGGGTATAAAACTATATTCTGAATGAGCCAAACTTGTAAAAATAAAAAATTAGAATGACTCTAGCTGTGTGTATGTCTATTTATACATATATCCATCTACCTGCCATCTAGTCATCTAACCCAATAGACAAAGAAACTCAGAGGGAAGCCTGTTAAGATATGAGTACTTAGTAGTTATCTCTTCACTGTGGGCTTGTGGGTAATATAAAAGTATTTTTCTATGTTCTCCAAATTTCTATAGTAATTATGAATCAAGCTTATAATCAAGAAAACAAAGTTTTTAATGCTATTTTTTGTTTTTCTTTTTGACATGGGATCTCAATATGTAGCTCAGGCTGGTTTGGTACCTGACTCAATCTCTCTGATGCTTGAGTCACAGGCATTCCCCAGCATGACAGATAAAATGGGATCATAGGTATCCCCCACCATGACAGGGATGCTGAAGTCACAGGCATCCTCCACCATGACAGGGATGCTGGAGTCACAGGCATCCTCCACCATGACAGGGATGCTGGAGTCACAGGCATCCCCCACCATGACAGGGATGCTGGAGTCACATGCATCCCCCACCATGACAGGGATGCTGAAGTCACAGGTATCCTCCACCATGACAGACTCAAAGTTGCTTTTGCAATGGCATGAGCTGGTGGTAAGAAAGGAGAAACAAGGAAAGAAGACTAACTTTAAAAGGGAGAGTAATCTATGAGCACTTGTGTGTGCATCTGAGTGTGTGTATGTTCACCACGCCAGTGCAGGTGCCAGAAGAGGGTATCAGATCCCCTGAAACTAGAGTTACAGAGATTGTGAGATGTCTGATGTGGGTGCTGGGAACTGAACTTGGGTTGTCTGCAAGAGTAGCAAGGGCTCTTCACCACCGACCCATCTCTCCAGCCCCAAAGATGGACTTTCATGAAGTTTAACAGTGAAGAATTGAGGAGAAGGAGTGATCAACCAAGGAGCGGCCAGTCCAGGAAGGCTTGATTTGGGGTTAGTTTTAAAGACCCAGTACAGTATTCCACACGTGTAGGCAGGGAATGCAATAAGGGTGAAGCCCAAGACTCAAGGCAGAAAAACGAATGAAAATTACAAGGAATTCAAGGGACCCAGAAAACCCAGTCAGCAGCACAGGGGGGACTCATTTTAGAGCAAAGCTCGGAGTGAGCTCACGTGACCTGGCCGCACTCAGATGCAGAACCCAGCTAGGCGGCCTTGGTGCTCCTGGCAGGGTAGGGTCCTCTTGCTGGTCTTGCATATTCAAAGGGGCCAGGACCTTCCCTGCCTTCTCATGGGAACACCTTCCAGCTACTAGCTCTGCCCAAGGACATGGAATGTGATTGGCTCCAAGCCTAGGCGCTTTGCCTGTGCCTCTGGTGTGGGTCTGGGTGGAACCCAGAAGAACGGTACCCATTCCACAGTTCCTTCCTCCCTAGTTCCTATTCAGTCTGGTGGCTGGTATTCCCAGCTACTTGGAAGGCTGAGATGGGAAGATCGAAAGATCAAGGCCTGCCTGGACTACAGAGTGAAGTTCAAGGCTAGCCTAGGAAACTTCGATTCTGTCTTGAAATCAGAAAAGTCAAAAGAGGGCTGGGGAGATATAGCCCAGAGGTAGAGCTTGCCTTGCACGCTTCAGGGGCTAGGTCCAATCCCTGTCACCAAGACAACAAACAAAGGCACAGATCTCCCAGGGCTGAGAGCCTAGTGCCTTGTACTTTCGACCCCTCCCTCAGGCATGCTTCAGCCTCACTTCAGTGGCTCCTGTGGCGTCTCTGTTTCCCGCCTTTCTCAGCTGGTGGCCTCCGGTTGTAATCATCTCTGTAAGGAATGACAAAGTCTCCTTCAGCTCTCCCGGCTTCAACTGTTCTCCTCTCCTCATCCCCTTCGCCGGCTTCTCATCTGTAACTGTGCTGTTCCCCAACCCCCCTCACACTCCCCCTCCACCTCTGGAAATCACCTCTGCGCTTCCCCCAGATTCCATTGTCCCTGTCCAGGAGAATCTCTGACCCTCTTGCTTGTTTTCAGCTTTCTCCTGGAGTCTTGCCCTGACCTTTGTCCTGCCTGAATAGATTGCAAATATTTACATCTCTAGGTGACCTGCAGAATCCTGAGAAGAGAGGGCCAGGGTTCAATTTGTCCTATATCCCCTCACATCTGACCCGACTCTGGGAGAGTGTCCTTAAGGGTTTGTTGAGGGAAGAAGTGATGCCCTCAGCGTGTACCAGTCAAGGGAGTGGGAGTCAGCCCTGACGTCTGCTCTAGGCATGATACGGTGTCTGAAGTGCTTTTGCGATGTTATTTCCGTAGGTCTCAGAGCTACATGGGCAGGAGGAAGAGCAGGAGGATATTAATATCCTCCTAGATAATGAAACTGGCTCATTGGAAGGGACCCAGTCAGAACACAGTGAGCAACATCCCCTGTCAAACTCCAAAGGCCTGCAAACACGGGAGACATCATTACATCCCCTCCCCAGTGGAACTGCCTAGAGATTGCAAAAAAGCCACCCACCGAGGACGCTCTGTGTCATCTCTGCATCTCTAAACATGCACTTTTCGTCTTCACAGCCTGATGAAGGTCCTTGCAGGCAGAAACTGGGTCACCCATCCTTCTGCAGTCTACAGTTCTTGGCAAGTCGTAAGTATTTTGTAAATATTTACTGACTTTAATTATCCATCAAATTATTTGTTGATTTATTAAGTTAAGCTCTGATGGTGAATTTTCTGGAATCAGAGTAAGAGTTATTTTTGAGCAGATGGCCCATTCCCGGTGCCCATCAAATTAGACTAGATGGGTCATTTTCTAAGCATGGGACCAGCCCTGAGGCTATAGATAGAACAAATTCAAATTCATGATGAATTCATTAAAAATTCCAGGACAAGAAATCTTTCAGGGACACTAATGACATCCCCATTTAAGACTAAATTAATTCTGTATGGTTTAAATGTTATTACAGTAAAGTGCAAACGAACATAATTGTGACGAGGCTCCGCTTCTGAAAGGGACCCATTAAGTCAGTCAATCATCACAGCCCAGTTATTCATTAGCATGATTTGACATCTCCTGTGTTATGCGGCTTTTTTCAGTTCGCATCGGCAACATATTTATGGAGAACTTCCTCGAACACACAGGATGGCTGTATAAAGGACCGAGACAGAAGCAACCAGGTGTGACTACAGCTCCACTGAGCCCCACCAGTCCAACTAGGATGTGACAACCAGTGTCTCCTGCATCCCCCGGGGAGCTTATTACAAAGGCAGGCTCTTGGAGACTTCCTGCATCAGGACCTCAGTTTAACAACATCCCCTAGGGACCTGTATGATCATTACAATTGAAGGAGGAAATCATGGCTGTGTAACTGAAGATAGGCCAGTCAAATGAGATAACTGCAGAGCAAGGGGAAGCCTTCTCAATGAGGTCTACCACTACCCCAGTACATCCAACTCCAAAATCTCCCACTGTACCACCCTCATCTTATTGCCCTGCACAACTTTCTTCCATACTGTTTATCACTTTGGGCCTATACCACATTCTACACTACATATTTATTGTGTATGCAGTTCACTCTGTCTGTCTCACGCTAGAATTTAAGTCCATAAAATCTTTGCCCACTTATTTAGTGCAAACCCCAAGTATTTACAGATTTAAGCTCTTCAGGGGCCCATATATGATATCCCTCTGTCTTCTAGCAGTGTGAGGCTAGCCAAGTGCAGAATACAACCTTCTCAATAACTGGATGAAGATATGGAGGGGCAGGCCACTGAGAGTCTGACCTCGCTCCAGTGAGTCTATAGATAACACAAATTGGACATTTTTTTTTTTTGGCTGGGGCAGGTACAAGGGTTGGGGAGGTGGACAGGTGTGGGAGGCCAGCTCCCACTTTTTAAAAGGGCTCCTATGAGGAGGAGAGAGGGATAAGAAACTTTTAGATAGAAAGATAGCAAAGAGGAGAAAGATAGAAACACAGGATAGCTTCAGGAGGACCTGGATCAAAACCCACCAGCCCCTTCTGTCTCTTCAAAAGAGCTTTTTATAACAGTGCCAAGGGGCGGGGCCAAAGTCCTCCTCCTTGCTAGATCAAAGCACACCACACAGCCAAGTGCAGACCCTTCCAAACACCTAGTAACCACACCCATGGTCAACTCAAGCCTTTATGCAGCCCTGCGGGGGAAAGCAAACTTAGATTCTTGGACCCTGAGAAAGTTCTCACTAGGAAACCTCTGTGGTTTCTACAGATGGGCAAGCACTGGGAAGGAAATGTGATGGGGGTGTATGATGTGAAATCCTCAAAGAGTCAATGAAACTATTATGTTGGGGAAAAAAAGAACTTTAAAAAAGTCATAAAGATAACGATAAATGATAAAAGCAATATCCTTATTAAGCTCCCTTTAGTAAAGCAAAGACTGACAATGGATGCTGCCACAGGATCACACTATCATCAGTAGTGATGGCGGTGGCTGGTGATTTGTGTTGTCACCACACTGTGGAGTCTGCTGAATTCTAAGGTGATCAGAGGGATGATCTGGCTCCTTTTAGGTAGGGGATACCCACACACCTTCTCTTTTCTTTTTCCTTCTTTTGCTGGCCACCTGCTCCATCTTTATTTTCTCTATTTCCATTTTCCCTCACCTCACAGGTTCCCATGCTTCATCCAAACGCCTATGAACACGTGACCTTAGTGCTTCTCACCCCTCCTGCCTTCCAGACAGCAAGCGCAATTGACTGAAACTTGGATGTGCTATTTTATAGTCACGAGAACGTGTGAAACTGGCCTCATTTACCGCTCCCCCCAAATTACCATACTTCCTGCTTATGTGTGTGCCTTGCACAGCTGTTCCTATTTGCAGAGGCCATCACAATGCTCAGAAGATAATCAGAGAAGCTTCTTAAGAACAACATGCAGCCGTTCGGGGAGGGAAAGGAAACAAGCAGAAATCAGTGCCCGTGCTGAACTGGAGTGGTAATGAGCTCAGACGGGAACCCTGCTGGGACCTCCTCCACCAACCCACACAGCTGGTAGGTTTGTGGTTTACACAACCCGGTTAGTGATGCTCTGCGTTTGGCTGCTGAACAGGCACGGGCCCTCCTCACCACGCAAGCCATTTCCTGAATGTGTCTTTGGTAGAGGGAATTAAACTGCTAACTTGTTACTTGCTCCTCCAGGGTTTCATGACTTTATCTGACCTCTAGTGCTGCCATCATTGCTTAGGCATAGAAAGATCACATTTAGGCTGATTAGCTTCGTTTAAGTCTCCAGGCAGTGTTCAGTCCAGTCTAATTACTTCTTTTCCCCAAAGTTAAAAGAAAAGTTAACAGTACCCAACTTGAGTATAAAACAGCAGACACCAGGAGACTGGAGAGACAGCGGGGTGGCGGCGAGTGTTCCCTGCTGCCTCCAGGACCCAGTTTGGGATCTCAGCACCACACCTGGAACTCAAGTACCAGAGGATCCAGAGCCCTCTTCTGGAGTCTGTGGGGACCTGCATCACACATGCACAGCTGCACAGACATACACATGCACACATGATTAAAAACAAAGGAAATCTTTAAAACATAATAATTTATCAAATGATAAGCCCAGTGTGAGTCATGAAGACCACTGTCTCTTTCCTTTAGAACATTCACTAGTAAAATTCAACCACAGCCTGAAACCCACCACCCTGCTTACCAGTTGTTGGTTCTCAAACCTGCTTTGCCATTTTGATCTTTTCCTGATGTTGTTCGACCTCATTCACATGGTGTTTCTAACCTGTGCTTTTTATAGTCATTTGCTTTTCAGGCTGCGCGTGTTTGGTCGGTCACTCGAGTGCACTTCTGAGCTCTAGGTGAGCATTTGACTGTAAAGATATATTCGAGCTATTTAATAATTTTACTTAGCAACAGTGCGGGTGGTTCTGGGGGGAGTTCCCAGTGTTTCTCAGTTCTGTTTTCCAGGTCAGCTCTATAGTTAGTAGAGACTATGAAGTGGAGGATGTGTCACGAGACCGCCGTCTCCAGACTGTTGGTCATTTAATCAGGACACAGACACTCACGCTTCCTGGGAAACACCTGTGGCATGAAGAGGTGGCCATTGCTGCACTGCTCTCACCGCCAGCTTAGTGGTGGGCCTGTGGGCATGGGAAGCAGGGCATAGGATGGCAGCTGGTTGGCTGGGTGTGGCGGTCTTCCATTCCCATTGTCAAGACCCAGGCTCCACAAGCAACCAGGGCCCACTGAGCCTAAAAACCACTCTACCATACCAAAAGTGTGCGGTTGGTGACATTATGGCATGACAGGAGAAATAAATGTCCCCTCAGTTTGTGTGGGAAGCTGGACTGAGATCCTTCCAGTAAGCCTTGAGTGCCCAACTCCATCTTGCTCATGTTTTCATTCCCCCCATAGCTTTTCCCTCCCCCTCCTTCCCATCTCCCTTCTCTCCCTTTGCACTCCTCCTTCCTGCCCCCCCCTCCCCTAGCCTTTTGCTGCTTTCTCTCTTTTCCCTCCCAAATCAACTAGGAGTCTACCAAATGCCACTCACCTGAGGTCCAGTGAGGTCCAGTGGTCGGCAATGTACAAGGTCCGTTCAACGTGAGAGTTCTTGACCAGGTCGGCACATCCGAGCCCCCCGCCCCAGCACTGAAATATAAAAGATTCTCAGGCCCACCCAGGCCTACCCCATTAGAATTCGAAAGGGCACAGACTAAGAAAGGGGTTTTGAAAACTCTTCCCTGTGACTTTGTTACGCATACAACCGCCACCCTGCGGGCGGACAGTAGTCAGGCACTCCGTGGTGAGTGCTGGGAAAGAGGTATGAACAAGAAGCTGTGGCAGCAGAGAGAAGCCATGCACGTAGCTGTTAAAGAGATTTGGTGGTCGGGGGAATGTCATAGGGGTAAACTGAGTCTTGAATGAGGACTGGGAGGCTTACTGGGTTTTAAGGGCAGATGAAAGCCCAAGAGATAGGAGAGGTCATTGGACAGATCTGTAGGTCACTTCAGGGGCTCTCTCGTTCAGCATAGCTGGGTGAGCATAAGCAAAGAGGGAGAGCACTGGAGTGTGACCAGGGTGGCAGCCAGGGGCCAAGTGGTGCCAGCATTAGCCGTCTGCCAACTCGTTTGAATTTTTGCCTGAAATCTGTGGGAAAATCTTGAGAGTTTTAAAGAGGACATAATAGAATCATATTTACATTTGAGATGAGTAAACCCACGGCGGTGCTATGAGACCAAGGCGAGGAAGACCATCAAGGGAGTTCTTACAGTCACGTAAAACCCAGGGTCAATCCCCACTGTGATTTAAACATGAGATCATGACGGCTATGTGAGTCACTCGGGCGGAATTTACCGGTCAATTTCCAAATGTGTCCCCTTGTTCCTGTGCAGACCGAGTGGGTGGTACTCCTCCTGTAATGCCATAATCTACCACTTTAACCTTATTGTTCAGGGTTGCACAAGGCCATTGTCATGCAATTACATCAGATACTTTGAGCATATCCCTCCTCATACCTCTTGGCCCCCACTTTCTATGAGTCCCCTTTGTTCCCCAGTTTCACATCTACTCAGTCATCTGTAATAGATGGTTTGTGCATCTCTAAAGTCTAGGACCCACAAATGAGAGGAAACGTGTGAAATTTTCTGAGACTGACTTAATTCTCTTGATATAATTATTTTACCTGACACCAAGCAATCCAAGGGAAGAAAGGTCTGTTTGGGGGCACAGGTCTAGGGGAACATTCGGTCATGGTGGAGAAGGTACACTATGGGAGGGGAAGGAATAAGAGGGGTCATGTGTCCACAGTGACAAAGCAGAGCATGATGAACGCTGGTATTCAGCTCTTTCTCCTTGTTACTCAGTCTGGAACCTCAAGCTATGGAATGGTGCCACCCCTGTTTAGGGTAGGCCTTTCTACCTCTATTAACATAATATATACCCAGCAATTTGTTTGCATATTGATTCTAATTCTCATTAGCTTGATAAAATTAACCATCACAAAGTCTGAAGCAGCCAGGGAGGACACATCATTCAGCTTCCTTCATTGGACCTGCTACCTTCTGTGGTCGTCTAACAATGGACGTAAAGGATCTCCCTCTTCCACAGGCCATGATGGCTCCCAGGCCTAGCGCCCAGGTTCCCACTTTCAAGTCATTCCTGTGGTCCTTCCACTGTAGAACTCCTGAACCCACCTTCTGGTTCCATTGTTCAGTCTATCTCTAAGCCCGGAGCAGCCAACAGAGAATAGGAAAAGACAGGTCAAAGAAGATTCTAGAATAGGATGGGGAAAAAAATCGTCCCCCTCTTGGCAGTACTCTGGCAACATAGTAGTGTCACCATTTTCCTCTCAGTACCAGGACAAGGACTCAGAATCATTGCCCACCAGTCCTACATCCAATCAGCCCCACAGAAGGGCTGCCAGACTTGTGCAAAACGGGTCTTCCCAACGCTGGGGTGACTCCTGGATTTTGGAAGACCAACATCGGAATTTTTGCAGCCAAGATATCAGCTGGTCCAATGAGTCTGGACAGAGCAGTCTGGACTTGCTTTTAATAATGCAGTTTTGACTTTCAGAAAATGCCCTGGTGGAGGAAGGAAAACTCACGATGCAAAGGCCTGCACTCCAAGCACAAGGCTCGAGGAAGAGTTATGACAGCAGCAACAGCAGCAGCCCGGCTCCTCTTGGGGGTCTGCCAGCGCCCCACACTAGACAGTCTTCTGGAGTCTACACCATGCGCTCTGAGGTAATCAATTTAAGAGGCTTTTATGAGATGACGGAGCACGTTACTTAAAGCATTCCCATTTATTTTGCCTTACTCTATGTTTTTATTACCTAGAATTTAAATCCAATCCATTTGGCAATGTTTTACAGAAGCGGAAAGGCAGGAGAATAGGAATTTGTCAGCCAGGGAAAGGCTGATGGGACCAGCCCCTAGGGAAGTGCCCACGGAGGTGCCTAAGGGTGGGGAAACTCGAAAGCCTCCCCTCCCCCCCATGGGTGAGATGGAAAGTTTCTCATTGCTTCAGGAGGGTGTCCCTGCTCCTTCATCTTGGAGGGAATTGAATCCAAGGCCTTGATCACACTAGGCAAGTACTCCACCACTGAACTACATCACCAGCCCTTATCCACAATTTTAAATATTTTTCTAAGGGCTCATTCTCACCATTTTTCTCTCAAAAATCTCCCTGGGGTGGGAGCTGGCTCCAGGCTCAGCATGGGAAGGAGGGGATCCTGGTCATATTCTCAAAGCACGCTCTTCTGCCTTATGAACTACATTAGTGCTGGCCACAGGGGTTCTGCCCTATACTGGACCCTCTTTAGCCTGAGCTGTGATGAATTAAACAAGCTGAATTACTGCAGAAAACTCCTTTCCATCCTTTGCTGAGCATTCATTGAGGGCTTACTATATGCCAAGCAATGCTGCTGGATTCCACATGCTAAATGCTATAGACAATGTAGTCTAGCATATATCCTGTATGTTATATAGGGTGATATTACACCTCTGTACATTATCTGTTGTACCAACTGAGCACACTACAGTCTACACACATTGAGGAATGTGTGTAATATATTGTACAGGTAACTATATATGCTAAAAAATGCATTGCCATAAAAGGGATTGTGTGAATATATGTTGAATAAATGAATCTCATACTTAAAAAGAAAAAAGAAAGAAACAAAGAAAAAGAAGACATTTCATGAACTAGCTTGGTGGCTCAGGCCTCTAATTCCAGCTACTCAGGAGGCTGAGTCAGGAGGATTATAAGATCAAGGCCTGTCTGGACTGCAGAATGAGTTCAAGGCCAGCCTAAGCAAGTAGTGTGTCAAATCCTGTGTCAGAGTAAAAGGAATAAAGAGACCGGAGATTGTTTTAGAGGCTGTTCTCAGAGACACTGCTGCTCACCTTCCCCCACCAAGGGTAGGTCTGTCAATCACCAGGATCCTGGTTCCACTGTTCAGTCTCATCTCAGGTTCAGGACCACACCAAGCTGCCTCCCTTTGCTGTTGACTCTGCACCTGGAACACATCTTAAAAAGGAGGAAGACAGTCGAGAATCTAAAATGGGATGGAAGGAAGTCTTCCTCATCCCTAGAGTTTTCTGGCAGCAGGAATGATGCCATGCTTTCTCAGTGCTGTGATGGATAACGGGACTGGCTCCTTAGCTGAGGTAAAGAGGACCTGCTCAGCCAGCTCTGTCACCTCAGCATTCTGACTACAGAGACCTATAATCAGGACAATTATATATATATAACTCAGGATGGAACTCATCCTGAGTGGGGACAGCGTGGTCTGCATGGTGGCTGAAGCCATTCTGGAGCTCTATTCTGTTCAGTCATGGCCACACACCTCACATCTCATTCTTTTTGTCAGGCCATGTGATGGTTTGAATAGGAATGGCCCCCATAGGCTCCTATATTTGAATGCTTAGTCACCAGGGAGTGGCACTATTTGAAAAAGATTAGGAGGTGTGGCCTTGTTGGAGAAAGTGTGTCACTGGGGACGGGCTTTAAAGTTTCAAAAGCCCAAGCCAGGCCAGTGGCTTTCTCTTCTGGATGCCTGTGGATCCCAATGTAGAACTCTCAGCTCCTTCCCCAGCACCATGTCTTCTTGCATGCCACCACGCTCCCTGGCATGATGAGACTGGACTAACTCTCTGAGACTGTAATCAAGCCCCAAGGAAGTACTTTCCTTTGTGAAAGTTGCCATGGTCACGGCTTCGGCAGCCCAGGTGACAGAGTCCCCACCCCTGCTTACTGCATAGCCTTTCAGCCATAGTGCTGTCCTCAAAAGGTAGTTAAATTGGTCCCTAAGGGTTTTCTTTACTTTCCTTTTAAAACAAAGGTCTCATATCACCCAGGCTGGCTTCAAATTCACTATGGAGCTGAGGTCTCTACCTCTCTACAAGTGCTGGGATGACAGGCATGTGCCACTTTATCTGGTTTTATGTAGATCAGAAGAATGGACTGTGGCTTCATGCATGGTAAGCAAGAATTTTACTAACTGGGCTACCTCCCAGCACCTCTAAGTTAGGTTTTCTGAGTAAGAAAACTGGACCTACAGACCCTATCTCTGTAATCTAGGTAGCTTTGGTCTGTTCACTTCCTTGGTCTGGTCAGTAGAGGCCAGAGGCAGAGGTACTTGCCCACAGGAGAAGTCATTAGTAAGATGCACCACAAGGACATATCTGATACCACATTCATGATTTTCCATGACCCCATGGCTTAGGAAGGCCTTCTCCACCCCCTAGTCAGACGATGGGAAAACTTAGTAACCAGAAAAGATAACAGCTAATTTCCCTGGATATCCAAGCTCTGACACATTGCAGGTGAGCATGGAGAGGGGATGAGTTCACTGCAAGGGCTCCCAGATTTATGGGTGCCATGGGCTGAATGGACATGTTCCTCTAGAATCCTTAATTGAAATCTAATTCCCAGGATGATGATTTAAGAGGTGAGGCCTATGGGAGGTGACTAGGTCATGAGGGTGGGACTGCCAGGAATAGGGACAGAGCCTTAGAGAGGTGGCCTGCTAGTCTCTTTTGCCATGAGAGAACACACAGAAGGGCCCACTGGGAATGAACTCTGATCAGAGACTGGATCCGCACCAGCTTCCACCTCCAGCTCAGAGCCAAATATTCTTATAGTTTAGAAATTACCCATCGTGTGGCATTTTGTTACAGCAGCGGAAACAAACTAAGACAAGTGGGAAGTAAAAGCTAAAAGCATACACAGAGGAAGTAATGAAGAGGGTGGGTTCAGGGAGAGGAAGAAGAATGAGGATGAGGGGAGAGATTTAACGACCGCGTTAGCAGCGATCACCTCAGTACTTCAGTAGTACCTCACCCAGAGTCCTCCCTCCCCTTTGCAGAGTCACAGTCAGCCCTGAGTCCTTTTAAGGCCTTGGAGGTTTGGCCTTCAATACTGGGAGCAGAAGCTCTGGAGTTCCAGAGATGTGGTGATGTTCACCTAAGACAAAGTGGTTTCTGATGCTCATTGTGAAGGTCGCCTTTGGAAGTGGCCAGTGTTCCTTCTTGTTTTACCCAACCAGCTCTCTCCCCAGCACCCTTTGCTTTGAGATCACAGATGGACGGTCATAATTGGCTGCTCAGTTCAGTGACCACAGAACTAGTGTTTTAGCAGAGTCAAGCAACTGCCCTGGTGTGTCTCTGAGAAGAAAGTGGATCAGAGGATTGCCCAGGGCTAATTAATGATCACATTCTCTTTCCTCCACCTTCCACCTCCTCCTGGGCTTTCTCTCTTTCCCTTTTCCAGAATTCTCTGATTGAGTGGATGAATCCCACAGTGATCATGCGAACCAATGTCAATCGAATGTGTAATGCCTGCCAGGCCTGCTTGGAAGCACGTCCCATAATCACTCACTTAATCCCCCTGACAGACCTGCACAAGGGCACCATCCATATCTTCGTTCTAGGGGCTGGGACTTGAAAGCAGAGCATTTCTGTCCCTTGTCAAGGGCACAGCACTGGTAAAAGGATGTGACCCAGGCAGGTCACCCCAAGGGTCTTTGACCTCGCACAGGCTCCTCTTCTGGTCTGTTGGGCTTTTCTTTCCACCTGGCAAGAATGAAGTGGAGTCAGGGAGGGAAGACCTAGAGAGCCGCGGCTGGACAGACACACACTTGCAAGGTCAGCTGCGATGAAACTGACTAGGTGTGGGGCATACAGCAAATTGCATTGCCTCTCCATGCCTCAGCGTCCTCATGTGCAAGTGGAGGATAAGGGCGTCTGTCCCAAACGTGGAGCGGAGGATTAACGTGTGCCTGGAACAGAAATCAGATCAACTAACGGAAGTAACTGTGGGGGTGGCTTTGATATCAAGCCATCATTTCCACATCAGGGCTGCCTGTGGCCATCCCAGGAGAGCCCTGCCTCCCGGAGCGGCAGGGACTCTGCTGTCTTGACTGGAAGATCGCAAATTCTCCCTCCCAAAGTCTTTGACAGGTGGGAAAGGGATGGCATTTCCAGACCCACAGCAGAAGAATAAAACATTTACAGGTTGTAGTAGTACGTAGTGTTCATTCAATTTGCACAGCTTTTTAGCCAACAGAGGCTAAGAACAAAGGCAAGTGCCCACCATCAGAACAGGGCAAGGGGCAAGCCAGTGTTCACAGCCGGGCACCTAGTAGGTAGTGGCCTTTCCTGTTGGCATAGTGAGTTGCAATGATAGAGACAAATGTATTCTGTGGGACCCCTGTCTTTGTGGGGCTTTATCCAGTGAGTGGACCTGCTGCCTCCTGACCCCTAGCTGTGACAGCCCTGGTACCAGGTGAACTCTACTCTGTCTGCCTCACTGGTACCCTTTCCCCCTGCCAGTACACAGCATACAGGGCGGGGAAGAAAAGAAAAGAAAATGCCTGGTGAGGGAAGAAAAAGATCCTTTATGTGGCCTGGAAAATTTAAATTGAGAAGTTAATCCTGCCTCAGTACCATGACAACAGAGAGATGCAGTTATTATGGGACACTTATTTTGTCAACTGATTGTTAATTTCTCATTATTTGCTTCTCACTTTCTTGGGGAAAATTCCACTTTCTGCTCCTCTGCCCCACGGGTAGATGTCTTAGATATTGATTGTGTTTCGCTTATTAATTCCATTTTTATGCTTTCAAAAAATATCTTTTTACTTTATTATTCCCTAGAGCTTGTAATAAGTTGTATAAGTGTATGGCCCCAATTATCGTCTCTCTGTAGGCAGAAAAAATATTATACCTGAGATCCGACCATCAGCTGACATCTGCTGTGGCGTTTCTCATCTCTTGATGGCCAGGACTCCCTTCATTTCTCTTTTCCCAACACTCTGGTTTAAAGGGGAGCCTTGGAAATCTAGCCCTGTGCCAGTATTCACTGCTTTCTATCTCACATCCAAGGCTCTTCAAACGAAAATACCAAATTGGGACTGGTGAGATGGCTCAGGTACCTGCCACCAAGTCTGATGTTTAATCCCTGGGTCCCTCATGACTAAAGAGAGAACCAACTCCCACAAGTTGTCTTCTGACCTCCACACACAAGCCATAGCATATATGTTCATACTCACTCACACACACACACACACACACACACACACACACACACACACACACAACAAAAAAAATTGATCCCACAAAGCTATTTCCAATCCTGAAATAAGAATTAAACTCCATAAAATTGCATTGTTTTTATTCCTCCAATATAAAGATCCTTGGATACCTTTGTCCTTGGACATTGCAAGCTAGAATAATTTCGTTTTCTATATAGCCTTATCGAAGACAAGAGACCCTTAGCTTATCGAACATGGACCATCACCTGGGAAAATACCTGACCAAGTCACTAAAGGGAGACCTGGTTTGATTTGGTTCAGAGTTTCAGAGGACCCATCATGGCAGGGAAGGCGTGGTGGTGGGGGTGTGAGCAAGCTGCTTGTTCACATGGAGGCAGACAGGAAGTAGAGAGCTTGGACTGGAACAGGGAACAGAATGACCTTCAAAGGCCCACCCCAAGTGGCCTACTTCCTCCAGTGGGACTGCCTCCCTTTTGTAGGTTCTAGACCCTCTCTAGCTGGGGGCCAAGATTCAGATATTGTCTATGGGAGACATTTCCTACTCAAACCATAATACTCATTCTATTCCCACCCAGAAAGTGCCTTTACCCACAAGGCTAAGGAGGAGGCTTTGCATTTCACCTCTAACAGAGAAGGAGAGAGGAGTTTCCCACCCTGGAATCTGACTAATTCATTATCCCCGGTGTGAGCACCTACTGTATACCAGTCTCTGAGTTAATCATGGGCCTAGAAACAGAGACCCTGGGAGGATCTCAGGGAAAAAAATGAACTGGATTCCAGTGTCCATTCTTTAAGCATAAAACCAATGGAGAGTTATGGTTAGGAATCTGGGAGGCAGAAATTAAAATGACAAGTTTGATTATTGGTAGAAACCGATTGAAGGACATGTTTTAAATGCTCAGCCTCCGGTTCCCTCACATACCTGTCCAACCCGTTACTGTGGAGCTGGACCATGGCAGCGATCTGCAAAAGGCAGAGCATGTTGGGCAGCTTTCTAGGAGGGTGAAGATGGTGAGGCATGCACAGGCTGATGGACAGACAGACAGACAGATCTGAGGGAGGAAAGGCAGCACCAGGACACTGGGTCCTCTGTCACTGTCAGTTTTGAGATAGATAGACTATTATTGAAGTGTAGAGAAGAAGTCAGTAAGGGTGGGGCAGGGACAGGAACGGGATTCTGGCTAAAGCCACTCCATCAGTGTTACCTCTAACTAACGTGCTTTGACCTCTCAAAGGAGAGGACAGCTCGGTGGGGAAGAGGCTGCGAAGTGAGGACAGGAAACACAAAATGGCACAGGGCAGGTAGGTGGGCTCAGCACCAACCCAGTTGCTAGGCAAACTGTAAATGAATGTAGCATCACCTCAGAGCTCTAAAAGCCTGTTCTCCAGAGGCCAGCTCAAGAGGGAGGTGACGTGCAGAGAGTGACCAAGGGGACATCTGTCCCCCTGGGTCTCTGAAGATCAGGCCCTCTCCACCTCCATCTCTTCTGGTGTCAAGGAGTAAGAACTGAGCATGTGAGCAGATGGAGACGTTCACAGCCACGGGTTACGCTGTCTGTGTGCCTCCCAACCTGTTCTTGATTCATGTCATGTCGCACTGGCTGTTATGAGCCCTACAGGGACAGTCTGCTTTCTCTCGGAGTCTCTCTCTTTTACCCGTGGAGGTGGCAGTTCCAATCATCTGCCCACCTCCCAGAGTCTCTGCTGTGAGCCTTCCGGAATGATGTTTGCTCAAAGCCGGCTGCTCTTAGAGGCATAGGCCTCTGTAAACACCGAGTTTCATTACTAGACGATGATGAATTTTTAAAATGCCAATTCTGGCCTTCACTCTGGAGTGTGTAGCTCAACTCTGCATACAATTCGCTCCTTCTTCATCAAACACCTCGGGTGCTTCACCTCCGTGCTGAGGACATGGCTTCTGGTACTGGCCAAGGCCACAGACAGGTGCTTCCCGGTGCCAGGATGTTCCTATGAGTGCCGGAGTCTGCTGCCACCCGGTGAGTGGGAGAGCTGGAGGAATGCAGGCCCAGGTGGTAGTCAAGTTGAAGGTAGTAATTTGTGTCTTAGGTGAAGTCTCCTGAGTTGTAAATGGGGGTCTCACCTTTGAACATTTTACATAAAAAGAGAACATGGTGAGGGTCACACATGCACATCTGTGGCTGAGTTTACCCTCCCCCTACTGTCCCTGCCAAGCCTTGACACACCTTTTCTTGACCTTGATGCTAAGTTTCAGTCGCCGGACCCTGTTGTAAGCAATAGAGCTGAGCTCCAGAGGAAGCTGCCCCTAGTCAGGTGGGAAGGCAATGCCCCATGGTGTGCAATTATACTACTGCTTCTTAGCATTTTTTTCAGCTTGACATGAACATTTCAGTTGGAGATTTCATCCTGTTTCAAGTTTATGCCCCATAGCAAATCAAGAAGGCTTGGTTCAAATCCTGATTCCACTGCTGGCTGGCTGTGGGATTTAGGCACTATTACTTAATCTTTTGAGCCTCATGTTAGCTACTTTCTGAGTTTTGTGACCAAAATACCTCGTAGAAACAGCCTAAGGGAGAATCACACTGGTTTGGGCTCCTGATCTCAGAGGGCTCAGGCCATGAGTAAGCACCTGCCCATCTGTCCTTTAGCAGAGCATCATGGTGGTGCCGGGGGTGGGGGGGGGAGCACGTGGTGGGCAGCAGCTGTTCACATCGTGGATTGAAGGACCAGCAGCTACTGGCCTCATACCTCATTTGTCCTTATTTACCTCTCTCCCATCGGCAACCTGACTGGCAGCTACCAAGCCATAAAAATTTTAAAATAAGAAAGGAAAGGAGGGAGGAAGGGAGGGATGTTGGGTGTTAAATTGGCTCTTCGGAAGGAGGCACTGAGCTAACAAGGAGTCAAACAGAAAGATATGAACAGAACAGCGACAGGCCCAGGGAAAGTGTGACAGGTGATATCTCCAAGAACAATCACGCTACAGGAAGCGAACTGGTCACACCACGGCCATTTTGCTGACACCCTGGCAGGGTGTTTACATTTTATGACACATTTGGAAACATGACAGATCTCACAGAGCTGTCTGGATCACCACTGCCATGATCCAATCCATCCCTTCATTTTCTTATCTACTCGTCACGCTTGTGAGGTTTGTGACCATGTGCTGCAGCGTTGTGCCTAAGAGGAGCTCAGCGTCGATGGGGAGATGCGCTTTCATCTCAAGGACTGAATAGGAATTTCCCGGGATGAGTGTGGCCGGGGGAGGGTTAGGCATAAGACTGAGAACCAAATCAGAGAAAGGAAGAAAGATTAGGGCACGGGGACAAAAACTACTTAGAGCTCAAATAATATGATGGTCCATTTACAATATTTATGGTGCCAAACAGCTAGGCAATCCTAGAGGAAAATTATTTTGAAGTAAAATGTCTTTTCTCTCAAAATTGATCCAACAATTATCTGGCAATGTTAGAAAGGGAATCAAGATGATTTATGATACAGCTCCCTTATTCTCAACTGAAAGAAAGCAAGTTCCATTTGTCTGAAGTTGGAGTGAATACTGTTGGTCCATGACAGCCCTGGCAACTCCTACTGTCTTCACTCATGGCTCAGCTCGGCCTCCTGGTGCAGGCAGCAAATGTGGGCAGCCCTCAGCAAGTACAGGAGAAACACACAAACCTGTCCAGGTGGGGACTCTGAGGTCTGTTCTGCATGGGCTCCCAGAAGCTCCAGGGAGATGAGGTGTTGCCCACAGCTCATGGCTACCCTCCTGCCTGGGTTCTTTCTCTTTTCTATCTCCCCACTGACTTCCCAGTGTCTCTGGGGATCACGTCATAAATAGACTACTTGCATCCAAATCTGTGAGTCAGGATCTGTTTCAGGAGGAATCTGTACTGAGACAACAGGAAAAAAGTAAAACCGGAAATCTCCACATGTCAACAGACCCTGACTCCTTGAGCCTGACCTGTCACTTGGGATGTCTTCCACAAACAGCTAGAGCCTGGATCCTGAGGATGTGGGACACCTGACCACAAATGGCCAATCTCAAGACATACAACTGGCACTGTGAATTTTACTGCCTAAGAAGACACTGAGGCACACGCTACCCATCCAGATATGGACCCCACACAAATGTCACACAAGACGAGACCAAGTGATTTTCCTTCTGCTATCAAAGAAAAACTTCTACCCCCCTCTTAAGAGTTCTTTGCTATGTCTCTGTCTCTCCTGGCAGCACACTGTCTCTACAAAAAAAATCTTTTTCTAACTCTATTCTTATCTACTTCAGCTGCTCACCATCATTCCCAGTCTGACAGAAACACTTTAGAGTTTCAATTGTGTCCCCCAAAAGATATGCTGGAGTCTCCACCCAGCCCCTCCTCCCCTGCCTGCCCTAATTTGGAAATTAGGGATCTTTGCACTGTAGTCAAGATGAGGTTGTCCTGTATCAGGGTAGCCCCTGGGCCAATATGAGTGATGTCTTTCTGAGAAGACAGACAGACACCACAGTGAAGAATACCATGTAAAATGGAGAGAGTGAGGGGCGCAACTGCACACAATGCCAAGAGCCATCAGGCCAGACACTAGGAGCGACCCATGGGAAGGGTACTCCCCAAAAATTCCCGAAGGAGCTGACCATATTGAGCCGGGACTTTGGACTTCCAGACTTGAGAGGTTTTTTTTTTTTATTCCTTTGGACCTTCCAGTGTGTGATGTTTCACGACGACACTCCCGGGAGACTCCTTCTGAATGTCCCCAGAGCTGGGGCCTCCTCAGCTGGTGCTTCCTGCATCCCTTGGTGCTAAGTCTGCATCATTGTTCTGGGGTCAGGTTGTAATGACTGGACAGAACAGACAAAGGAGGCTAATGGACTTTTCTAGAATCCTCCTGTCAGCAGGAGCAAGGAGAGAGGCCCAACTCCACTTTGTCACCCACAGCAGCCCAAGGAGTTCAGTTGATCCTTTGGGACCTTGATTCGGGGAAATCTGGATTTTTCAATGGAGAACAGACTTTGGAATGAGCCGGTATGAATCAGAGGTAGACTGTGATTAAAAGAGCAGTAAAGGTTCCCTGGAAAGAAGAAAGCACCCCTGAGGGTGTGGTTGAGCACTACTAACATGCTGAGAATCACAAGGATCTTAGCTATCCCCAAATAGACCTATTGTGGCTCTCAGTCACGTCTCACTGGGCCACTAAGAACCTTTTTTTTCCCCTTCTCCTTTAAAAAAATGAAATTAAGTTATAAATGGCTCTAAATATGCCTTGAGTGGAATCACAATCTCACAAGATAAAACCAGGAGCTAATGGGGCTGCACAGTGTTAGGGACATGCCTTTTCACAGAGAAGGGGGTTTCTGGTGAGATTCCCAGAAAACTGTAGGTTTCTGGTGGAAAACCCAGCAAGGACTTAAGTAAATGTAAACTGTGTTGGGATTCAGCCTCCAGGAGGCTTTTACCAGACTCCAGGGTGGGGGTATCTTTTCCTTTTCAGGTCCCCATAAGGATTCCCTGCCTTTCTATCCTGTCCCTTCCCAAACTGGCTACAGCTCATGAGAAAGGCGCATGATCAGGTAGTCTAGACAGAAGGCACTGGGAAATCCCAGAGCTGTAGCAGGATTCACAGACCTTTGCTGATCGCAGTCACAACCCCCAGAGAGCACACATACCTGAGCTAACACATCTTCCAACACAAGGCATGCTGTTTGCCGCTTGGAGATGGATCATGGTCCTGGCCAAACACTGGCGAGGTATTGACTTGAGGAGTTAATGTAACGTTAGGCCATTCTTAAGTCACATTTTTTAATTCAAATCTTTTGGTTGCTGATACTTCTGTTCCATTGTTAGGGGAAACAAAGAAACCAGCCACCGAGTTTTCTTGAAATTGTTTTAGCCTTTTATCAGAATCAGATTCCTCCTTTCAAGCCTTCAAATGTCTGTATCTTTTCTAATCTAGCTTTGTGGCCAGCTCTGGGGCCACTAGCCCGCACATCAGTGCTTGTCTATGAAAAAGTGACTCTGCTTTAATGTGTCTGACTTTGAGCCCAGAAGATGGACGGACAGAGGAGAATAAGCAGAGCCAGAGGAAGATGCTCCACACCTGCTCCTGAGGCTGGGGACGTGCTTCTGATGTCCTTGTCACCTTTGAGTTTTCCTCATGGTTCCTGAAGATAAGGGCAGGAAGCAAAAACTGAGTAGAGCCAGTGGCTGCCAGTGACCACAGCAATCTGGAAGTCTCTCTTAAGCATTCGATCTTACCGTCTACGGACAGAGGTTACCATGGTAACTCCTGGGGGCATTTTTTAAACAGGCAGAGATACATTTCACTACTCGGAGGTAGTTGGTTAAGAAAATCTGTCTTGACAAAGAGTGGACGTGCTAATTTGAGACAGACGTCAAGAGACTGCCTGAGGCTTAGAGTGCCTTCTTGAGCAGGGGTGCGAGATGATCAAAGTACCCTCCGTGTTTACTCGGCCTTCAGCCTCTCAAGGCAGTGAGTGGGCAGCACCTACAGCCTTTGGAACAGCCTCTTTTTAAGAAGGCAGCAGAGCCAGCCAAAGACCCTGTCAGTGCTGCTCAGAGTAGGGTCAATGGCTCCATGGGCGCCTAGTCAGGGAGGCCAGCTCTCTTACTACTCAGTTTTCCTGTTCTTAGCAAGCTCCTGTGTCTCAGGAGATACACCACGATAGGTTTCACATGCATTTGAAATTGGAATTCATTTCTAGCTGTGTGGCTTCGTCTCCTAATCTCTCCTGACCATGAGACCCCTTTGTGTTAAATGAAGATACACTGTTTATACTGGGGGCTGCTGATGAGCAGGAAACAGATCACATCTATAAGCTGGCTATGTATGCTGGATTGGTTCCTTCCCATAATTTTTCACCTTTGCTGTCTTTATGTAGAGAAGAGCGGCTACTATATGGCTCTGATCCCAACATCTAGGACTCGGGGACAAGAGAATCAACAATTTGATGTCAGCCTGGGCTACTGGAGAAAGACCACGTCTTCTGTTCCTCCACCCCGTAAGGAGTGATGGTAAGCTATAGAAGAGCATGTCACACCCATGTTTTTGTGGATATCTGAATGGCATAAGAGCACGAGAGTAACTACGTCAAGTGTAGGAGAGATGTCCACAGAATGAAAGCATGATGTCCCAACAGAGTTGGACTGAAAGGAGCATATGTGTCAGGAAGTCAACCTTGCTGTGACGGCTTGTGTAAATAAAGATGACTCAGGTCTGGAATAGGACAAAGTTGAAAAGGGGCCGGCCACAAATGGAACAACAAAATGGGTGTGGTGGCACCTATGTGCTCCCATTAACCCAAAAGACAATCTGTCACCTCCAAGTTAATAAGAGGTAGTTTTTCTGGAGCCAATAGGAGTGACCATGCATGGGGACACAGATACATGTTGCCCCAAATACCATGTTCTACTGTGGAAGTAGTTATGGCATTTTATTAGTGACAGAACACGGAAGCCATAAATCAAGTCATTTACCAAATACAGTGGTGAGGTCCACAGGTGGGTGGGTTACAGCTAGGCAGGGATGACTCTGCTAAGTGTTGTGCCTGCGTCTCAAGACCCCCAAGTAAGATCACCGCAGAGCCGATATCCGATGCAGAACACATGGGTTTATTAATAACAAGCAAGCCCAGGCTTGGTCTGTGTCCAACATTCAACACAGCAGGTGGAGGAGGACGGCCCTGAGCTCTCAGGGTGAGGGGTTTTTAAAGGGAAAACTGCAAGCAGGGTGGTACAAGCCTTGGCATCATATAATTGGGTGAAGATATGTAATCTTTTAATTTACTAGTTGGGGGTTACAGTTATCATTTTTGGGCAGGCCTGGACAATCCCAGGCTCTGTCCTTGAGCTGCCATGGGGGCTGGCTGGCCTCACATGTTCACACTGACCCATGCACATAGCTCTAAGTTGGTGAGGGGTCCCAGACAGTAAACAATTGACTGAACCTTGAGAGGTCAGAGTACGTGCAGAAAGGGAGCTACTGCATGGACTGTGTCTTTTGTTCACGGCCCTCCCAGAAACTGCTCACTCAAGTCTCAGGAAACTGAAATTGAGGCCTGACCTCTGAGAGAAGACTGAGCAGCCTCTTATGGCATCCACTTAGTCCTTTCACTAAGCAGTTGTAGAGGCAATCTGATGCTCTCTCAGCTTTTGGATTGGTGGAGCCAGTGGTCTGCTAAAAATATACCTAAGAGGTATGGATAGTTACAAGGATGTTAGGTCAGACCTAGAGGTGGCAATAGATGGCTTGCAAAGGGACTAAAATAGGCCCAGATAATTTGGCTCTTGTCTACATTTTAACTCTTGTGGAGTCTTTGACACAAGTGAGGTTTTTTTTTTTTTTTTCTTAGAACTTCAGTTCACACCAGTTGGGGAGTTTGAGGCTAGCATGGGTTACATGGTAAGTCTCTGTCTAATAAAATAAATAGATTGACAATAGATAGATAGATAGATAGATAGATAGATAGATAGATAGATAGATAGGTAGATAGGTAGATAGATGAATAAATGACAGGACAGAAGAGTATGAAGGTAATCAATGCCATGGAACTATATACTTTATATCATTAAAATGGTAAATTTCATACTATGTCTATTTGACCACAGCTTTTTAAAAGCATGTCAAATTGTTTCCTAGGGATCATATGTCAGATGAAGCAATGATAATAATATGGAACACAATGAATGCTTTCAAGTAACAAGGGGATCCATTTGGGTTTTTCATTAGTCAAGGCAAAGGCAAGCTTCATCCCAGCTCGGTAAAAAGACGTCATACATTTTGCAAAGCCCGGGAAGGTTTGGGAAATAACTACATCATACAGATCACAAGCCTCTTTCCCAGTCCCCTGGAGCTAGTGATCTTACACACACAGCAGCCAGGCTTTAGGCTACCTGTAAAACACAGGGATTTGATTTTCTCATTAGCATTCCTAGGTCCTGCCCAGAAGGTATGTTATCTCCATGGAATCACAGTCATGGCTCTGACATTGGTTTTTATCTGGGCTGCCACATCTTTGAAGGCCTTCTGACTTCTGGGGACATGTTTTTCTGCTGGAAGGTGTTTGTCATACATAGCATAGGTTCTAGAGACATCAGGAAAATCATTGTTGTTAGGGGGGCTTGCAGGATGGTTGTATCATACTCATACTTAAAATGGAAATGCTTCATTCTTTAGTAAGTCTTCCACTACAGGGATTGGATTTTTGTTTTCCTTAAATCAAAATTGCTAAGAGTAGCTGGGATGCAGCTCAGGCAAGAATGCTTGCCTAACACACACACAGTTCTGGGTTTGGTCCCCAGCATAGCACAAACACTCGGGGAGCTGGCACACAACTATAATTCCAGCACTTGGGAGGTAGGCGCAGGAGGATCAGAGGGTGGTCATCCTTCACTACATAGCGAGTTCAAGGCCAGCCTGGGATACATGAGATCGTATCTCAAAAATATTTAAAATAAATAAATAAAACATAAATTGTGAGTGTGTGTGAGGTGTGTGTGTGTGTGTGTGTGTGTGTGTGTGTGTGTGTGTGTGTGAGAGAGAGAGAGAGAGAGAGAGAGAGAGAGAGAGAGAGAGAGAGAGAGAGAGAGAGAGAGTAGCTTCAGTGACGCACCCTTGATATTTTCCCGGTGGATATTCAGTCCAGCTGTACACACGGGGAAATGATGTTTACCCTAAAACTGGATGGAGCATAAAGGAGAGGCTTCCAGGAAATTCTCATGAGGCTGAGCCAGCCATCCCCAAGTGGCTTCTAGAGTCCCGGGAGGGAGGGCCATTTTTTTCTGCTGAGGAACGAGGCTCCAGACACCACTCTGGCACGGCACCCAAGAGCCTGTCCTGGCTACCTGGCTCCAGCACCCCTTAGTGGGGCAGGGGTGGGCAGTTTTTCTGGACCTCCCTGAGAATGACATTTACTCATGTGTCTTATCTCTCTACTTTTGCATCACATTGGTGGCATGGGTACAATTACGTCCATCTCCTACAGTGGGGATGGCCCAGAGCAACTTCCGGCTCAGGCATAGCCAGTGGGTGCTAGCATGCTTTGTTTCCACGCTGTCAGGGCTTCCTTTGGCCACCTCAGAGGAGGGAGGGCAGCAGAACCCATGGGGGGAGTTTATCGTTTGGATGGCACTGGGAAGCAGCTGTGGAGCCTAGTGCCTCTAAAGCAACCAAGCAACCAACCTGTGAGACCAAGTTCCCGGGAACACGGGCGGGACAAGGGGCGGGGCAAGGGGCGGGGCTTTCCCTTCTAGCATGTGCCCCTGACTAGCACTGAGGGATCAAGGACAGTCACTGACAGCTTAACAACACCACAGTGGTATCTTTAGGAGCGTTCCTCCCACAGGGACCAGGGACAAGCTCAAAGTGGTTTGGTGAGGCTGCAGGATTTGGACTTTCCCTGTTTTCTGAAAAGTAAGGCTTTCTCCTGTTCTGCACACATCCCCTCCTGGGAGCAGGCAGCACAGTGAGCTGGTTAGGAGTTCTGCCAACTTCTACCTCTATATAGCTGTGTGACTCGGGGGAAATCAGTTCAGTTTCCCTCTCTGTGTGTAGTTACTTCTTCTGAAAAAAATGGGCAGGATAATATCTACCTCATTGGGCTGTTACAGAAAGGAAAAGGAGCCACTTAACACATGGAAGAATATTACACATCTGTAATCGACAGCCTTTGTTATCACAATTAAGACTGGGTAAAAAGCGCGTTGATTCCACTATGCCTTGGCAAGCAAGTCCACCCTCTAAAGCAAAAGGAGGGGAAGATTAATTGCTTTGTTTTCTTCCATTTCCAATCCCTCTCTCCAAGCTCCAAAACCCAGGAACTGTTGGACCACTCATTCATTGGCAAAAATCTGACCTGAAATCAAGGGTACGGACTGACTCTCACCAAGTGTGAGACCCGTATCTTGCTGCTGAAATGGCCACAGGTTTGCTGAGGCGTGGGCACAGTGCCAAGCTCTTTGCTAAGACACCCCTTGGAAGATGTTGTGAGCGTATTTCTAAGATGTCAACTGGCCTCTGCAGTCAACAGACTCTGAAGAGACTAGCTAGCCTCTGAGGGTGAGCGGGCCACATGCTATGTTCAGGAAGCTAGAAATCAGAGATCAAGGTGTCTGTATATTCAGGTTCAACAGAGTCCTCAGCCAACCTATTCTTTGATGTCTCCTCTTTTAAAAGAGTCTTGTATTTTTATTATTACTAGTCTTATAATAAGTATTGCTATGGGTGTGTGTGTGTGTGTGTGTGTGTGTGTGTGTGTGTGTGTGCGCATGCATGTGTGCTGTAGCAGGAATGTAGAATACAGAGGACAATTTTGTGGAGTCGGTTCTCCCCTGACGTCTTGTGGTTTCCAGGAGTTGAACTCAGGTCATCAGGCCTGTGAAGCAAGTGCCTTTACCCACTGAGCCATTTCTCTGGCCTAAATAATTGCTTTGGGTTTGGCTGGTTTGTGGTGGTGGTAGTGGTGGTGCAGGAATTGAACCCAAGGCTTCTTAAATGCTAGGCAAATACTCTGTCATTGTGTTTGTTCCTAGTCCCTGTTGGGTTTTTGTTTGTTTGTTTGGTTGGTTGGTTGGTTTAGCTTGGTACTGGGGATTGATCCAAGAGCCCGGTGCATGCCACACAATTGTTTAGCATACACAAAGTTCTGGGATCAATCTTCAGTACCACAACAAACAAACAAACAAAAGTGTGGTGGCACACACTTGTCATCCCAGCACTTTGGAAGTGGAGACAGGAGGATCAGAAGAAGTTTAAGGTCATCCTAAACTCTGTAATGAGTTCAAGGCCAGCTCAGAAACCAAAAACTAAACACAAAACAAAACAAATACATCTGTGTATAATATTAATGTAACATGAATCTTAGAAGGTCTTATAATAAAAATCAGAGCCAGATATTGGGGTGGAAGCTGAAAGACCAGAGAAGCAGAACAGTAGCCAGCCGAACAGTACCTCTACAAAATCCTCAGCCTCAAGAGAGTGAGTTCCTGTTTCCTCACACCTTATATACCTTTCTGTGTCCTACCCTATTACTTCCTGGGATTAAAGGGGTGTGTCACCACTGCCTGGCTCTGTTTCTCTCATGTAGCCCAGTGTGGCCTTGAACTCACAGAGATCCAGACGGATCTCTGCCTCCTGAGTGATGGGATTAAGGGTGTATGCCACCACTGCCTGACCTCTATGTCTAATCTGGCTGGCTTTGTTCTCAGATCCTCAGGCAAGCTTTATTGGGGTACACAACATATCACCACATATTAGTACACAGCTGAAACAGCTGATATATACTAAGCTATTATCTCACAGCTCTATGATGGAAAAAGGGGAAACTGGTCGCCCTTATTTTCAGTTGAGGTAAGAGATTCAGCGTATCAAAGTGACCGTGACCCTCAAAGACTACAGTGCTAGAGGGGAGGGTGCCTGTGAGCCCCTTAGGGATGAGCACCATCTGATAAGTGGAGGCTTACCCTCTTTCCCCAGATTAAGCATTTTGTCTGTCTTTGGTGGTCAGTGCTTCCTGGGACTGTATTTGGTCTACTGGCCTTATAAATGATCTTGTGACTAATTAACTCTGCTACCCACCGTGAGTCTTCGCCTCCAGCAGTGCTATAGACACCAAGGGTCTTGCTGGTAAATGACTGATCCAAGTCTATTGGTTAGTTCAAGGGCTTTTAAGTATTCTAAGAATGTAAAGTTCTGAGCTTGGTGCATGATGGGTAACAACTATTCTCCAAATGAGAATCGCTAGGGTTCTTCCTTCAGCTCCAACTCTCTTCACACGTATGGCCACTGTAAAGAGCAGACGTGAACATCTCTTTCCCTTCACTTTTTATTTTTGAAACCACAAGTCTTTATAAGAAATGCATTGCATTAGGCAGGTGCTCTAGCAGAACAGTACTGCTAGACTGAATGTGTTCTGAGGGGAATCTTTTAGATTGGGCCACACAGCAGGGTTGGAACAGGCAGCAGGGGCCATCTGCACACTGAAAGGCTGAGACCCCAGCATCTGCTCAGTCCTCAAAGCTGGGTGTCTTCATTCCACTGCTGGTGCTCTGGAACCTTCCTGAGAGCTATGGACGTAGAGCACACATGGAAGGCTGAAGACGCTGGAGTCTGATGTTGGGGAGGATGTTGACAGAAGTAGTGACTTGGGAAGAAGCAGGAGAAGCAGCATGCACTGTTTTCCTCAGATCCTGTCTGACAGATCCTGTCTGACAGTTGGGAGCTGTGACTCAGTCCGAGGGTGAATCTTTCCCCTTCTGGAAATCCTCTCTGGAAATGTCCTCACAAACACAAACAGAGGTGTGTCTTCAGGTCGATTTAAATTCCAATTAAGACCAACCATTGCATATATTTTTACTAAATTGTATGTAGGCTGGTGGAGGGGAGATTGATCAAAACGTTAGACTCTTCACATCCACACTGGTCGGTTGCATGTAAGAGTCAAACCCACAGAAGCTCTGTATATACATTCTCTGTATATATTCCTGTGTATACAGAGAAACACCAGCCAGGCAAGGAAACAGGGCAGCGTGGTTGTCAACCCAGCCTAGAACAAAGCTCTTGCCTGTCATTAATGGAGTGGTCCATAGACCACTGAGTCATTACAGAGAGGGGACAAGCCTCACACGCACAGTGCTGAGTGTAAGTGATCTTTGTGAGCATCTCAGACTAAGCTACACAGAACTCAAATTCAGGATGCACTCCTCTCCACCTGCCCTGCTGTGTATACATGGGTGGCAGGATCAGAGAGGTAATGGGTTATAATCATATAAATCAGAGTGGCAGATGTGGTAGTTTGAATGCAATTGGCCCTCATAAGCTCATAAGGAGTGGCATTATTAGGAGGTGTGGATTTGTTGGAGTAGGTATGGCCTTGCTTGAGGAAGTGTGTCACCGTGGGGGTGGACTTTGAGTTCTTCTTTGCTCAAGCTTCGCACAGTGTGACATTCAGACCATTTACTGTTGCCTGTGGATCAAGATGTATTAACTCTCAGCTCCTTCTCCAGCACCATGTCTGCCTGCATGCTGGCATGTCCCACCATGACAATAATGGACAAAACCTCTGAAACTGTAAACCACTCACTTAAATGTTTTTCCTTTATAAAAGTGGCTGTAGTCATGGTGTCTCTTCACAAACAGTGGGGTAGGAGAGATGGCTCAGTGGTTAAGAGCATTTGTTGCTCTTGCAGAGGACCTGGGTTCAGTTCCCAGCGCTTATATGACCACTTACAACTGTCCTTCTCTCCAGTTCCAGGGAACCTAGCACCCTCTCCTGGGTATCGTGGGCACCAGACACACATGTCAAGCTTGCATACATGCAGGTAAATTACTCATGCTCATAAAATAAAAATAAATAAATCTTCTTTTAAACATCAGGATGGTCTTGTCTTTACAGGGAGGGAAGAGAAAAGGGAAGAGTCCAGAGGTGGAGTCCAGGGTACTGACTGTGTTCTGATTCTGAACTGAAATGATGGGGACCCAAGTTTCTGCTTTCTTAGTTTCCAAAATACATCAATCATACACATACTGCCGGGAATTTAATATATTTCACAATAAAAGTAAAGGCTGAAAAATAAACAGAAATGTGTTTTATGTCTCACCTCAATACCCAAACTCATATATCTCTCTGTGTGTGAACATGATAGAACAAAAATGCCACCAAGAAGCTGACCTTTACCACATAAAGCTCATTCTGATATGTTATTCTATTCTATTTGGTTCTATTCCCCCTTCCTGTGTGTGTGTGTGTGTGTGTGTGTGTGTGTGTGTGTGTGTGTGTGCTCACTCACACACCAGCTGTAAAGCACTAAACTAATTTCAGAGCCCACTAACAGATTACACAACCCACTGAGAACATTGTCTTAGACTGAAAAGCATTGTTATGAGCATCCCCCTTCAGCTGCCCCAGTGTGGCAGGTAGCCCTTGTTCTCTGAAGAGGTTTGGCCCCTTATCTGTCCTTTGTGGTCCAAGAACTTAAGCTTTTCCTCTGTGGCGTCTACCCAATAAGGGACTGCAGATTGTCGTGCAGGATGTGGCCCCCGAGTCACCTGGTTCAAATAGCCGGGAAGAGCGGTGGGGGTGGGAAGGAGAGAGGTAGTGGTGGAGAAAAGAGACAGCCGGGGAGATGGCTCCACTGGTGAAGGGCTTGCCACACAAGCTTGGGGACCAGCACTCATGTGAGAAGCCAAGCACAGTGGTGTGCATCTGTAATCCCAGCTCTAGGAGGCAGAGAAAAGTGGATTCCTCCAGGTCATTGGCCAACTTGCCTAGGTGAATCAGTGAGCTTCTGTTTAAGTGTCTCAAAAAAAATTAGATGGAGGTTGCAACTATAAAGACACTCAATATGTACCTTTACCCTTCACAGGCACCTCCACACATGTGTACTACTTGTATGCACACACACACACACACACACACACACACACACACACACACACACACAATGCAGAAGTTTGGGCTCTGTGACTGGAGTAGAACTAGTATCCATGGGAGAGATCAGTGAAAGTGTATCCTCTGGAAATAAATGAGAGGCAATGGGCACAGTTGACATGCAGGAGGAAGGGATACTTCTGGCAGACACTTCCAAAGGCTCGGGGCTGCTGAGATGGCAATGAAGCTGTAATTAAACCTTCTGTGAAGATCACCGCGTGCTAGGGCCATCCTGGTGCGGTGGTGAATTACACGGAGTGGGTGCCTAGTGGATGAAAGAGCCTCCTGCTGACCAGACAACAGAAAGAATCAACAGGCGATTTGGGAACACATCCTCAGAGCTAAATTAATTACTTGAGTACTTCTGTAGGAACACATTTTTTGAGTGTGACTCAGGACAGAACAAGCCAGTTCCCTTGACCCAATACACAGGAGTCACACGTTTGCTGGGAGATGAGCAGGCACCATCTTAGACAAGCTCTCATGCCTTTCAGAATCCACGGAGTGAAGGCAGGTTGACCTCTGACCATCATGGACTCTCTCGATTCCAGCAAGCATGGACTCTCACCAGAAGGCAGACAAAGGTTGGTAGAGTTCTGGAGTCCTCTTTCCAGGCCCCCAGCCCTCCAGCAAAGCCCCTTGTGGGCTGCTATAGGGAACTCTGCTCTAGGCTGCTCTCAGATCAGAGAGATCAGAAGAAAATGATCGGAAGATGGAGACTGTGATTGTTTCTCACTAGCGTGGGTCACACTCCACTGAAGCTTCGAGAAAGTGCCTGGAGTCCGCACCCAGGTGTTACCTCTGGAGAGGTCAGTTAGCTGCTGCCCAGTGCCAGCCTTGAGCCGTAAGGAGGTGGGGTAAAAAGCATCTCACTGACAAAGTAGTGACTGGTCAATCGGGCTAGAGCCCTAAAAAGCATGAGCCCTCAGTGCAGAGTGGGTGTGAAGCAGGCGTGACTGAACAGGAATCAGGGATAACAGCCAAGAGCCCCAGAGGCAGAGACCCTTGAGCTAAAAACCCTTCCAGAAAAGGTTGTCTGCTTCTTGACTATGCCAGCTTGTGTTGAACAGGGTCTCCTTTCATCCCTGGATTTTCTGAAGCCCTTGTCTGTCCACAACTCAGGAATAAATGTAGGGAGAGAACACACATGCAGGCACCCCCCACCACCACATGTGGATACACACACACACACACACACACACACACACACACCACACACACACATACACACACACACACATTCATAGACACAGACACACACACACACACACACACACACACACACACACACACACGCACACAGCTGCAGTGCTGCATCCTCTTTCCCCATGAAAGAAGCATTAAGTTTTTGGGAGGGGCCATATGCCATGTTATCTCAGTGGATGTTCCACCAGGGACACTTTAACATGACAGACATCCCCAGTTCTCTGCCTTCCTTACGTAGCCGATGCAGAATGAAGGCTGTGCGTCTACACCGGCTGACTAGGGCGGGATGGTCTTCTTTCCACGTAAGAGGCAGAGGGCTCCCAATGTGGCAGGACAGCTCTCCTCTTAGCGAGAAAGAGGAATGGAGCAGAAACCAAAATTGTGTTGTTCTGACTGCCAGCTCGTGCAGGTTGGGAAGGACGGAGGAGTAGGGAGTTTCATTCTTTCCTCCTCTGTCTTGCTCCCCATTCTTGTCCCTGTCATCCCCACGCCACTCCTGGGTTAGACAAGACTCCTCCTGAGTTATCCTGGACCCCTCCAGCCACCCCATCATCACTGGAGATGCCTGAACCCCAGTAACACCTGCTTTGAACCCACTCTATAGAGAGGGCCCACATGTTTTTAGGGAGTCTCTAAAGGAAAAATTAACTTTTGAGAAGACAAGTGTGTCATAAAAGCTTTATTAAACAAGGACAGTGTATCGCAGTAGGTGCATACTCCTTAATTAAAAAAAAATGAAAATTAAGCCATGGTGGCTTTTTTCTGTCCTGCTTATAAATTCACCCAGAGGGTAATAAGCCAGGAGCACATCCAATAACTTTAATAATTGAGTAATAAATAAGCATTGTCTGGGCAGTGTGTGTGAGAGAGAAATGCCAACTAGCTGGAGCAGACTCTCCCCAGGGTGGCACAGAGGCAGGTTGAGACACAACTAAAGGAAATATTAGGATAACCCTCCATGGATTTTTCTGACCTTGGCATGTGTCCAGGACAAGTGGCCACATGCAAAGAAACTCCTCCGTGCACAGCTAGCACATGCCACCAGACTCCTCAAAGCCCCGAGTGGGACCCCTGAAGAGGTGGGGGTTGTTTTGGTGTGGGTTCAGGACAGTCACCGGCAGCTGCCAGCCAATTGCCTAGAGTGCTTAGACCGTCACAAAATTGGATAGATTCCGACTTCAGCATCAATCAGCTCCTTCACCAGGAGAAAGAAAAATATGTGTGATGGGGGCAGGGAATTGGGTTATTGAGTTAGAAGAATTAACATAATGGAAAGGGATGAGGAGCCACACAGAGTGCATGATTCCTTGGCATATATAACTCACTCCTTGAAGCTTTTTTTTCCTCTTTGTGATGCCTGGCAGGTCTGGTCAGAGATTTGGACAGTGGGTGAGGCTCCATTTAATCAGAGAAACAAGGGCAAGTGGATTTCTCCAATGAAGAAGAAGCAATGGGCGACCGTGAGTAGGGAAAGCTGGCTGGAACGTGGAATGGAGTGTGTAACTTCTTAGGGGAACTCAAGTAGGATGCTACCTAATTAGAAGTGACATCCTTCCCCCCACCCCCAATTGCTGTAAGAGAACCAGAAGACAGAACTGCCCTTGTGAATCCTGACACCCACCTTCGATGCCATCAGGCCCTGTAGGTGTGTGGCAGTGTGCTGGTCTTCCTGACCCCCAGCTCCTTCCCTCCATGTGGAACCTCTGTTTGCTGATATTTAAGAAACACAGTGACTTTTGCCCTTCTTTGTCCCTTTCTGGCCTTGTTTGTCAGGATCTAAAAGTCTGAGGCCATTTTGAGGATTCTTCACATTTGTGGGGTCAGAAGACTTGGTTTCTGATTGTCAGTCAGCAGTCCAAGAGAACCGGGTAATGCGATTATCCGCTGACATTTCCGTAGTGTCCAACCTATAAAGTGCCGGCTGTTTTCTGCACTCTGAGCACTCAAGGTGAACTCTGCCAGCGTGGCCAAGGAATAGCATCATTGCTGTCCCTGCTGTTACACATGTTGGCAATCCTAGACTTCAGGGGCAGCAAAGAGGAAGAAAAGAAACAGGCCTTTCTCACACAACACACAGGCACCCTCGAGGTTGCTCGATACAGTCTTTGTTTATGTTCCAGAGTTCTGCTTTTTGCTATTAGCCTTAGAGTTTTCTTGATGAAATTAAGTTAACAAACCATAAAGAAATACTGCCTTTATGATAATGAGGGTGCCCAGGCCTCTGATGGAATTAGCAGCTGCTTTATTTTACTACCAAGACTGCTCGGGAAGAGTCATCCAGTGTGGGTGTCTGAGAGGTTACCATCAACACTAATGTTAAAAGGACAGTGGGGGGTGAAAAATAGCAGATGACATTGGGAACCGTTCCCCTTCTGGGTGCGCACTCCAAACACACCGAGCAAAGCCCTTCTAATTGGAGGAAGGATGCTCAGAGGGCTGCCAATGCCAGGATCGAAGAAAAGCACTTTTCCCTTTAGTTTTTAATTATGTGATAAATGTATGTCTCTCTCTCTCTCTCTCTCTCTCTCTCTCTCTCTCTCTCTCTCTCACACACACACACACACACACACACACACACACACACACACACACAATGCATGCCATCTTCTTGTCTGTTTGGTTAAGACAGGGTCTCGCTAGGGGGCCAGGCTTGCCTTGAAAACGCACTCCTGCCTCAACTAGGGGCTGCAGGTGTTTGCCACCATACCCAGCTCACTTTGTTATCTCTGATGATTAAATGTTCTGCTCTTGAAATGACGGTGATTCATTTCACACACTTGCCTGTCTTTGCTGAGGGTGGAACTGGAGGCCTTACTAAGTGTTGCCAGCCTGTCCCCGGCAAACGTTCTGGTCTACACACACACAGTCTCGGGGTACCCCTGCCTACACCGATAACGGGCACCTTCCTCTCTGTGTGCCACCTTTGTCCTTGGCTTCTGAGCCTAGACCCACTCCTTTTTTGACAGTCCATCACAGGAAGAGCTCAGCACAGTTTGAGGGCATCATACAAAGGGAGACTGGCAGGAGCCAGACCCTGAAGGAGTAACTGGGATGGGCTGTCAAGACCTGGTGTGATTCTGCCCAAGAGCAAAGGAGAAAAGAACCAGGTGTCCTCAGAGACAGTGCTCAGCTCCTCCTTTCTGTGTTAAAAGCAGCCAGAACTCACATCCATGTTGTGTCACTCATCTGAGGAAGTCACATTACCCCACCAAGTTTTGTCTTTCAACTCTTTTCCAGGTTCAAGTGTTCACTGACACTGGTACACTTCTAAAGTGACCACTGCAGGATATCTTCCACATTCACATAGCAAGATGGCCCCAAATTCAGGCTCCCTTTAAATATTTCCTCTTTCACATAGTGCATAATGTATATACATAGATGTATGCATATAGATTATATGTGTTTCTATATATAGATGTATGTATATTATATGTGTCTGTATCTCTATATAAATACCTTATGCATTATGTGAAAGAGAAAATATATATAGATACAGACACATACAATGTACATACATCTATATAGGTAGATAGGTGATAGGTAGATAGATAGATAGATAGATAGATAGATAGATAGATAGATGATAGATAGATAGATAGATAGACAGACAGACAGATGGACAATCTACATACATGCATACATATGTATGTACTAACCTTGGGTCTGTGGTAGAAATGCCTTTTGGTGTAGATATCGCGTCTTGTTTCATTTCCTCCTTATATTTATCACTTTTCTCAATGCTGTGTCAAAATACCAGACAGAAACAACTTCAAAGAAGAGAGCTTCATTTGGGGTCACGTTTTCTGCCGGTGTTGTGGGAAGGCAAGTGAGGAAGGAGGGGGCACAGATGGGGAAAGCAGGGTGGTGAAGATGGGGTGGGAAGGCCTGGTGGGGAAGGCTGGGTAGAATGCAGGAAGTTCGCGGTAATGGGAGCGTGTGGTCGAAGCTCCTCACATCTTGGTAGATCAGGAAGCAGCAGAGAAGAGACCAGAGCAGGACTGGGTTGTAACACTGAAGGCTGACCCCCAGTGGAGCCTATGCTGGCTAAATTGGCCCTATGCCCAAAGGCCCCCAGCCTCCCATAACAGTGTCATGGGCCATCAAAACAGTGCCATCCGCCGAGAACCAAGTGTCCAAAATGTTCGCATGTGAGGAACATTTCATTTAATATTCCAAACTGTGACACTTCTAATGAAACACAAATAAAGGAAAACTAAAATCTTTAGCTACTGGATAGGAGCCATGCTGCCACCTGCTTCAGGAGGACCCTGTTCCCTGTGCATGTGACTCCTCAGGGTCATGGCTACTAACGTGTCAGGAGGTTCATAGCATCAAGGTGACCCACACTGGGACAGTACTCTAAAGGTTTCTTTGATGGTTGATTGGGTAAACTGTAACACCTGGGAGTTTGCCCAAACACTGGTGTAGCTCTTTCTGTGAAAATATTTCTTGGGGACTGGAGAGGCGGCTCAATCAGAAAAGTACCTTCTAGAAATGCCTGAGGATCTGTTTGGATCCCCAGCACACACATAAAGGCCAGATGAGGTGGAGGACATCTGTCACCTTAGAGCAGGAGCGTGGGGTGGGAGGAGACAGGAGGAGCTCACTGGCCAGCTAGCCTAACTAGTCAATGAGCTCTAAGTTCAGAGAGAGAGAGATGCTGTCTCAAAAAAACAGAGTGGAGAGCCGTCAAGGAAAATCCTCAACATTGACCTCTGGCCTCTGAGTGAACATGTACAGGCATACGAATGAATCTATACATTCACACCATACACACATTAAAATTTAAAAAAGAAAGCACTTTTTTTCTTTCTTTTTTTGTTTTTATTTTGTTTGTTTGTTTTTTGAGACAGGGTTGGCTGTCCTGGAAATTGCTCTGTAGACCAGGCTGACTGGGAACTCACAGAAATCCACCTGCCTCTATCTCCGAAGTGCTGGGATTAAAGGTGTGCACCACCACCACGCATCAAGAAAGCATTTCTTGATAAGATCATCGTACACAAGGCAATTCTGGTCCATGGTGTGGGTAGGTTTCATGTAACCAGCCGAAGGCCCTCAGAGAATAAGACTCAGCTCCACTGAGGTCACGGCTGCTCTCTCTGGTCTCCTCTCTCTCCCTCTGACTCACAAGGGCCTGTTAGCAACTTGAACACAGCCTCTGGCTCTACTTCCTCCCCTGGTATTTTACCTTGAAATCCCAGCGGCAAACAGAGACAAGGAGCCCTACTCCTTCTAGTTTTCAAAGACGCTCAGATGAAAATGACGGCAATGTCCCAGATGCCGATCCACACCCCAACACTGGAAAGCTGGCCTCAGGGGCTCTGTTCACAGAACCAGGAGCTGAAGTCCCTGGAGGTGGGCCTCCCTGTAAGTGTGACTCAAATCAGACAACACCGAGCAGCAAACCTGCCTCCAGACCCACGCTCTTCTGACCTGCCTGACTCATCCTCATCCTGACATAGAAACACTGCAGAAAAATTATCCTGTCTCAACTGAACCCGAGCAGGGCTCTGGGTTCCTTATTCTTCAGAGTAGACTGCTGCAGAGGAGAGGTCTCCAGAGAGAAAGACTTCCCTGGGTCTGTGAGTCACAACGGCCATTTTCTCCAGCTCAGGGATGAGCATGAGCATCAATCCATCCACGTGGATAACTGCCCCTCTCCTCTCTTCAACTCCACCTCTGAGGGGCTCTGAGACCTAACCCTTTCAGGGTAGACTCTTGCCTCACCTCCTGGCAAGCCCTGACTCAGCTCTTCCTGGTCTCTCAGCGGCCACTGCTGGGGTGGGGGGTCGTCTTCTTCAGGGGAGCCTGCTTTCTTGCTCTCCTCTGCGCTGACATGTCTTGAGAGCATTCCCTGAATCTGTTCTCTTTCCTTTCATACTGCTTTAACTTCCTCCCTTCATCCTTTTCCTCTGCAGAGGAAAAGATTTAGAGGTGGAAGTTGAAGAGAAGACGAGGAAGAGAAGGAGAGGAAGAGAGGGAAGAGGGAGGGCAGGGGAGGAGAAAGAGATGGGGGAGGAAGGGAAGGAAGAGGGAAAAGGGTTGGGGAGAGGAGGAAGAAGAGGAGATGGGGGAGGAAGAGAGGGAGGAGGAGCAGAGGAAGAAGGAAGAGGAGAGGAAGGAAGAGAAGAGGAGGAGAAGTAGAGGAAGGAGGAAGGGGAGAAGCAGGAGTAGGAGAGGGGGAGGGAGCAAAGTCGTGCCTCCCCCTCTCTTCCCGCTCAAGTCCAGACACAATAAAACACAAACAAGCAGCTTTCAGCCACAGGAATAGATGCCACAGAAACTGTCACCAAAGACCATCACTGTGGTTAACACTCAAGGGGATAAAGCTGTTAAGAAAGCCTTGTCCACGGCTGTTTGGAGACTCCCGAGGGAAATAACAACATGACAGGAGGCACCGGGCTCCCATTTGGTTCTGGGCAAATTATAATGTGAAAAGCACCCTTTGCCTTTTATCACTGACACTTCCGGCATAGTGGAAGTAGGCTCTCCCGGAAAGAGTCCCTATTTCACAATCTTCTTTCTCCTTTTCCTAGGAAAGATTTACAGAGCTGTCCTGCCTCTTTATCTCCAGGGCTTCTCCTCCCCTCACCCTCCGGGATGCTCGAAGCAGCTACTGTTGCCTTAGCAACACTACAGCATACACTTGTTGCGTTGGAACCTTCTGTACCCAACCTGGGCTACGTGGAGGCTGCTGGCTTCCTTTTCCTGTTCATCATCTACTAAACGTCAAACCTCCTGGCTGAGCCACTGGTGCCTGAGTAATGCCAGGGGGGCGTTCAGCCCCATCGCGGGCTCTGATTCATTGCGTTGCCTACAGATTTTTCCCACAACACCCTTCTCAAAGTACCCGGCTGTAATGAGGGAGACAGACCCATCAACACACGATAATCCAGGAGGACTGGCCAGTTCCCCCTGTAGAAAACTGATCAGTGAAGAAAGCATGGGGCTATCGCGTTGAAAGAGAAAGAGGGGAGGGGAGGGAAAGAGAGAGTCTAGTTATTGCATGAACTTTTTTCCTTTTTTTCCCTTTTTAAAAACTAAATTTACCGACCTCTCCTATTTTGAAGGATGTGGTCATTGTAAATATTTGATTCTTAAAGCAGATTTAGAAACAATATAAACTTATTCCATTTCATTCACTAATATATTAATTAAGTCATTTGTTTATTTTATATGGCATATGGGATTAAACCTAGGGCCTCACACATGATGAGCACAGGCTCCTGGACTGAGCCATATACAGCAAAACAAACTAGCATTATTGAGTGCCAGCAATTCTCTTACCTAGAACTGTCACTATTTTTGTTAGTTTTTTTTTGTATTATAAATTTCTTTTAAAATAAAATGAATTTGTCTTATAAATCCAATGCCCAATCCCGACTTTCCTGATTTAACACGTGTGTGGCATTTTCCCATGACTTAAAGCAAGATTGCTGTCCCTCACCCCCTTGTGTGTGCCACCCTCCCCCAGCCACCTGATTAATAATCCTCCTCTCTTTCCAGTTTCTTACTCATTACAGAATTCAGTCATTTTCCTACACTTGGCTTCCCTAGACGCTGGAATTTGCTAGTAATTGTAATTTCACTGGTCATGATCCTCCGTCCTCTATGTTTCTAAACCACGGTAGTTGAATCTAGAGGATGTCTGCAGGTGCCAGTTACCCTGTCAAGTCTCCGCCGTCAGCAATGTTGTCTCCTCTCAGGCGGCGCTACAGCTGGATGTCTCTGTTCCGTGGAGGCAGCCACCATTCATGGACATAGCCTCTTACGGAAAGTCTTTCGGTCAAAACGCGCATTTCTCAATTTCTCATTCCTCATGTATTTTCTTCCCCAAGGGTTCTCCTCCAGCTATCTGCTAATATGGAGGCAGCTTCACACAGGTGGGCGCCACGCTTCTATGAGGCCACATGTGTGTTCAAGAGCCCGCAGACTGCTCAGTAACAGCTGGTAGAACACTGTGGTTGTAGAGAGATGGAACGTCGCAGAAAAACAGCCAAAGTTATTCTGGGCCTTGTGGCCCATGCCTTTTGCCTGTAATTCCAGCACTAAGGAAGGGTGAAACAGAAGGATGTCCCTGAGTTCAAGACCAGCCTGGGCTACACAGTAAGTTGCAAATCAACCTGAGCAACAGACCAAGACACTTTTAAGAAAAATAAACAAACCAAAGAGTCAAATTTTACATTGAGCTGTTTTGAATCCCTTTTAATAAAAGCCATTTACTACCAAATTCTAGGTCTGAGTTAACATTCTAGATAAAATTCTTGTAGCTGCCACAATTCTCCAAAATGTAATAAAGATAAGATGGGAATCCTGTATAGGTGGTCACACTGTCCCCTTAAAGATAACACTTGAATCCTATAGAAGAAATTTCCCGGCTTTTCTGTAGCCTGCCCCCTGAATAAGCCTGCCTACTTTCTTTTGTTCTGTGACTATAAAACTTCATGTCACTTCTTACATGGTGGGTACAAACAGGCAACAGTGTCATCCAGGGAAACTTGCTCTGTGTTCCCAGATCATGGTTGCTCATATTTGGCTCAAAATAAATGCTTCTCATCTCCTTTAAAGCAAATGGCTACCTTATAATAACACATGAAAGGTAAGATACATACTCTGTTTATTCTCTTTATTTGCCGGCTACTAAAATAATAGATTTAAGTGCCAAACATGACCTAGAGGGAGCTAATTAGTTTCTAGTGTCATTGTGAGTGCAGAGATTTAAATACACATCAGCCCCATTGCCGTTAGGATATTGACTAATGGGCCTGGTGCCCCCTTTTCAGAAGGAACCTCTTCGTGTTGGCTTCCAAGTCTATAACAAGACCACGGCATTGTTTGTGGTCTTTTTCTATTGCTTCCTTACTTCCTGGGGTTATAGATGAACTAAGCTCATCTTACGCCTTTCTACTGCAGCACTGGGGCCAGCCATTGCTTCTGAGAGCCCTAATCTATTGGTTTCTTGTTTCTAGTGGGATGATGATGGAGAAACAAGCCTCTGGGGCACTCCTTTCCTTAGGTCTTCTCAACGGACAGACCTGAGTACATGTCTTCTCCTTCTTCCTCTCCACCATGCCCCTCTTTCCTCTCCTTCTTCCTTTCCCTCTTCCACATTCCCATCCCTCTCTCCTCCTTTTTCTTCTCTTCCATCTACTCCTTTTATGTCCCTGCCTTTTCTCTCCCTTAACATAAAACACAGCACCAGACACTATGATTCAAATTTAACCTCACCAGCCTCACACCCACAGCACCATTCTTTTGTACCAACAACACCAACACAATCACTGATGGCCCTCATCTACAATACACACACATCAAATAACCTCAAAACCCAGTGGCTTAAAGGCAAGGGAAAACACTAATTACATCACAGTCTCTGTAGATCAGCACATCTTAAGCAGTTTACTCCTGTTCCGGTCAGAGTCTCCCATGAGATGGCAGATGAAACTTTGTCCAAGGTTTTACCATCTGACGTCTTGACTGGGGCTAGCATGGTTGTGTCCCACAGGGCCTATCATGTGGTTGGCAAGCTCATAGTGTGTGACAGAAAACTTCAGTGGTCGTCACATGACTGCTGGAGGTCCTTCCCTGTGACTTCCGGTTTCTCTAAGGTGATAGCAGAGAGCAAGGTGAAAGTAGCAATGTCTCTGAACATGCAGTCTCAGAAACTGCACACTGTCATTTCTGTCCTGTGGGTCACTAAGTCTTCATACAGTTAAAGGAGAAAGATTTGACCTATTGAACAGGGACGTGAAGGATTATTGGTGAAATTATTAAGGCCACTCCACGTAGTTAAAAGGGAGGTTTATTTAGTGGCATAACTTACAAATGAAGGAATAGGTAAGTTGCAGGGTCTGGGGAAGACGTAGCGCAGTCCGGCGGTGTTCTCTGGAGAACTCTCCTTGGTCTACCTCTAGCGTCCAGGGTCCAGGAACCAAGAGAAAGCGGAGCATCCAGATCTTGGGTCTTCAGGGCCCTCTCTTGGCCCCGCCTTGTAGGCGTGACAGTTACCGAAGCCTCAATGGGGGTTGGAACTTCCAGATCAAAGCTGGAATGGCTACCCACTACAAAGAATAGTTCCTTTCACTTCATGGCTACAACTTACATTGCTCCTACATGCGGCTTCCTAAGCCCAGTTCCTCATACTTTGAAGACCCTTGATTTTAAGGAGAAAGTGTTTCACTTCTCCCTCCCATGCTCACTCAACACATGAAGCACAGGCTATTCAGTATATTATCAGGGCCACCACCATTCAGAACGGGGACACAAGATGAACAGGGGTCCTGATCTGTAGCAATCCTGAGTCTATCGGGGAAGTGTTGTAGCAGCATTGCGGCATGCTTTTTATTAGGAGCAAGCCACCTAGGCCAGCTCATGCATAGTGAGGGAAGGGACAATTGTGTCGCCTCTTCAAGGTGGAGATACATTTTTATATTGATACAAATACTGTCACCAACAGTATAATTACTAAAAGTAGTTACAGTGTTTGTACTTTTGATTTTTAGAGTATTTCCTAATTAAAATTTATAGACAAATTGCTATGTTCAAAATTCTTGAGAAATAAATCTCAAAGTGTCAAACTAAGTCAGCTATGGCTGGGGCTGTCTGGCTTCACTCTGTCCCCTGTCTCCTCCAGGCTAACTTCCTCTCCAGCTTCCTGTTTATGATTCCTTCTGAAAACAAGTCATTTCTTAAATAAGTATGTGTGTGTACGTGTCTGTCATGTGTGTGTGTGTGTGTGTGTGTGTGTGTGTATGTATGTGTGTGTGTGTGTGTGTGTGGCCTCCTAATTCTAGGATGAAAATTAGCATGTTATGCATGCTACTCTTCATATTTATTTCTTCACATTCAAATATAATCAGAGTTGATTTCAGCATTTGACATGCAGTGTTTGTAGATTATGATCATGTCTCATTGATGGTCAGTGTCGTGTAAAGAATATTTTCAGTCAGTTCTCTAAGTGGGGATAACCTTGGGGTCTCTGGTCTTTTACTATTCATTTATTACTATTTGTTTAAATTTTTCACTATTATAAACACTGCTATAGTAGTTGGCCTTATATGTAATTTCCTGCTCATTTTTTCCAGACACATAATAGTATGGCAATTACCTGTTCCATGTTGTGGCTTGTTTACAAAGTACCAGTTTGATAGATAAAGGATCATCTTACTTTAATTTGCATTTCCTTGATTTCATTCTGCTGAGTATTTTTAGTTTAATGAACCAATATTTTTCAGAATCACTTTAATGTCATATAATTAAGATATAAAAAGCTGTACACAGGACTAGAGAGACTCCAGTTCAGATCCCAGCATCCACATCAGGCAGCACACAACCACCTGTAACTCTTGCTCCAGGGGCTCTGTTGCCCTCTACTGGCCTCTTTGGGCACCTGCACACACATGGCACATTCTCACAGACACATACACATAAGCATAAATAAAAATAATTTAAACACTGTATGCATTTAATATGTACATCTGGATTGTGGAGCTTTCCTAGAGTGATTTTTTCACCTGTTGGGGTGTGTGTGTGAAATCGCTGTTTCCAGGGGAGGGTACAGTGAGGGTGGGCACCTCATGCTCTGCCATCCACTAACTCAGCTTTCCACTCATCACTTTCTCGTTTCTTTTTCTATTTACTCTATTACCTGTTGTCTCTTATTTTGGCCTTAGTCTTTCAAGTGTATATTGAGTTCTTTGTTAGGAATGTTAGGAATAATTTGCCATAATTATTACAAATACATCTCCAATGTTTGGTTTTTCTTTTTTTATTCAAATGTTAGATACCTATGTTTTAGTTGGACATGCAGAATTTAGTATTTCATATAATCAATTATTTCCCTTTGTGATTGCTTCACTAGATTTTTAAACATCTTTACGATTTATACCATTTTGCCAAAATTCAATAGTGCACTCATATGTGCTACTTTAACATAATAGGGATTGTAAATGTTTCATACAGTAACATGCACCGATCATAGTCAACTTTCTGAGAAGTGATGTATTTCTTGTACTGCTTTGCTAGGGTGGGTGCTATGGCTTGAATATGGGATTTCTCCCATAGGCCCTCATGTTGTCAACTTGGTCCCAGCTGGTGATGCTTCTTTTGAAAGTGCTGGGAACTTTAGGGTGTCAGGCTTGCTTAGAGGAAGTAAGTCACCCATCGCATGACACGAGGGAGTCATTCTCTCCTTCCATCACAAGGGCTCCACACTCCAGATGTCAATCCTTCAAGTTAAGCACCTTCGCCTGCTTAACCATCCCAGTAGTTCATCTTCTCAATAATGTTGAAGTTTGTATGAAAGGAGCCATGAGGTATGTATTCCTTTCAGTCTGGCTTTTCTACCCCACAATCATATCTGTGAGATCCTCTCATGTTATTACTGTAGTTAATGCAGTAGTAGTTTATTCTATTTTTATTTTCTGTGCAGTATTTGACTAGAGAGGAATGGTGTAAACTATTCTTCTTATTTGGGATAGATAGGATGCTTTCTGTCTTCAACTATTTCAGTGTGTTGCTATGAGAGTCCTTGTACACATCTTTTGAGGAGGCCATGTTAGTATCTCTGTTATGTGCTGGAGTAGATTTCTGGATCCTATGAGATCTGTCTGCCTATCTATCTATCTATCTATCTATCTATCTATCTATCTATTCTATTTATCATCTAGCTAGCTACAATCTATCTATAATCTATCATCTATCTATCTATTTATCATCTATCTATAATCTACCTATCTATCTATAGCAAACAGTTTTCCACCAAGTTTTGGTGTTCTGTGTCCTTTCCAGTGCTCTGTATTAATTTGCACGAATGTCTTTTTGGAGAGAAGATGGGGGGGGGGTGTTCTCACTGTGGCTCATGGTTCTTTCACCTCTATTATCGTGTTTAATTTTCGAATGGCATGACTAGCTTCATTTATAGAAGCCACCAGAGAGATCAAGATATTTGACAAAGGTCCTATTAACTAGGAATATAGGACTCAGGCCTTGATTTGTCTCCTTACTGATCCAAGATGCAGATAAATGTGATTACTGAGGCTCTGAGGAAGTGCCAACGTCATGGTGGAGCCTGGCTGGAGGGGGACTTCACTGAGGATGATGGGCTTTCTGAGTTCAGAGCTTTGTCTTACCTCTCTCCCTCTCTCTCTCTCTCTCTCTCTCTCTCTCTCTCTCTCTCTCTCTCTCTCTCCCTCCCTCTCTCTCTCTCCCTCTCTCTCTCTCTCTCTCTCTCTCTGCTTTTTGGGGTATGAATGAGATGTGATCAAGCAGCTTCCTGTCCTGCGGCTATGCTGTGCTTCACTGCCAGGAGGACTCTGTCCCTCTGGGACCTGTAGGCTAAAACAGAGCCTTTCGTCCTTGGTCTGGCAAGATGGCTCAGTGAGTACAGGTGCTTGCTCCCAAGCCTAAGGACCTGAGGTCAAGCCTCAGGACTCACATGGTGGAAGGAGAGAACTGCCTCCTGCAAGTTGTCCTCTGACCTGTATGTGCACACCATGGCATGTGTGTGCGGCCCCTGCCCCAAATAAATAAATAAAAGACAATAAAAATGTCCAAGGCTTTCTTCCTTAAGTTGCTTTTGGTCATGGTGTTTTACCATAGCAGCAGAAAATTAACTGAAACAGATGTGTATGGAATCTTAATTCATGATTTCTTGGGATCTTGACAGCTATAAAAATACTTTACAGTTGGAGAACAGGTGGTATGTTCAGAAACAGGAACATTATTCAGCCCTGAAAACAGATGAGTTGTCAAGTCATGAGAAGACACGGAGAGCTCTTAATGTACATTATTAAGTGAAATAAGTCATTCTGGGAAGGCTACATACTTTATGGCTCTAGTAGTAGGACATTCTGGAAAAGACAACAGTTACAGTAAAAAGGTCGGTGATGCCAGGAGTTTGGGAAGAAGGAAGGGGATAAGTGAAGGGGGCCGGGTTTTCAGAGCAGCATGCCTCTTTGGTATGACAGTGACAGAGCTGTCATTATGCATATGTGTAGGCTCCTGATCTACTCCACATGCTATGAATCCTCATGTCAGCTGTATACCCCGTGTTGTAGGTATGTGTGAGTGGGGTTTTACCATTTGTTACAAGGGAGCTTCCGCACTCTGGTGGGGGCATTGATGGTTCAGGAGTTACCCAGGTGTGAGGGCACTGGCATAGGGGATTTCCTGTGCCTTCCCTTCAAGTTTGCTGTCAATCAGAAACTGTTCTGAAATAGTCTTTAATCAAATTTCAAAATAAAAGGCGCATCCATTTCTATGTCTCAAAGTACTCAGCCTTTGTTCTTCTTGATGGCTTCTTTAGATTGCTTACAACCATTTTATTTATTTATTTATTTATTTATTTATTTATTTATTATTTATTTTGGTTTTTCAAGACAGGGTTTCTCTGTTTAGTTTTGCGCCTTTCCTGGAACTCACTCTGTAGACCAGGCTGGCTTTGAACTCACAGAGACCTACCTGCCTCTGCCTCCCTGGTGCTGGGATTAAAGGGGCATGCTACCACCATCTAGTCTATATGCTCATTTTTATTGAAAAAAAAATCAGGCACAGTGGTGCACACCTGTAATCACAGCACTCATAATGTAGAGGAATATCATCCTAGGCCACATAGAAGATTTGAGGCCAGCCTGGTGTAGTTGGAAGTTTTCCTGTGTCCTGCTCGGTCCCACAGTTGCTCGGACAAGTAAATACACAGAGGCTTATATTACTTACAAACTGTATGGCCTAATGGCTCAGGCTTCTCGCTAGCTGGCTCCTATAACTTAACCCATTTCTATTAATCTATACGTTGCACACAGCCATGGCTTACCCGTACTTTCTCATCTTGCTTCTCCTGGCGGCAGCTGGCATCACTTCTGCCTCTCCTTTCCTCTTCTTCTCTCTCCAGTTGGAATGTACCTCCTAACCTTATTCTGACTCACCATGGCCAAACAGCTTCACTTATCGACCAATCAGAGCAACTCATATTCACAGCATACAAGAAGATATCCCACAGCGGTCGGGGCTATATAAAATCCCATCACAAAACACCAAACAGGGAGGCTGGCAAGAGGCTCAGTGCCCAGGCCTGACAATCTGAGTTCAATCCCCAGAAACCCACATCCTGGAAGGAAAGAACTGACACCTGCAAGTTGTCCTCTGACTTCTACATACAGGACAAGGCGTGTGTGTGTGTGTGTGTGTGTGTGTGTGTGTGTGTGTGTGCGTGTGTGTGCGCACACACACACCACATACTTAATATATATTAACAACCCCCAAACCAAAAAGCCCCCAAAAGACAATTAAAACGTTAAATGTTATTCTGCTTAATTGCTTGAAGTTTATTACAAATGACACAACTTTTGAAAGTTGCTTCTAATTTTGTAGATTAGGAACACTTGCTTATAAAATCTGACTATAAACTACATATTTTCAAATAAGCTGTTAGTTTCTTGTCAATTGGACACAAACCAGAGTCATCTGGGAAGAGGGAACCTTAACTGAAGGATTGTCTCTATCAGGTTTCCTGCAGGCACGTCTGTGGGGCGTTTTCTTGATTAATGATTGATGTGGGAGGGCTCAGCCCCACTGTGGGCAGTGACACCACTGGGCAGGTTGTCCTGTGTTACATACATAAAAAAGCAGGCTGAGCAAGCCATAGAAAGCAAGCAGGTAAGCAGCACCCCTCCTTGGCCTCTGCTTCAGTTTCTGCCTCCAGGTTCCTGCCTTGAGTTCCTGCCCTGCCTTCTCTCGGTGATGGAGTGTAACCCGGAAGTATAAGCCAAATCAACTTATTCCTTCTCAAGCTGCTTTTGGTCATGTGTTCACCACAGCAAAGTAGAAAGCAAACGAGACCCCAGGTTGTGGGGCTAGGAACGTACACCCTATTTTTAGGATGTGCCGATTCAGGTTTGCTTGGTTCAAACACTGTCACATATTTTGCCAGTGCATTTATTGTTAAAGTGCAAACATTAGCACCCTATTTCATTTGCTGTCCAACTTGTCGCTTTCGATCAGTGGCTCTCAACCTAGGGGTTGTGACCCCTTTGGGGGTCAAATGACCCTTTCACAGCGGTGGGGGGGGGTTGCCTAAGACCATCAGAAAACACAGATAGTTACGATTCATAACAGTAGCAAAATTACAGTTACAAAGTAGCAACAAAAATAATTTTACGGTTGGGGGGGTCACTACAACACAAGGAACTGTATTAAAGAGTCGCAGCCTTAGGAAGGTTGAGAACCACTGCTTCAGATATTGATTTGGCTTTAAAATCAAGTTAAAATAAACCTGGGCTCTGCTTTGGTCTTCTAAACCCGGGCACGCTCTTTTCTGCTGTTTTAGCCTGTTCTTAAGTGCCTGACTGGGTCATGGCTTTGGGTGTCCTGGGGTCACAGAGAGTCTGTATCTATTGCAACCTAGGTCCTGTGACCCCAAAGCATCCAGCCATTGAGACAGGTGTCATCTATAGAGTTTATATTGTGAATGGAGCAGTAGAGTTTTGTTTTGTCTCTGAACTGATATTGTTTCAAGCAAGTTTACAATGTGTTGGCTGTGTTTGTCGCTGTTCTGGGCCAGTGCAGTGAGGGTCCAGGAAGAAGCCACAGCCTCAAACCAATGGCCGCAGCTCCTTCCAGAGTCTGAGCCTCCCACAGTAGCAGTAGATTCTATCTACCCGCTCAAGGCAGAAAGAGCCTGAGAACTAAAACTCAGTTCTCTCAATTCTCAGGCTTTTGTGGCAGAGACTAAATAAACCAAGGAGTTTGTTCCCAGGAAGCCCAAAGTCCTCCACGTACTGCTTAGGAGCCCTCCTTCAGGAGCCAATGGGTGGCCCCACAGCCCACCTTGGGCATGGGGTGTCGGCCAGTGCTCTGTTGCAGCCGAGGACTGGCCCCGTCTCTGCCTGTTCCAACACAACAATATGCTGCTGGCATTCACACAAACAAGCAAGTGCTGTGCTGCCTGTGTTCCTAATCTCTCCTTTAATGTCTCCAACAATCTACTGGTTAATTAGCAATTTGTTGCCCACCAATATGCAAATGAGTGACAAGCACAGGTTCTCTGCATCTGTAATTATTCCGCTGATGTACAAGCCACTTTCTTCCCGGAGTAGGTTTTTCTGTGTGTGTTCATGCATCAGGGATTTCATTATTTTTAGAAGCGAGCTCTGTGCATTTTTATGCTTTAATAAAAGAGTTCAGTGATTACTGTATTTTGAAATATATATATATATATATATATATATATATATATATGCATTTCCCCCCTCAATTCCAAATTCATTTGTCAGATTTTTTTTTTTTTTTGCATAAAGAGTAGGGAGTTAGATTATCAAGGGGCTACAATCCAAATTGCAGAGAGTCGGAGCACAAGACTGAAAGATACACATTTCTGCAGCTGCCAAGTCCTTATCTAGAATCAGTGTCTTGTAGTATTTGATTTTCTCCCAGCAGCTCTGGTGAGTAGAGCCACAGCCGCCTAACTCATCTGCCTGTTGGAGCACAATGCTTTCCTGTTCGGAGGTTTAAATATTTTACATTTTTTTCTTTGGGGCGGTGGTGGTGTTCAGGGCACTAAGAAAGGCTCTCATGTTAAATTAAGTCAATTAATAAATGGAGACACATTAAGCAATCAATTTTGTCAGCCTCTCTCCCCAGCATTATGTATGGTTGGCTGTAATCACAAGATAAATGCAATGTGCTGATCTATGGTAATGTTCAATAATACATTCTCCGCCAGGCTCAATTCATCAGGGAGTTTCAGTAGGGGAGGTATTTGTTATTGGCTGTCTCTGCACCTCAAGGATAACATTTCTGTCCTTTTGATTGGCTGCCTCGCTGCTGCAAGATTCTAACCGTCTTATTTTGATGATGAATATGAAGGCGCGCTGAGCCGGGCTGGAGCCGTGTGTCTCAGCCGCTGTGCTCCATTCAGAGCTCCCTCCGCTGCCTTCCTGTGCCAACAACCCCCCAAAAGTTGTGATGCTTTTCTTTACCCAGTGCTTTGGGGCTGTGTTGGATCTCATTCACCTCCGGTTTCAGCACTACAAGGCTAAACGCGTTTTCTCTGCTGCTGGGCAACTTGTCTGTGTGGTTAACCCCACACACAACCTAAAGGTGAGTCACTTCCTCTTAAGCTTTCTAGCCATCTCCCCGGGGGCTCTAGCCTTTTCTCAAGAGACACCTATTAGGGAGCTCATTCAAATAGTTTGCTGGTGCTAGGATCCTGATGGTCTGGAGCCGCTTGCTTGCCGCTTGCCTGGGCTCGTTCTCGCTCTCTGGGTGGCGTGGTGCTTTGACGGTGACTGTGTGGTGTTTCCTGGACCGGCCAGCAACAGTGGAGTAGGCATGTAGTGTTTGCCCCACGCTGTCCTCCGAGCACGGTGTGGGGGCGGAAGGGAGGGCGATAGCAAGAGTCGGGCAGAGGTGTCCTTACCTCCCTCCCAAACATTTGTGGACCAGTGCCCAAGAGAAAAGATCTGAAAAGTTACCCAAATTGACCGCCGGTCAGTAACAAGGATTTAGCCGTGCAGAAGTAGCTACAGAACTGAGGAGCTCTGAGACAGGTCCTGGGAGTTGTTGGCCAGGGGCCGTTTCTGCAGGAGTTTGCTCTTGTCCTCAAACTGTGTCTAACTCGTGTGTGTGTGTGTGTGTGTGTGTGTGTGTGTGTGTGTGTGTGTGTGTGTGTGTGTTGTGTGTGTGTGTGTGTGTTTTGCTGGGAGGAGTTTAGCGCCTTTCCCTCCTGCCAGCTAGATGTGAGCCTTCTCGGAGGACAGAAGCAGCCCGGGAGGAGGGCTTTGCTTCAATTGTGTAATAACGAAGCCAGCTAGGAGCTGCCGAGGCTGCCTGGAGCCTGCGGGCGGCTGGCTGCCGAGTTGCCAGGGACCTGCCTGGCTGGCTGCTCGCTCGGTGCTGCTTCCCCTGTGTTCATCCCTTCATGCCAATGTTCTAAGCCAAGATGCAGGGCTACAAGGACCTCTACATGCCGCAGTCCAGATGGGGAAATGAAGAGCCAACTAACTGCCTAAGGATACGGGGAAGATGGGGAACAGGGTAATGGGCATGCTGGGAGCACACAGCTAAACTCCCCGAAGGTGAAATGGTCAGAAAATAAAATAACGCAGGACTCAGTAGGCAGTTGCTTACCTGTCTTCACTGTGCTGGGAGACTGAGGGGGAGGGGGAGGGGCTGTGTCTGCAGCAGGGTCTGGGACTGTCTCCAGGAGACCAAATCTGTAACTCTGATCATTGGGGTTGTGGGCAGTGTTGAGTGATGCTTGTGACGATAAACTCCCATGACCGGATGGATGGTCCTCAGCCCTCTTACTGCAGATCAGTGCTTACAAGTGGCCCCCACCTCCCCCTGGAAGTCTTTAAACTGACAGCTGTCGGAGCCTCGGAGGCCATATTCCTGGGGGCATTGTGATGGAGGGGACCTGGACTATACTGAGACTGCCACTGACTTTCTGCGGTACCCAGGCTGTGATGAATTCATGAATCTCCCTGAAGCATTCGTGTGTGCCCTCTCCCTCCTTCCTGCCCATTCATCTCTTTCCTCCTGTTCAGTGTTTGGTTTTGTTTTCTTTATAGCTTGGTTTTATAAATGAGAATTCTCTTTCCATCATCCTTGACAGAGCAAGCACATAGTATCCATACTAAAAATACTCTTGAATTCCATTTCAGGGCCACTTTGGAGACCTTACTCCAATCCCATTATTTTGTCAACTTATATTAGTTACTTCCCTGTGGCAAGAAATGTTGTTTGCTCCTGTTTTGCATTTTAATACCTTTAAAATCATGCGACATAGCAGTTCTAAAGTTTGGATTTATGTGGTTCACTGACTGCACCCAATGATGGGGAAGGGGGTGCTTAGAGCTTGCTGGCGGGGCAAGGGGAAATCATCCTTGTATGTTTTCTTCCATGACACCTGCTTGTTGACTGCAATAGTCCTGTTGCCCCCAACCCATGGGCCCAGAGTCGGGGTGCAGGGCTTGAGTTAGCTTTGGACAGCTGTGTGATTATTTTTGAATGACTCAATCTTTCTGAGCCTTCCCTTCCTCATCTTCAAGATAAACATAGGAATAGTTGTCCTGGTTCCTCCACAGCTTTCGGAAGATGCTAAGAGATAGTGTGCATATGTGTGTATGTTGGGGAGACGAATGAATGATGAATGTGTTTGTAATAATCTCTTCTCTAAACACACACACACACACACACACACACACACACACACACACACTCGAGTGCATACACACATTCCTGTATGTAATGTATAGGCTCTTCAAAGAGTGTCACTTAAAGCTTTAAGGTAACTTAAGATCACGTAAGCAGGAACAGAAAAATAGATGCCATGTGCATTTGAGGAGTGATTTTTCATGGCTTGGTTTTTCATATATATGCTCGTTTGTCTTTTCATTTCCCATTAATGTCCCCTGAGGGACTCCGCTCATTACAGCCTCACTGTAAGTAGACACAGTGTGATGTGTGCCATAGTGCTCGGGTCCCAGCACACAGAACTAGCAGGGCCACTGTGGGCAGAGGGGCCCACCCAGCAGACAAACTGTGTAGGGTTTCTATCAGCTTGTGCTCATCCAGGGACCAGGTGACAGAAGGTCAGCAGACCCACCTCTCAACCTGGAGCTAGCACACAGCTTCAGGCTCTTCAAATGTTTTAATTAATTAATTAGTTAATTAATTGATAAGAACAGCTACCTAAAAGCACCACTGGCCTGCTGATTAGACAAAGAAGTGCATTCGAACTCGAAAGAGTTCTCTACCTAAATGTTCATGTCCATAAATAGACCACATAAAATATGCCTTTGCTATAATAAGCTGTGGTCTATGGGGGGAGGGGCTTCCTTTTTTTGGAGGGAAGAAAAAAAAAGCTATGGCAATGTTAACCCAGAATAGCTATTGATCTGCGGTGCTTCCCCGCACTTTGTAAGAGCAGCTGGACATGAGATAGGGACTGAGAGCACAGCTTTCCTTTTGCTGGGCTGCCTGGAGCTAAAAAGGGAGCCGTGAAGACTGTGTGGAAAGAGTTCTGGGCTTTCTTGAGACTCTAACAGCATTGTAAGGCTGCAAGCAAGTGCTGAGTTATAATTCAAGAGCTGAGCAGAGAAATCCTGTATCTGCTATGCTTCTGCAGGTCACCTTCATTAGCAGCCTCACTGACCTGGGATTCCGTCCAGCTGGTGCCTTCTCTTCTAAGGGGGAAAGCAGGGCCTTCCAGGGACTGCGGATACTCGGGTTAAGGCTGTTATACCCACAAGCCCACTCTGATTAAAAGGGTCCTTTAGAAGGAATGGCTGACCTGGAACACTGGGGTTTAAGTGCCTGCCTAGAAATAGGTAAGAGACTCACTCCCCATGCCCTGTGTCTGTCTACTTGTCTCTGCCTGTACTTGTAACACTTTGCCTAGCGCAGAATTCCAAACGGTGCCCCTCAGTTTTCCTTCGCACCCCATGAAAAATACTCCTCAAGGGGGCCAGCATTGGGGCTAGCGACCTCCAGGGGCTGCATATCCCCAGCCTGCCTCAGGATCACACTCCTTGTATCTGCAGTCCCTTTCCAAGGTAAGTAGCTTTTCTCTCTGGCTCCTCTCCCATTGGCCTAGCCACCAAGGCAGCCCTGCCCTCTGTCCTTTGCAGGGTGTCACAGCCAGTTCCCGTAGGCAGGGTTCTCCAGGGAAGGGTCTGTGGGCTCCCCCGAGCCCCCTCATCCCCGTCCTCAGCTCTTTCCAAGCCCACGGTGAGTTGAGGCAGCTGGGTGACTTCCTCCTTCCTCTTTAACCACAGCTTTGATAAATGCGTTGTCAAAAAGAAATGCTAGCAGAAGGCTTTTCTGGCAAAACTTCTGAAAGGCCCTGTCTGATGCTGCCACCCCGTGCCCTCCTCTGCACTGGGCCCAAGAACGTTAGTACCTGACCTCCCTGCCATTCTTCTTTCTTATAACTTGTTAACCTTGGATTTACAAACAGCACACACACACACACACACACACACACACACACACACACACACACACACACACGCGCACAGTGATAAACAGGACAATGATGGTTTTACTTCAAGTGCATCTGAAACTGGAGGTGTTCCAGTTCCATTCCTTGCAGCGTCTTTGTGCCTTTTATCCTTAGAACAGCTTGTGTGGGTGAATGTGCGTGCTGTGGTATGGGGAAAGAGGTGGCGGAAGAGGTGGGAAAAGGAGGAGCCATAGGAAGGGAAGAAGATGAGGAGGGAGGAGGAGAAGATGGGGCTGGAGAAGAGAGGAGAAGGGAGGTCCTCTAAGGAGAGGAAGACCAGAAAGGAGAGATGGGAGACTGGCAAAGTCAAACGCAGCTTCTGCCTCTGCTGTGTGAGGTGACGGTTGGAACCCCTGAACTGCCCCTGGGCTTCGCTAACACAACGCAGCAGGGGTTGGAACGGGAGAAGACCTGAGACGGAGAGGCAGCCTTTGGAGGGTTCACTTTAAAGCAGTTCAAAGCTTTGCAACGAGATTGTTGAAGAGCTGGTATGTGGGGTTACCCAGTTCTGACCCACATCAGAGGGTCCTGTTCTCAGTCTCTGCAACATTTCTCCAGCTATTTCACCACTAGTTAGCACCTGAGAAATTGAGGGCGGGGCGGGGGAGGGGCGGGGGAGGGGCGGGGGCAAGGGACGGGGAGCCCAGAGGTCTACCCTCTTCTACTTTTATACCAAAGGCTCTACAACCTCTTTCAGTCCTTTGGTTTCTGCAAAAAAATATTCTATGACACTATGGGCCCCAAACAGCTGTGCAGCCTTTCTGGTTAATGGTGATTGCGAATGAGGCTCCTGAGCCACATAACAGGAGGCCCCAAGCCCGGGGCAGGAATTTGGTTAGCTGTGTGCTAGTTAGTGATTGAGTTGCAGAACAGGCTAGAGCTGGAAGCTGTGCAGAGGTGAGCAGATTACCTCCGCTCGCTCTGCATTTACCTAGCAGCCTCGAGCCTGTTCTGTGAAATTCCCCCTCTCCCCCCCCCCCCCCAACAAGCACCATCTGGGGAGGAACTGATAGCTTCAAGTTCCTCCGAAACCCACAGAGAGGTCGGAGAGATTTGAACAGCTGCCCCCAGTTCAGACAGACTACTTTTCCGGCAGTTAACAACAGAGGCAGGATAGGGAGCAACTGTCTGAGACGGTGTTTTATACTTAAAAAGTCATCTTGTTCCCGGCAGTGCAGTGACCTGTTCCCATAGGCAATGTCCTGGACCAGAGGTCTACCTGGGGGATGGAGACTCACCTCTGCGGTTCAGGGAATGATGGAGGGCATATCAAAGCAGGGAAGTTAAAGTTTGTATGCAGCCCGGGAGAGTAAGACCACAGGGGTTCGCGGCACTAAGACTGCACTGTGGCTGCCTTGAGCCACAAACGGTAGAGCTGGGAAGGAAGCCGCGTTTTAGGGGATTGTGGGACTTGGAGCCAGGGCAGGCTGGACTCCAATTCTGTTTTCCTTGAGCGTGTCTCTTCCTAGTTCCTCATGGAAGTGCAACGTGTATGCACATTTCTGGGGTCCAGGATGATAAGTCAACACGTTACACGATGTGCCACGATCGAACTGCGGTAATTCTCATTTCCCTTTCCTCCAACATTGATTATTTTGGGGTTTGGAACCTCTGGACTTGAGTGATATCTTTGACCTTTATGAGCTGCATTTCTTTTCATTTATAAAATGGCAGTGTGTGTGTGTGTGTGTGTGTGTGTGTGTGTGTGTGTGTGTCGGGGGGGGGGGGGACACAACACTTTGGCTCAGCACCTGGCCTGTGGTAATCATGCCTGCTGGCATTGCTATTGAGTTCATCAGAAATGCCTTTCCCGAAAATTAATGGTATACATGGTTTATCCTAGGCTGGGGAGAGGTACACATTCTGAAACCTTTGGCATATCAAAGCAGGGAAGTTAAAGTTTGTATGCAGCCCAGTTCTTGTGTCTAACTTCGATGGGTAAACAAACTCCTCAAACTAGATGTTACAAAGTATGGTGGTTTGGGCGAGATGCCCCCTATAATTCTCAGGCATTTGGATACTTGGCCCTCATTCATTGGTTGTTTGGGGAGGATTAGGGGGTGTGGCCTTGCTGGAGGAGGTGGTTTATCCTAGGCTGGAGTGGGCTATGAGGTTTCAAAAACCTTGAGCCAAGCCAGGCAGGGTGGCGCACGCCTTTAATCCCAGCACTTGGAGGGAGGCAGAGCCGGGCGGATCTCTGTGAGTTCCAGGCCAGCCTGGTCTACAGAGCGAGATCCAGGACAGGCACCAAAACGACAAAGACAAAAAAAAAAAAAAAAAAAAAAAAAAGACTTGAGCCATTTTGGGAGCTCTCTAGGCTCCCTGTTTGTGCTCAAGATGTGAGCTCTCAGCCTCTGCTCCTACCATCTGCTGCTTCTGTTTCCACCATCATGGACTCCAACCCTTTGGAACAATAAGACCCCAATAAGCCCTCCCTTCTGTGCTGCCTTGGTCATGGTGTTCTATCACAGCCAAGAAAAGTAACTAAGACAGGAAGTTACAGCGCTGCAGTTAAGGCAATGGAAGACCTCCCTGTCGAAGGACAAGGTTTAAAGCATGCTCAAGAGTTAGAACAATGTTCCAGTTCAAAGTCTAGGTCTAAACCATTATGCTCAAAGATCATGCAGCCAGTCCAAAGTCACAGCTGATGGGGCTGCCGCAGGGACAGATCTCACACATGATTACGCTCTGCGTTCAGACTGTTGCTCTGCCTGTGCCAATCCCATGAGGGAACAGGCACTTTGGTACAGGAAGGTGCCCTGGTAATATGGCCCGCCGGCAGTGTTGGGCATCATCTTGGAGGGCTTTGCTCTCCAGCTGGGCCACCATGGGACATCAAAGAAACAACAGTTTCTTGTATCTAAAATGCTCATGCCGATGGTACATGACTCGGGGACATATGAGGGTCCACAGGAAGTCACCAAAGCCAAGCAGCCACCACTCCTGATGGTCAAACAGCGGGAGAGATCGAGTTCTGTTACCAAAGGCTGTATTTTCACTTTGGCTGTAAGGATGAAAGCACTGTCAGAAACTTAGTAGAACAGGTTCTTCCTGGATAATTTAGGATTGTGAGCTAACTGGGAATGTCAGGTGTATTTTCAAGATACTGTATCTCTTAATAATTCCTGAGTCCTTTGATGTATTTTTATATCACAAGTCCATGATGAAGAATGTGCTCCGTGCTGCTGGGCTGTCTCCACCAGCCTGGGGCATCAGAAGCCTAGCTAGCAGAGAGTGGCCTAAGATGGGAGGGGTAGGCCTGGCCCCCTTGATGAAGCAGGAGAGGGCACCATGTGGGAGGAAGGGGTCATCAAAAGCCATGTATAGAGGAAAGACAAGGCTAGCTTACATAGAAGGTCCCACAGAGACAGAACCCAAACCAGTTCAACAATATAGGCTTTACAACAGGCAGAGCAGCTAACCCAGCCACTCCCTGACCGTGTACCCAGACATCATGGCTCCTCAAAGCATCTCACAGGACTTGACCAAGATGTGCTGAAGAGTCCGAGGCAAGCAGCCGCTCAAGAAGCTCAGCTTTCTTTACCATAAATTAGGTATTCATGGGACATGGCCCAAGCTGAACCAGGCCACGTGTCATGAAACTCCCACACGGTAGTTTTTCACTGTCTCGGCCATACTCAGGACAATAAGTCATGGTGATAACAGTCACGGAGGGCTACCATTTACTGAAGGCAGACTGGCTACGTCCAAGAACTGTCTACTGTGGAACTGAGCATTTGTTACTAGGAACAGGTGTATTATTATCACACTCCACCCTATAGAACATCAAAACAGAAAGGTTAATGAGCTTGTCCAATGTGGATGAGTTCTTGGTAGGTAAGCATTCTCTTTCTTTGATTAAAATCCTGTAACTTTTGGTACTTCTTGATACGATGTCTCGTTACTCTCACTCATCACAACCCACAACCCAGGCAACTGGCTGAGGGCTAATATCAAATGTACTCTATCTCACTGTAGAGTATTGAGCTAAGAGCATGTGTCATCCACCCTCATGTATATAAACATGGGTATGATGCCCCCATCCCTGCTGGGCATGCTGGGAGGCTTTCTCTGTATTTCTCAAGGCTCCTGGTGGAGCTGGACACCTGCAGCATGCATTGACTGTATTTCCTTCGTCTGTTTGCTGGAACCACCCTCACTCAAGTCAACTACTGCCTTAGAGTACTTATCTCAAGTTCTGTTGTGGGGGAACTCAAGTGAGACTCTGCGTGTAGTTTTTAGTTGTGGTTTTGTTTTTAATCACCTTACATTTCCTGAGCACATTCCAAGTGCCAAGCACTGTGCTACACAGTTTCCTTGAATTGCTTTGAAAAGGAAAAAGGGGGGGGCTTGTAAACCTCTGAAGACAATCAACCAAAGGAGTTGTGAATATTTTGTTGACAACCTTTTTAAGAAAGCTCAGAAATTGATACCAAATTCTTGTCCTCCCACCAAGTAGAAGAAATAGATATATATAGATAGATATATGTGTAAAATTACAGGAACATGGATTCACAATGATGATTCTAGATGATGCAGGTTTGCAGTTTCTGAACTTGCTTAAAGAGGAAAAATTCTACTGAATTTTTGATAAATGGAAGTGGATGCTAAAATTAGCGTGTATATTGGGCTGTAGAGGTGGCCCAGTGGTTAAGAGCACTGGCTGCTCTTCCAAAAGACCTGAGTTCAATCCCCAGCATCCACATGGTGGCTCACAACTATCCATAGTGGGATCTGATGCCTTCTTCTGGCATAAAGTCGTACATGCACATAGAACACTCATACATAAAATAAATAAATACATCAAAAAATTTAGCTTGTATATCTAAGGTACCCATTGGGCCGCACCACAAGTTTTTTCTAAAAAAAAAAAAAAGTACCGAACTTGAAAGGAAAATCATATCACCTCTATTCCGCTCATCTGCTTGGAATCTCTTATTGATACACAGATCTGGTTAGCCAATGGGAAAAGGATTGTGCAGAGATAACATCTCTCACAGGGTGAGCCACATTGACGACTTCATTGAAAAATAGCGAGGGTCTCAAAGACATTCTCTGCTTTCCCTAACAGCAGCTCCTTTCCCCAGACTGCTAGATGAGGGCTTCACTCTGGCAGACACAGTTCTGCAGAATGCTGTAATCATTCAGACTCAAGCAAATTGCGGGGCCTTTCAGAAAACTTACATGCTATTGATTTTCGAGAGACTCAGTGGAAATTTTGTAGAGAAATGATAGTTAGGAATGAGTATGCCAAAGTGGGGAGAAGGAGAAGCCAATCATTGGGCTTTGGGTTTGGGTATGATTTAAGTCCCTCTTGACAAGACAATTTTAAAATAATCACAAGTTATGAACATAACTATGGCTAGAAGTGACAATTGGTGCACCTTTTCCAAAGACCACTTAGAGAAAAATACACATTTTCTCAAATACCAGTTAATTGCTAGGCATGATGGCTCATGCCTGTAATTCCAACATTTAGGAAGTTGAGACAGGAGAATTACCATGAGTTTGAAGCCAAATTGGACTACATAGTGAATTTCCAGGCCAGCCTGACTGTGGTGGTTTGAATGTAATTGGCCCCCATAATCTCATAGGGAGTGGCACTATTAGGAGGTGTGGCTTTTTTAGAGTGGGTGTGGCCTTGTTGGAGGAAGTGTGTCACTGTGGAGGCGGGCTTTGAGGTTTCCTATGCTCAGGATACTGCCCAGTGTCTTAGTCCATTAAGGAAGTTCAAAAGCATCAATGTAAGTATTTTATAATTGGGATATGGTTCTAGCTTCACTTATGTTGCTGGGATAAAACACCTTGACAAAGAGCAACTTAAGGTTGAAAGAGTTTGTTTGGCTTATGATTCCAGGTTACAGTCATAATCATCATGGGGAAATTAAGGCAGGAACTCAGGCAGCTTGTCACATCTCATCCAAGAATAGAAAGAGAATAAGTGTATACAAGCCTCTTGGTCACTCACTTGTTTAGTTGTACTGAGCTCAGTTTCTTCATTTATATAGTTCAAGAACCCCTATCTAGAGAATGGTGTTGCCCACAGCGGACTTGATCTACTAACACCAATAGATTTAAAACAATCCACCATAGATAGGCCAACCAAATGTGGGTATATCCTAGTGGAGATTCATCTCAGGCCATTTTAGGTTGTGTCAATTTGACAACTAAAGCTAACCATCACAGATAAAATAAAGGCTGGGAGGACCTTTTATCATCATAGCTATTCCCAAACCCAAAGTGCTCCCCACTTTCACTCTGTATGGTGAGATATGTTCAAATATTGATAACAGTACCTAAAATGCATTTTCACTTAGGAATAGAGTTGTGTTGAGGCAGGGTCACTCTTCTTGTATTTACCACTCTGTGTACTCCATGCTAGCCTGCAGATGAGTTTATGAGTTATTCTCCTGTCTCTGACTCCCATATGGCCCCAGGAGTGCTGGGATTACAGATGCTCACCTCTGCATTTGGCTTTTTGAGGGTTCTCATGATCGAACTCAGGTCATCAATCTTGTGTGGCAAATGCCTTTACCTGCTGAACCATCTCACTAGCCTGATAACCATGGCAACTTAGCCAGTGACTCAGATTCTGGAAGGCTACATATTCACTTCTATATGACCATCCTAATATCTGCAAGAAGCAGATTGATGATAGTTTTGAAACAATAGTGTGGGTCAAATTGTATTCCCCTCCTAAGATGTTCATTCATGTCCTTCATTTGGTGATGTCTCTTTTCCAATGACAACTTACGCTAAGTAACCTATACATTAACAACTTTACAACTTTTGAACCTTCAAATAAAAAGCTTTATCAGATAATGAGTTCCTTTTTGAAAACTATTGAGACTATTATTCACATTAACAAAAGTTTTCCCAGTTAGAAAAAAAATAAAGGTTATGGCTGGTGGCAGTTCTCTACTGGATCCTCTGACTGGGGTGTGTTTTACGTGTATGTACACGAAACCTCATTTGTGTCTTCCAGGCAATTGATTATAAACTGGGAACCATAAAGGAGACTTTTCTGTAGGTACATAAGGAACACCCTTTTAAAAGAGTTACCTTGTAGAAATACACAAAGAAGCAAAAACTGCTTATAATTATGCAAATAAACACATTCATGATAGGCCTATGTGATACAGATTTTCAAACATATTAATAATCACCATAAGTTATTTTCTGTGTCTGAAAGGTAAAATTCATTGATTTTGGCTATCAATGAATTTGGTAATAAAGAAGTTTGGGTGAGAAAGTCATTATTCCTGTTTGACGAGAGCCAACTCTGACATGGCTGTGTAAATACTGCCAACAGCAAGCATTTATTTTCTATCACGTACCTTCCCATTCCCTAGGCAAAGTGGAAAGGTACTCCTTATCTCCATCCCCGCTCAATTCAAAGACCTCTGTTATGTGACAGGCTGGGAACCAGGAAAAGAGGCATCCTTGAAGTAGACTTCCAAAGGAAGGGATGAGCCAGGGTAGCTAGTTATGGGTACTACTCTCCTTGGTCACTCTTGGGTGTTATTTTCTTTGGGAGATGCTAATGTAGAGCTTTCTGTAAAATAGCATTTCTACCACATCCCTAAGGATCATCCAAGAATCCAAATGCAGTAATGTGGCCCCCACCTCTGATACAGTGCCTCAGAATGTCGGCAACAGGAGGAAGTAACCAGCATTTTGAGAAGATTGGCAAGTGAGTGTTACCCTAAGGCTCATGAGCCATCAAGAACAGCCCTGCTTCTGGGTCCTGAATCCATTCAGGGAGTCTGTACTGTCAAAACTTTTTTCATGATTATATATGGCATGCACTTCTTTTTCCGTCATTCATGAGCATGTAATGGTGTCCTGGTTACTTTTCTATTGCTATGCTAAGATATCGTGACCTAGGAAACTTATAAAAGAAACAGTTTCTTGTGAGCCTATAGTTCCAGAGGGAGAGTCCATGACCATTATGGCAAGAAGCATAGCAGCAGTCTGGCAGGCATGGCTCTGGAGCAGCAGTTGAGAGTTCACTTTCTGATTCATAAATGAGAGAGAGAGAGAGAGAGAGAGAGAGAGAGAGAGAGAGAGAGAGAGAGAGAGACTGGGAATGGCATGGACTTTTTGAAACCTCAAAGCTCACCCCCATGGCCACACCTCCAACAAGGCCACACCTCCCAATCCTTCCCAAACAGTTCCACCAACTGGGCACTAAGTATTCAAGCACATGAGCCTATGGGAATCATTCTCATTCAAACCACACAAGTGGAATCTTCTAGAGGCTGCATGATGTATGATATTGCATAATGAATGAGATTGTTAACATGTGTTATTTCCACATTAACATTATAAGGAATATTTGCTTCTTTGTATATTTCTATGAGGGACTTCTCTTATAAGGGTGTTCTTTTTATACCTACAGAAAAATCTCTTTTGTGGTTCCCAGTTTGTAATTAATTAACTGGAAGACACAATTGAGATTACACACACACACACACACACACACACACACACACATATGTAAAACACACACCAGTCAGAGGATCCAGTAGAAAATTGCCACCAGCCATAACCCTCATTTTATTCTAACGGGGAAAACTTTTGTTAATGTTCTCAAAAGTTTTCAAAAAGGAACTCATTATCTGATAAAGCTTTTTATTTGAAGGTTCAAAAGTTGTAAAGTTGTTAATGTACAGGCTACTAAGCGTAAGTTGTCATTGGAAAGCAGACATCACCAAAGGAGGGACTGTCACATGAATGAACATCTTAGGAGGGAAATATAATTTGACCTGCATTATTGCTTCAAAACTATCATCAATCTACTTCTTGCAGATATTAAGATGGTTATATAGAAGTGAATATGTAGCCTTCCAGATTCTGACTCACTGGTTAAACTGCTGTGGTTATCAGGCCAGCATTTGTCCCATGAGGTTGATGACCTGAGTTCAATCCTGAGAACCCTCCAAAGCCAAATGCAGTGGTGAGCATCTGTAACCCCAGCACTCCTGTGCCACCTGGAGGCAGAGACGGAAGAGTAACCCAGAAGCTCACCTGGCAGCTAACCTGGAGTACACACAGTGGCAGATACAAGGAGGGTGTCCCTGCCTCAACAGATTGGAGGGAGAGAGCTGGCTCTTGAGTTGTCATGTGACCCACACTTGGGCTGTGGCATGCACATGCCTGCACACACACACACATACACACACATACACTAATAATAATAATAATAACAATAATAAATAAAAAATTTAAATTACTATGCTTCTCAAAGTGAAAAATTCTTATTAATGTCCTTCAGTAGACTCTTCATGGTGTTTGGGTGTATAATGTGGTGTTATGTATTTATTTTAGTGTTTATTGAAGTGTTTAGGTATCTTATTAAAGTATTTTGGGTGTAATCTGTTGCAACTGGCTAAAACACTGTCTAAGGATGAAATGCTCTTAGGTAAAAGGATCTGTGGAATAATTTAAATTTGTTATGAAATAGTTTCATATAGGAAAAATCCCCACAATAAAGCCCCAACTCTATGCCTCATGGCTTAGGTAAGGTTTCTATTGCTGTGGTAAAATACCATGACCAAAGACAACTCAGGAAGGAAAGGGTTTCTTTCATCTTGCCGCTTATCATCTATCATCAAGGGAAGTCGGGGCAGGAACTCAAGGCAGGAACCTGGAGGCAGAGACTGGTGCAGAGGCCATGGAGGGCCCTGTTTACAGGCCTGCTCTCCGTGCTTTCTTATACCACCCAGGACCACCAACCCATGGGTAGCACCACCCACATGGACTGGGCCCTCCTACCTCAATCATTAATGAAGAAAATGCCCCCACAGCCTTGCCCATAGAACAATCTAGCAAGGGCATTTTCTCAATTAAGATTCTGTCTTCACAAATAACTCTAGCTGTGTTGACATAAAGCTAGACATCACAGCCCATGTGTACAGGAGGAAGTTGAGACATGACAACTTATCAAGACTCATCCCATGGGTAGAAGACTATGGTTCATACTTTTCATCTTGTTTTAAGGTGTGTTTCTCTTTTCTACTTTCAGAATAGGTTGTCTGGAAGCTTCTACAAAGAGCACAGCTCCCTCGATTCAAACTGTATAAGAATTCCAAGTTCGGTAAAATACCTGAGAGAAGCCATTGCCACAGTTTCACTAAAATACTCAACTAACAACTGTCTTATAGAAAAGGAGTTTGTGCACCAGACCTTGTTTTCAAATGGTTTACCTGGTTGACAGACAAAATGTTTGAAACTTGAACTAACTCCAGACTGAGATTAGTGGCTAATAGCCAATAGCCAATAGCCAACTTGTTCTGCCTTGACGGTGGGGGCCAGCTCTCAAGGGGAATGCACATTTTCCCTAGGCTGTTTTTCCTCTAGGGGACGGATAATAGATAGATGGATAGATAGATAGATAGATAGATAGATAGATAGATAGATAGATAGATAGATAGACAGAAAGATAGATATAGAGAGATGATAGATAGATAGTAGATGACAGACAGTAGATAGACAGACAGACAGAAAGATACATAGACAGATAGCAGAAAACGCCAATCTTTTTATGCAAAATGAAAAGGGTCCTTTGAGAGAACTGGCTGTCATGTAGCACCTGCTCCCTGAGAACACGGTCCTTTGAAACATCTTTCTCATTAGTACCAGCAGCCACATGTTATTGCTGAATTTATTTCCCTAGAATCAAAGAGGAAGGAAGTTCTAATGACCACCCCCTACCTAATTCAGCTCAGCTTCCCCCTAGGCGCCAGGCAAACCCCTCCCTTAAGGCCCTGTACTTTTTTTTTGGTTTATTCCTTTACAAGACAGTTGTGGGGAGGGCCGTGTGGAAAGGGGACCAATGTGAAGGGAACCTGGGGGAGAGGCACAGAATGAGCCTGTAGACCACTATCCTCAAGGACCCTGACCCCATAGAAGAAGGACAAGTTTCCATCAGTGACTTTAGGGAAATTACCCCAGGAAGGCAGGGCATGGCAGAAGTCACCAACAGCTGCGGAAGGGCACAGCACACACTGAAGTCCTTAAGGCTGGGCCAGAGACTTACACTCCTTAGACTACCTGCTTGTCACCGCCCCCCTCAGGATGGTGATGTGAGGGCAAGCAGGTTGGCACTAGCCTGGTCAACACCAGACTGCCCTCCCTTGCCCCATACCCTGCCTAGGTCTCCTCATAATGAGGAGGGCTGATGAGCATATCAAGGGGTTGCTTCACTAAAGCCAAAGTGATCCACCTGCTTCTGACAATTAAATAAATGCCACTTGGACCCTGCTCAGCATTCTCACTGGCATACAGTCCAGCAGCATGCTGCTCTCCAATAATCCAGGAGAAATGAGGAACAGAAAGGTTAGTTGGCAGGTCTTACCCCCAGCTTATGAACATACCTAGCAAAAGGGGTTTGCTTAGAGTGCAGAGGTGAAGCCTTACCAGCTCTCCTCCTTGCTTCCCAGAGGGGTCTGAACACTCAACCTTGCTGTCTCCATCTGTCAAATGACAGAGATGACATTTGCTCTTTGCCTCCCTCCAAGGTGCCCTTGATGTACAGAGCTAGGGATTTACAGTTGGACTGATTTTAGATACTGCCTCTGTTTCAAAGAAATTTGAAAGCTAGATGTGGCGGTGCACACTCTAATCCTACTTGTGAGGTAGAGACGGGAAGATCGGAAACTCAATGCCAGTTTTGGTTACATAGTGAGCTGGCAACCAGCCTGAGTGCCACAGGAGAGCCTGTCTCAAAAACCCAAAACCAAACAAAGTTTGAAGTTTGAGGTAATTTATACCAAATGGTGGAATGATAGGGTGAATGCAATAAGAGTGGAAAGGGACTGACTGTATAGCTTAATTCATTTTATCGGAGGTGGCAGGGATTTACTAGGAAAGTAAAAACCCACAGATATATTGGAAAGATCCAATACTGTGATGGTTAGCTTAAATTATTGACTTGACACAATCTAGAATCACCCAGGAAGAGAGTATCACTGAGGAATTGTCTATACTGATTTGGCCTATGGGCATGCTGTGGGGATTGTCTCAATTATAATAACTGATATGAGAAGACCCAGCCCACGATAGGTGGCACCATTCCCTAGGCAGGGTGTCTTGAACTCTATGAGTAGAGAAATCCAAGCACAAGCAAATTAGCATGCCCAGGGGGATCTAGAATCTGCTCTTCTCCATGTCTGGAGCAGGCAGCAGACATCTGCAGTTACCACTAACCTATCACAGACTCAAGATAGCAGATGTGGCACCTTACTACCTGAAGTCTTGCAGCTGCGTCCAAACAGACAGATGCGGTGTCTGCAGAGTGGGCACCGGCAAGTATCCCAAGCAAATGGGGACATCCAGTGGAAGAAAGCAGGGCCATAGCCAAAGATTTGCCACCAACATTGGACTTTCCAAGACCCAATTCATGCCTCCTTTTCAGCAAAGGCTCTCCTGGTTATTCTTTCCCCAGAGAGAATCATGCTGCTGCATCTCTGGTCCCCGGAGAGCTTCAAAGCACAGTGCTCAGACTTCATTCTGCTTTCATTCCCTTGGCTGTGCCCTTATGGGATGATGAATTCCCCAAGGGCTGTATCCCAAGGCTGTACTGTAAATAAAACAACAGGTGCAAGCGGAGGTCTAATTCATAAACAAGCTAAGGACTACAAGAGGAAGACAAGAGATGGCAGACATGAGCAGATTACAGAGGGGCTTGGGATGTGGCTCAGCCGGTAGAGTGCTTGCCTAGTATGGGCAAATTCCTGGGTTCAGTTCCTGGCACCACATAAAATGAGGTATAGCCTTATATAGACCTGTAATCCCAGTACTTTGGAGGTGGAGGCAGGAGGATGCCAAACTCAAGGTCATCCTCAGATGACCCACACACACACACACACACTGTACCCTCCCAAAAAGAAAGAAAGGGTAAAATTCACACCTGAGCAGGTAATCAAGGCAGCCGTTCAAGGTGAGCTTGTCTCTCCGAGCACGCTATGAAGTGGAAACATGGTGTTAGGCGGTTGTCAGGTTCGAGGCCAGGGGCAGATGAGCAGTTGAGGCTTCACAGGGCGGGCCTTCACAGTGCAGAGACGAGAAGCCAGCAATGATGAACACATGCAAAGTGCCAAGCACAGCAGGTCTGCTTACAAAAGCCTGGAGTAATTGCTTGGGCCTCACTGCTAAGAAAACAAGCTGTTGAGGCCAGGGTAATTCTAGTAAGAAATTGGCATTCGGGGATTAATTGTTTAGGCTATAATGACTGCTTCAACCTAAACTAATGAGAACAGAAAGAGGTTTCCAATTTGAGTATCGGGGGGAAATGGGCTTTGCCAGGCTGAATGGGACAGAATGGGAGAGGAGTTTTTGTGGGAGGTCGGGGACAAGTGGTTGACCTCAGCATTGATTGGTCCAACAAATGAGAAAGCTTTTTTGTTTGTTTGTTTTTGTTTTTTTGTTTTTTGAAAGAACAGCCTGAGAAGTCTAGTGAATAGTTCATGCTGCTGCCTCAGGAAAACTCTTGATTGATCGTTGAAAGCCTGGCTGAGTCCTGACCAGAGACCCTGGGCAGCTTCAGGCCAACAAGGCCAAAATGAGTCATTTGCTTGCTGGGAGAAGAGCCCACTTAGGGCCTGGAGTCAGACCCTCCCTGCTCTCCTAAGTGCTGACCTTCAGCAGTCATCTTCCCGTCCTGGGAAATCCAGCCACACGGCAACACTCACCTTGCCAACCCCAGTGGTGGGTTGTGGGTAGGAAATGAGAATCCGCCTGGCACACTGCTCAGCCATCTTCAGCTCACTAGGCAGTAAGGGGAGGGTGATGGAAATACATCAACCGTTTCTGGTCCTCTTATCTGTTTGCCCTGCTTTGCTCCAAACAGGACTCCAACCAACCCGCATGTGGTTTTGTAGCTTCTTCCAGAACTCTGAGCACCATGCAGAATAATTAGAGTAGTCAACAAAGACTCAAAATCAGAGAGCTGCAATGGGGGCTGAGGAGGCGGCTCGGTGGGCAAGGTGCTCGCTGGGCTTGCACAAGGACCTGAGGGCAGCAATGTGTACCTGTAATCCCAGCACTGGGAGGCAGGAACTAGAGAATCCCAGGGCAGGGGGAAAGAGTGCAGAGCTTGCTGGCCAGTTAGCCTAGCAAGTTACTGAGCACAGTTCAGTCAAAGACTGTGTCTCAGAAAATGAGGTGATGGGTAATATAGGAATCCACTTGGCATCAACTGTTGCACATACACACACACACACACACACACACACACACACACGCACACACAGAGAGAGAGAGAGAGAGAGAGAGAGAGAGAGAGAGAGAGAGAGAGAGAGAGAGAGAGAGAGAGAGAATGATTTGCTGGTTTGCTAGGTCCAGCTGGACCATACACTGAGAGCCTGGGCAGGACTTGGCCTCTTCTAAGGGAGCCTGGGAGGACTGAGCTTAGGTTCTGCCTTGCAGGCTTCAGGGACCTGAAAGTACTGCAGATCACAGATGAAGGAGAAGAGGCGGGGAGAAGATGATGGAGCAGCTTATTTGTTCTACATTCCATTGTTGCCTTGAGCATATTTTTATATATTATATGTGTATATATAATATATATAATATTATATATGTTTCTGTTATGAGCAGTAGAACTATAAGGGGGAGGTTGAAAGAGTCCTTAGAAGACGGTCCCTCTAACGGTCGTCCAATGGGAGAGATCCCAAGTTCTTCACCAGTCTTCCAATTCTACAGCACTTTGGATCTGAAATGTCCTCAGAAGAACAATGTTTGAATGTTTGGTCCCCAGGGCAGCAAAGTTCAGACACGGGGTCATTGAGCCTGACTCTGGCTTTGTCATTGAATTAATCTCTTGGGAAATGGGGCCCAGTTGAGAAAGCAGGTCACTGGGGGCATGTTCTTAAAGACTCTCTTTTGTCCTTGGTCCTTCTCTTTCCATCATCTCTCCCTTTTTCTTATCCACCATGAGATAAATGGTTCTCTACCATTTGGTGTGTGGTCCCCACCGTGATCTCATGCCTTACCACAGCCTAAGAGTAACATGCACTGAAGCCGCTGGACCCACAAGCCCAAATAAAGCTGTTTTTCCTTGAACTTGTTTATCTCAGGTATTTTTGTCACAATGACAGAAGCTGACCCAGTTTCCTATCCAGTGTCCTCCTGTTTCTCGTTCTGCCTTCTATCATTAGTGACAGGAACTCAGAAGGCATCCCTTGACTTCTTCCCACTGACCAGAGGACTTTGGGGACTCTGTAGAGACTGCACACTTGGTGGCCAGAGGTTCTGAGAGGATCTAGAGCTGGTGCTCTGAGGATATAAAAAAAAACCACATGCTGCCAATAACCTGGAGAACTTGGAACTGTGCTGTATTGCTGGAAGGAATATAAAATGGCCCAGATGCTATAAAAAGTCAGATAGAGTTTCCTCCCAAAAAAATTAACACAGAATTACCACATGACCCAGAATTTTGCTTCCAGCTATATACCTCAAAGAATTAAAAATAGAAACTGAAACAGATACTTATGCATGAATATTAAGCACAACATTACCCACAATGGCTAAGAGGTGGGAATGACCTATATGCCCATCATTGATCAATCAATAAAATGTAGTAATACATACAGTGGAACATTATTTAGCCATAAAAATGGAATTTTGATGTACCCTATATCTGAAAGATTAAAAACCTATGCTTTGTGAAATATGCTAGAAACAAAATAACAAACAATGCCTATTTCCATTTGTATGAGTTATATAAAATAAGCAAATCCATGGAGATGTGAGGTAGGTTATAAGTAACCAGGGCAAGGGGAGGTAGAAGTGGGTATTATTGCTGGGTGGCCATGGCTCCTGTCTAGAGTAATGAGCATCCTCTGGGAACAGTGACGACGGCTGCATATTATGGACATACCTAACTCCACTGAATTATACACTTGGGAGCAGTTAAGGTGGTAAGTGTTATATCAGATAGATGCAGAGAGAACGACAGCGAATGGCCAGAGATGACTCAGAAATTAATGTGCTTGCCATGCAAGTGTGGGGATGAGACTTCAGATCCCCAGAACCCATGTTAGTAGGGTAGTAGGGGACCCCCAGAGCAAGCTGGCTAGCAAGACTAGCCATATTGGCAAGCTCTAGCTTTAAGTAACTCTACCTCAACTACTAATGTGGTGAGCAACTGAGGATGACTCCTGCCATCAACCTCTGGCTTCCCCCATGTACTTGCACACAGTGCACAGACACACAAACACACATGCACATGTGTCCACCCACATGCAAAGCATGCATACATAAACGTGGCACATCATACACACAGGGGTTAGGGGACAGCAGAATGAATGGCAAGAGCAAAGCTGGGTATGGCAGGCCCCTCACCTGATGGGTGACTTCAGTCACCAGCGCACTGCCCCTCACCCTCCAGCTGCTTGGGATGGTCAATTCTCCTTGCCTTCTCCCACTATGGGCCTGGGAATTCTCTATAACCCTCCCCAAGCAGCCTTTGCAAGACACCAGTCTAGGTCAGGCTCCTTGGCTGTGCTCTATCAAAGACCTTTCTTTGCAGGATACATCTTAGTGGTGGGTGAAACATATGATGCATCACTTAATGATGAGGATATAATCTGAAAAGTGTACAAATAGGCAATCTCCTAGTTGTGTGGATATCATAGAGTGTATTTAACAAACTTACATAGGATAGCCTAGTTTACATACCTGGTACAGTGAATTGCTCTTAGGCTATAAATCTATACAGCATGCTGTTGCATTGAATGCTCCAGGTCTATACCACACTGGAAAGTACTTGCATGTAGTTGGAGTTTTTCTGCATCCACCCATCTCCTGCAGCTGCTCAGACCCAAGTAAACACACAGAGACTTCTATTACTTATGAACTGTATGGCCATGGCAGGCTTCTTGCTATCTAGTTCTTATATCTTAAATTAACCCATTTCTATAAATCTATAACTTGCCACGTGGCTCATGGCTTACCGGTATCCTTACATCTTGCTTCTCATGGTGGTGGCTGGCAGCATCTCCTGACTCAGCCTTCCTCCTCCCAGAATTCTCCTCTCTGCTTATCCTGCCTATACTATACTTTCTGCCTGGCTACGGGCCAATCAGCATTTGATTTATCAATCAATCAGAGTAACATATTCACAGCATACAGAAGGACATCCCCAACACTTGCATATTTAGAGCCATTTCTATGCCCAGAAAAGGTACAGAATACTAGGCCATAGACATCTTTCAGCTCCATTGTAATCTAATGGGATCAGTAGAGCCTTAAACATCTATTATTGCTGGGTATGTTCCAATGTGATGTGTGACTGTATTTAAACAGTGTCTGAGTCTGCTGTGAGACAAATGTCATGAGGTCTGTTTCATCTCTCCATGATAGAACCACTTTCCAAGGCAGGCCCCCAGTAAATACATGCCATCACCAGAAATGGAGAGCCAATGAGCTTCTCCATTATCTTGACCATGCCTCCCCATCCACTCTCTTCCACCACCTTTCATCCATAACACTCACCTCTGGTACCTCTGATTTGTGTTATTTATGCCTCTGATGTCCCTGCCTTCTTCTTAAAATGGAAGCCCGGTCAGAGCAGGGGCCTTTTCTGCCTTTCCCATGGCAATATCTCTAGTATAGAACAGTGCCTGGCATATTACTGGGGCTCGGTATATATTTATTTAATCAATGAATAATTAGAGCTTTGTTAATTCTTTCATACACACACACACACACACACACACACACACACACACACACACACACTGCTTTATAGACAGAGTCTCATGTACCCAGAAGGACCTTGAACTTGCCATGTAGCTGAGGCTGGCCTTGAACTCATACTCATTTCTCCACCCATCCAACTGCTGGGTTACAGGGTGTGCTACCATGCCTGGCACTTCCTCAGTTCTCTTCTCTCAAATCCTGTTGTTCCTGCATTGGTCCCAGCACCACATGTCTACAGATGTCATTTCCTACATGCCTTGTTCTGCCGTAAGCCTCAGTGTCTCCCTGAGAGTGAGACCTGTGTTGCTGGTATGTGCTAGCCTCTCCTGTACTCTACCTCACAGTCCACACCCACTCACTATCATGTACAATCTGCATGATGCAGTCTATTCTCCCACAAAATACCCTTCCCTGCTTCTTCAGTGCATTCTAACCCTCCAGGACTGCTTGCATGTCACCTCATGCCTGAATCTCTCCCTAACGCTCTTGTGTATGTGTCTATCATGGTACAAGACTGCTAAGCCTCTGCCCCCTCCACACCAAACTGGAGGCTCTGAGAAGCCGGCACTCATGAGTTCTTCATACATGGCCCGTTGTCTGGTGGGTGTATGGCAAGCACTGAATGAAGCGATTATTGTTGTTGTTGTTGTTGTTGTCGTCATTAATAATAGTAACAATTGTTATTACTATTATGGTTGTTGTTATCAGTTGTAGTAATGAAGAGAATTCCCTCCTGACTGAGATAGAAGACCCCATGTCTGTAGAGCCACCCTTGCAGGGGGCTCCTAAGAGAGTTATCTGAGCCTCGAGCTCTGGGGGGGCTTGCTCCACCTTGGAGGTGAGGAACCTGTAGCCACAGTGACTGTTCCTGCCTGGCTCTTGCACCTCCAACGCCCTATTTCTGGGTACCCAGAACTCATCATTTGCTCATCTCTACCCGCTCCCCTGTAAGCATGAACTATGCCAGCAGCAAGCCTGGCCCTCAGCCCGATGAGTCAGACTTGCTTTCATAGAGACGGGACAGAGCTCAGACGAGCAGGCCGAGGTGACGGGCACATCACATGTGGAAAAGAGCGGGGAGTGTGGACAGTTGTCAGCGCGGAGCTAACTCTCCCTCACTGAATTCTAGAACTCTGCGTATGGAATCTGGGCATTTTCAGTCCAAACTTGGTCCTCTGACATGTTACGACGCCCCTCCCACAGAGCAGGAGGAAGAAGATATGTTTAATTTAATTGTCCTGGTTTGTTAACACCAAAATATTGAGATACATGTTGTATGGGTCTTGCCAATGTTGGAGGTCGCCAAAGGGACAGAGAGGCACGGCCTAGGTCAGCCTCATGCAGCTCCCATGTCCTCATTCGTGTCAGAGAGGCATTAGCCAGCTTCAGAGGAAGCCCCTATTGGTCTTCTGTGAGAGACAAGAGTGTAGGAGATAGATGTGCGGGGGGGGGGGGGGGGGGGGGGGGGGGGGGGACGATAAGGCAGAGGGCTCCCGTGGTCTAAGTAAGATACAGCAGGACAGAACCTTCTGGAAGGTAGCCAGTGTTCAACCCCAGGCCTGGACAGCAGTTTCTGGGGGCATGCAGATGCTGCAGTTCTCCAAGCGACACACCTGAGATTCGTGCACTTGGTGCGGGGGGCAGTTTTTGGAGTCCCTCAGCGTGGGCTTGCCAGCGAGCTGCCCTGGAGCAAGTGACGGGTCCTCGGAAGCCTCCATTTACTTGATTACAAAGTGGGTTAGGCCAGCAGCGCGTCTCCCTCGTGGCGCCGCACAGATGACAGGCGCTTGTGCTTGAGTGGCGGCCGCTCCACGCCTGCCGCCACTGAATTCAATGTGTAGGCCCTCACTTATTAAAGCACTCTGTGTGGAAACAGGCAGGTTGTTTTCTTTAAGGTGCAGTTTTTCTAAATGAAAAAAAATAAAGTAATTCTTTCTGTCCCAGGGTCTCTTCCGTTTTGTGATGCCGATACCACTATCTTCTCTCTGACTGATTCAGTTCAAGCTGCTAGGTCTACATGCTGCCTCTCTGCCTGGTTACCATCAGCAGCTCAGCCCCAGGGAAGCTGCAGCAGCTGCTAAAAGGGCTGATTGAAACAGGCTTTCCTGGTCTTGTCATGGACCTCACCCTGGGCCCCCGGAAGGAGCTTGGGGCTGGGGCTGGCATTTGATTCCTTACAGCGATGTCTCGACTCTAATTCCTCTTAGAAAGAAGAGGCTTTGGTTGTTCTATTAGGCCAGCTGGGGTAGTGCTGGTCTTGGATCTCACGGAGTCCTGACTGTGGCTTCTTTACTATACGGTTGTAAAATTCTGCCGTCCCCTAAATGTAACTTCAAAAGAAGAAATTGGCTTTGGTACGGACTCCTAAAAGCATTCAGAATAGCATTTCTAAACTCACAGAACCTCTACCTTATGCCTTCGATGGATCAGGGTCCATCTCAGGCCTCACTGGGAGAAAAGGAGATAGCCTCAGCTCTCCTAGAGTTTGAGTGGCATTTCTCCAGAGGAGGCTCTGACTCACAAACCTCAGCCACGGAGATGGATATGCACCTAACCCAACCACTGTGTAAGTATGGCAGGTAGCAAGGGATGAGGAAGAGGAGGAAATGGTTTAGATGAGTCTGTACCAGGCTATGCTTATGGTACCCCATTTGGTTCTCCCGACAGCTCAGCAAAATAATTGTTCAGAATGTCTCTGAGTGGAAACTGGATTGGCTGTGCGATTGGTGGGATGCCATGCAGAGGCAAAGCAAGGGCTTCTTGGTTAAAATTAAGACTCTCACCAAGTGACAGCCCCACAGTAAGTCAAGGGAGGACAGTTATAAACCCAGGGCCCTGTGGATGGCACCAACTGATGTCCACAGAGCCTACCCAGTGCACAGAGGCGATAAAGAACTATTGGAGTGTAAAGGAGGGAAGAGCCAATGCTGGCTGGGAATACTGGTAAAGCAAAAAGTTTTATTGATAGGAGCAGCAGCGGATTGGAGGAGGTCTCCAGTCTGACATAATGCCTCCCTGATTACTTTTTTTACTGAATTAATCAGAACAAGATGTAGGTAGGAGCTTAAGGGTCTCTGAAAGCTTATGAGGCTCATGAGTGTGCCCTGCAACCAGCCACTCAGACTGAGGATGGCTAGGTCCATCCCTTCTGTCCAGAACTCTCCAAACCCCTCAAAGAACTGTGAACTACTGCTGGACCACTTCGAGGTCTAGATTGGAAATGTCTGCATAATTCTATATCACTTTGGAATAAGATCATTTGCAAGCAACAGGACAAGCAATAGTGTCTTAATCAAATGAAGGAATTATTTTATTGCAAAACTGAATGGGGGGACTGGGGAGATGGTTTAGGGGGTAAGAGTGCTAACTCTGCAAGCATGAGTCTGGATCCCTGCACCCATCTAGCTACTGTTCTATATATCCATCCATCTACGTATCCATCTGTTCAGTCATCCATTCATCACTCATCCGTCCATCTACCCACCTGTCCATCACCCTTTCCATTCATTCACTCACCCATTCACCCATCCAAATAATTGTTTGCCACCCACTATGTGCCTAGGTACCCATTGTGTGCCCAGCCCTCTCCTAAGCTTTAGTAGTATGGTAGTGAGTGAGAGTGAGATAAACAAACTCTCATAGAGTTTATGACCCAGTTCAAAAAGAAAATTAAAAAAAATAAGTTAATAGACAAGTCTATTGGGTAAATGTTTTACAAAGAACTAAGACAAACGTCTATGGTCTGGACCATCCATGAAAGCTATCTTTAGAAAACACAGGAGAGTAGTTGAGTCCCAAGTCCTGGGTCTGACTGAGAAATCCTGCCTCAAAGAAAAAATGGTGGAAGAGTCACCAAGGAAGGATGGCTTTTACTTGTCAAGCACACACACATGCATGTGCACCCCCACATAGATGGAGAAAAAAGAAAGAAAGAAAACAAAAGTGATGTGAGCTCACATTGGAATTACAAGAATATTCCTGGCACTAGCCATATAGGGCTTAGAGGGAAACACTGTTGAGACAGAGGTCGGTCAACAAGACACCAGGAAACAAAAGCAGAGGGCTTGTGTTGGGGACCAGAAGGAAGAAGAGAGTGTGTTCCAAGTGTTATGGGACCTGCACTTGAAGAAAATCAGGATGGTATAGAAGGCCAGGGAGCAGTAGGGAGAGCCATCCTGTGGGCAAAGACACAAAAGTCTTTAAGAAGGGACACTGCCCTATGACCTAGGAACTCCCAAGGCAGAATATGTGTTAGCAGCGAGGAAGGTCTGGAGGTGAAGTCGCTGTAGACTCCCACAATACCCAGAGGGTAAATGGCAAGAATCTACATCATAACAAGGGTGGCAAACACTACTAGTGCAGTCGCGAAGCAGGAAGTTGAGTGTGACGAGGCTGCCATCTTTAGATGCTGTCCTCCTGGTACCTTACCCATTACAAGTGTACCCAAATGCTGCTCAGCAGGTGGATGGATGAGGAACCCATTCAGAAGCTGAGAAAGAACTGCAGAATAGGACATGCTGTCTCCTACACAACTCCTTGCTCACAAAGATGCCATGGAAAGGCACCAATGTTCTGTTCCTCTAGCAGAGAGTGAACTGGGAGAGGGCAGTTCCCAGAGTAGGACTGTCAAAAGTAATAAGAGGGTCAGCTCAATGTTGTACCCTGCACTGTGACACTGAGCACCCTCCCCGGCTGAGCCAGAGCTCTGCTCACAGGCTGTGAGGTCAATCAATATCCTGCCGCTATCGTGAGGGGTGAGGGACAAGGCGCTGGCGTCAGGGCCACACATCCATCCCTGCCTCCATCATTCACATTCCCTTTTATTAGCATCATGCTCCCAGAGTTGAGATAATGATTTAAAAGCTCTAATTGTGTTACATTCCGAAGCCTGGCTGCCATCAAGGCTGATTGTAATGAGATTTGGGAAGAAGCCCGGCTCTTAGCCGGGGCCAATTCATCTCAGGGAGAAAGTGCTACCATCACCACACCCAGGAATTATTAGCACTTAGAGGGAAGCTGAAGAGACCTATTAATGTGAGCTGCCTAGGGAGTCCTAAGGTGTGAGGCACAATTATATTTCTTATTTATTTCCCCTGGTTTCATATTTAAGGGTGAAGAAAAGATGGATAGGTAAGACCTCATGAGGATCAATAAATATGTATTAAGCCCTATAATGCTGTCATGTCGCCTCCCCCTGCATAGTGTCAGCATTCTCGAGTGTGAGTGCATTAGCATACCACACTGCTCTCTGGCTTCTCAGCACAGCCCTGGAGAGAGTAGAGGACGGACCGATGGTTATTTATTTATTTTATGTTCTGATAAATGAAGAATCTAAGGCCCAAAGAGAATAGGTTCCTTTCTCTACTAAATGTAGAATCGGATTTTAACCTAGGTTTTCCAATTCTGGTACACTGGTTTCTAAGTATACTCCAGGGTTTCGTGTGCCAGGTGGTGTGCGTCTGGGGATCCAAAGACATTTAGCACATGGCTAAATGTCCTTTCAGACAGTGGCTTTCAATCTGCCAGAATATTGCCTTCATGTAGGAAGCTGCAAACAGAGGCAAAGCTCTGAAACTGGGCCCCCATCCCCTGGGAATTCTGTTTTCATCAGATGAGTCTGGTTCCAGAGCCATGGAGCTTCTAGAGAAAGGGAGAGCAAGGGGAGACTGGTGACAGGTGAGGGGAGCTTGTCCCACACCACGGTGGTCACTCTCTGCCCTCCCTTTTACTAATAGCACACTTTATAGACAGTAGCAGCAGGTAGCTAAGTGGCCGGCCTCAACACACTCCATCCAACCACCGGCTTTGTGACACCGGGAACACGACCGGCACCTTTTGAGACCTGGATATGGCACCCGGATCAAACAAAAGGCTTACAGAATAAAGGAAGAAAGAGGAATTAACTTCAAAAGCAGGGTGTGCCCATTTCTACTCCATGAGTTTAAAGCTCACACTGACATTTATTGAAACCTCTGGAAGCTGGAATTGCCTAGTATGTGTAACGCGATGTAAAAATTGGCCCTAAGGTACAGTCTCGGGAACATGAGATGGAGGGAAGCAAATTCTTGAGCTTTGTCGGGGCCCACTGTGGAGACTATTAAAGATCCATTCCCGGAGCTGCTGAAGAGGCAAGAGCTGCTGAACCAGCCGCCCAAGGCCACAGCTCGCGGGCCAGGCTTCAGCAGCACCACTCCCCACACCACAGGGGCCTGCTGGACTAAACCACCAGAAAAACATTTTCCCAATCCCTGCCCAAGCCCAGCTGCATTAGAAAGAGGACAGGATAATACCAGTTCCAGAGAGGCAAGAAGGCTCTTCTGGTGTCTTTAAAAACAGAAAAATGCTGAGACCAAAATGTTCCAAACGCTCAGGGAGTCAGAGTAGACGAGGCTCTCAAGGGCTGAGGGTTTCTATTCAGAGTTGTCAAGCCGGAAGGTCTATCAATTGTAGGTTTCATGAAAGAAAAGGAAAATTGGAGCCACTCCAGAGGCAGAATGAGGTTTAAGGTTTTAAAGTAGTCGCTATAAAAAGACCTGCCTGCTAGGAAAATAGGGCAGGCTCGCCTTACCCGTACTGAGTGCAGGGATGAGCTGAGACAGTGGACAGGCCAGCTCTCTGTACTGACGACTACATGCTCAAATTGCTGAGGCAGGAGCTCCGGCCCAGACTAAAGAAGTCAGTGTGGGGGCATGGGCCAAGCAAGCGCTTTGGTACAAGCCCTCGGACATGGGCCAAGCAAGCGCTTTGGTACAAGCCCTCGGACATGTGTATAGCTGGAGTTGAGAGTCCACCACTCAGTAATTGTGCAAGTGTGAACTGTAATTATTTCATCATTCCAGCAAGCCCAGACTGCTGTAGAATAGGATATCCTCTTCATACGCCTGAGGCTCACTTAACACCTAGCAGCTTTAATCTATCCCAGCAGGGCAGGGCTTAATTGAAGGAGGAGATTTGTGTTGAAGTCAGGTTAAGGAATCTCTGTTTGCTTCCCTCTAGGGCAGTGATTCTCAACCTGTGGGTCGCAACCCCCCAGGGGTCAAATATCCGATATTTACATTATACGATTCATAACGGTAGCCAAATTACAGTCATGAAGTAGCAATTTTATGGTTGGGGGTCACCACAACATGAGGGACTGTATTAAAGGGTCGCAGCATTAGGAAGGTTGAGAACCATTGCTCTAGGGTGACCCTCAAGGATAGACCTCAGTGGAACCTCACTTTCTCCTTAATAAAAGAAATCAAGAGACCCTCACAGAAGTGACATATAAAGCTTTAACTCATGGGGACAGAAGGTAGGGACAAGAAGGTAGCAGCTTCAAACACCTGTCACCCATGCTAAAGGAATACATCTTGAAAGAGAGACATCTTTTTCTGATTTTGTGTGTGTGTGTGTGTGTGTGTGTGTGTGTGTGTGTGTGTGTGTTCATTTTAAAAATTAGGAAATAAAAAATATAAAAACTCAAAATCACCCACAATCCTGTTTCCCAGAGGCAATCATTATTAATACCATTTTTTGTTGTTTCTCCCCCCAATCTCCCCTATTGTATTTGGTAAAGTTCAGCTCACTTTCCCACGTATTGAGGACTCTTGAGTGGTGATTCTGAACTCAGCTTCCATTAGAGAGCACTTGTATTCAAATGCAGTTTGTTCAGCTACAAATCAGGTCCTCTTATCTCAGTCTCTTCTCCAAGGGCGACATGCTGCCTTCACCACAGGATAAAACTGCTGACTGATCACTGGAAAGGTGCTCTGGGAAGACTGTACTGGAACTGAGGAAATGTCCCCAGATCACACTCAGAAAGTCTCCATCTCTTCTGAGTTAAGGCAGTGGGATACTGTACCGGTCTGAGTCAAGACCCCAGTGCCTCAAGAAAGCATCATTTCTATGCAAGTCATGGGAAGCATGGGCCATATTCCTTTGAGACACCAGGCATACATTTATCACTTACAGCAGGGACACATGCCACAAGATCAGGCTAGGAAGCACACAGGTGTGGACATCCCTGTGCCAGCCACAGCTGGCCCTGTCAAGTCACTCCTGGCACCCAGTCCTTCATCCCTGGTCCATGAAGGGTGACGTTGAAAGAAAGATATCCAGAAATCAGTTTGGCACATGGAGAAGACTCCCCAATGCCCCCAGTTCTTTCCCTGCCCCACTGCTGAACACAGAAGCTCATGAGTGCCGTTCTCTCCCAGCCTCATTGATCAGCAACCCAATGACTGATAACAATTATTTCCTGGGGGTAGGGCACATCTCACTGATGCTATAATTAAGAGGGCCACAGAGTCATTTGCATAACACTCTCTCATAATTAGAATCTTTGTTGAAGTTAATTAGGACAATGGTTATGACTCTCTGTGGTAGAGGTGTATGTGTGTGTGCAGAGGCCTGCTGTCTTTCCCAATCACATTCCTTTTTTTTTTTTTTTTTTTTTTTTTTTTTTTTTTTGAGAAAAAGTTTCTCAGTAGCCTAGAACTGGCCAAGTCAGCTAGGCTGGCCATCCAGTGAGCCCCAGAGATTCACCTGTCTCTGCCTCCCCAGTTCTGAGATTATGAGTATGTACCAGCACATCAGCCCAGCTGTTTACATGGATCCTAGGAATCTAACTCAGTTCCTTGTGCTTACAAGACAAACACTTCAGTGGCTGAGCTATCTCCCTAGCCCAGGTTGTCCACTGTGAAGACGGCTATTCCCGTGGCACCAACATTTATTGACAGCATTCTATGTGACAGGCATTGCATTGGGTCTGAAGGCAATATGGTCCGAACCCTTAAGAGGCTGATGGTGTAATGGGAACAAGGTGTCTTAATTACTGTTCTGTTGCTGTGAGGAGACACCATGAATGAGGCAACTTATTGAAGAAAACATTTAATCGGGGGATTGTTCACAGTTTCAGAGGGTGAGTCCATGCTCATCATGGTGGTAAGCAGAAAAGCACGGCACTGGAGCCATGACTGAGAGCTCACACCTGATCTGCAAGTTGTAAGCAGAGAGAGGGACACTGGGCCCGGCATGGACTTTTGAAACCTCAAAGCTCGCCCTCAGGAACACACCTCCTCCAAAAAGGCCACACCTCCTAGGCCTTCTCAAACAGTTCCACTGACTGGGGACCAAACATTCCAAATATATGAGCCTACAGGGGCCAATCTCATTCAAACCACCATACAAGGTATCAACCACATATTGTGATTGGGCTATTAGGACAGCCAAGCATGCTTAGCAACAGAGACACGTTCTGGTAGATGTATCCTTTGGCATTCCATCCCTGGCACATCATAGCATGCACTTACTCAGACCTAGACAGACTAGGACAGGCCCGCAATGTGGCCGCTTGATGCATTCAAGTGATGTATATGAGGCTGTTGTCAATGGAAACAAAAAAAAAAAAAAAAACCTGTTTCTACATGGAAAGGGGACACTCAAAATAGTGATAAAATTTAGTAATGTATAAATAGTTCTATAATCATTTATTATTATTGTCAAACATTGCATGCTGCCCACAATTTTCATGTGCTATATTTTCATACAACTGGTGGCATAGTAGGTGTGTTTACAGCGGCATCACCACAAACAAGTGAGTAGTATGTCATACTGTGGCCTCACCACAGCTACTGTGGCACTAGGCAGTAGGGACTTTTCAGATCTACCACAGTCTTGCAAAACCACTGTTGAGTACATGGGGTAGGGGTGGGGGTTGACCGGAGTGTCCTTGTATTGTACTTCCGGTGACTATAGCTTAGGTCACTTGAACAGCAAAACTTTATTGTCTTATAGTTTTGGAAGCTAGAATTCAGAAACCAAGGTGCTGGCAGATCGGATAGTTTAGCGGAAATTCCTATTCGCTGTGGAGTCCTGCCTCTGTTCAATGAAATAATTACCTGGATGCTAAGAGGGACTCCGTGCATCCCTGTGAGCTGTCATTGTCACTGCTAATTGCTGCTACTTGTAGGCAATGTTAGTTACAGCATTCTTCTTCCTGCTGGTTGTCACGCTCTGAGCCATCACACCGGCCCGGCTGTCCCAGAGTAGCTGAGATGCAGTCACAAGCTCCACAAGTGCAGAGAGGCCTGAGCAGCCTCCATGAGCATTCCCCCCAGCCTGTGAGGGAAACAGGTCAATGTGAGCAGAGCGAGGCGGAGACATGCTAGGATGTGTAATTACAGAGTCCTGGACAGGCTGTCGTGCTACCAGGGTTGTGCTGACATTTACATTCATGTGAATGCCCTTCTTGGGCCTTTTATAACACAGCTGCCTTAATTTATAACAGGACCTTAAAATAGATGCACATCGTTTCCCGGTGCCTGTGTTAGTGGAAATCAGTGGCTGTCACACCTGTTCTTCCTGAGCTGGACCATTACCATATTTTGCTGGGTAAAGCTCCCATCGATGTCTTGACTGTGGCCCAACCATTGGCATCTAAGGTGGAAAGCCTAGCCGAAACAAGGCCTCCTGGTTGCTCAGGGCAGGAGCACTGCACTCTTTTGGACTAGAGGGATGACCCTTGAGGCTGGGTGAACGGTGGCACAGAGCAGAAACATCAAGTATACAGTGATGTGAGCTCTTTATGGTGTTCATCAAAGTCCAGCAGATCTGTGAAGCACAGGGGTCCCACTGGACCATGAGGCTTCAGTCCTCCATCCGGCTGCCTACGGGAACCCAGGCTAAGCAGCCGAGTTTCTCTGGGCCTCTGTTTCCTTGTCTCTGTCATGGAACTGACAGTGAGTCCTGGCTCCTGCCTCTGCTGTGAGAACAAACGAGAAGATACATGGAGTGTGTTTCATGTGGGGCTTGGATCCTGGAAAGCACGACACAAGTCGTGACTGTGATCATCATACTTTATGATCCTGCCCTCTGTCATGTCACCCTAGCCTTTGTCAACCGTGTCACCTATAAAGAAAACAACCACAGGAAGTTCATTAACTTGTCTAGATTCTATCTTCTAGACAGACCTGGGCCAGAATGGGATTCAGAGCTGTCCTATCATGAATTCTCAGATCATGCTGTGAGTACCTGGCATCTTCAGGAAATGCCAGGGAGCCTTGTTTTTCTTCAGGGTCAAGATGTAGCAATTTCAAATGTTCAAAGCCTGAAGTTGTTTAGGCTGCCACAGGGATAGTAAGGGTTCCCCAGGGAACAGACAGTGAGCAAGGATAGACAGACAGTCATCCCTCAGTATAGGGCATTGGCTCCAGCCCCTGTGCATACCCAAGTCTACAGGTACTCAAGTCTGTCCTACAACTATATAATACATATGTCATATATATACATACATATATGTATATTATATACATCCTCCTTAATATTTGTGATCACAAAATTATTTGAAACAAGCATTGTTAAAGCCTTTTAAATCATTGTTACTGTTATGTTGAATAATGGTAGGAAAACCCGTGTTTGTGTTCATGACAGATCCACCATCACAGACCCACATCCAAGCTCCACCTGTAGGTAGTTAAATTTGAGGATGTAGGACTGCTGTATAGACATATGGATATATTGTTGTTACATACACTTAAAGTTCTGGTCTTGGTATTGGTGCTCCCCTGATTCGTAGATTGAGACCTACTGCACACCATGGTAGTATTACGAAGTGGGACCCCCAGTGGATGGCTCTACACCCATGCATATATGAGCAGTATTAATTGGATCAAGGGTTTGTTAACCAAAAACTTATAACATGATATTGAGAAGGAGATAGGGGGTGGGGGGCTAGAGATGATGGAGGGAGGTATGGTAGATAGAGATGATCAAAATGCACTGCATAAATATATGAAAATTTCAAAGAATAAATAAAACACTGAAAGACACTACCTTGCCATGCTCTGCGTAAGACATGATCTTGGACTTGCCAGCTGAGAAAGGATGTCTGCTGTTTATAAATTAGTTTAAGGTATTTATTGTAGCAGCTGGAATTGACTAACTCCCATGGTTGTTTACATATACACTACACACACACACACACACACACACACACACACACACATACACACACACAAGTAGAGAGAGACTGATGTAAGGCATTAAATGCTCATGCACTCGCGAGGACTGGCAAGTTCAAATACTCAGGGTAGGCAGCTACGGACAATGTCAGGGTTTGAGCCGAGATATAATCTAGGGCAAAATGTCCTCCTTTTTGCAGGATCTCAGTCTGTTTCCTTTCGAAGCCCTCAGCTGATTGGATGAGGCCTGCCTCTGCCTCCTTTCCTCTAAGTCCACTGACTCAAGTATACACCTCACCTAAACACGACTTTCAGAGAGCCAACTGGACTCCTGTTTTACCAAACATCTGCTACTGTGACCTCACCAAGTGGACACATAAAAATTACTCATTACCTTCCCCAGAAATACAAAACAGTCCTCACCACAAGAACACACCATGATTTGGTTTGTTTGTTTGTTTATACTGTATCTCTGACAGCAGTAAACTCATGACTTCCAAGTATTCTGGAAAGACCTGAGCAGTGTCGTGCTATGAGAAAAGGATGAGAGTCAGGGACAGTGAGGACCGAGCCTAGGAAGGGAGCTACCTCTTCTTAGCATGTGCTGCATCTGTGCCTGCAAACTACCCTCCTTGTTCATTTTTGCCTCTGTGGGTCTCACTCATCATCCCGGTTATCTTCTTGACACCCTAGGAGGGTGCTGTGTCTCCTGTTGAACATTCCCTGGCCCCTAACACCCATCTCGTGCACTTCTACATAGTTGCCTGTTTACTGGCCAGTACACTGAACTGTAGCTTTGTGTGGAGTGTGTGCCTAAAGCATCCTTGAACAGTTGCATGAGTATTATGGACTGAATATCTGCATTCCTTCAAAGTCATCTACTGAGATCCTAGACCCCCACTGACATGGGACTTTGCCCAGAAGTAATTAGGTTTTGGTAAGGATATAAAGATGGAGCCCTCTTGATCATATTTCCCTGTAAGAAGAGAGTGTAGAGAGCTTCCTGCTTCCTTCTGTATTTCTCTTCTCACTCCCAGCTCTCCCTACTTCTCTCTGTGTTCCCATCTCTCCCTTCTTCCCCCTCCTTTCTTACCATATGAAGCAGGAGAAGAGTGGGAGTGTACCAGCCACACACCAGGAATGGGTTGTCCCTGGACACCCATTGCCCGGATCCTCATCGTGCACTCTAGTCACCAGAGCTGAGCAGGATCGTTGTCTGATAGTTAAGCCACCTAGACTGTGATGTTCTGTTGGAGCAGCTTGGACTGACAGAGACAGAGGATAAAGGAAAGAGTGAATGGTTATGTGGGGCTACGTGGGAAGGCTGTGGTCACAAGGCAGCCTGAGCAACTGGACTGGGGACAACACTGAGGACCCTAGAAACAGCGTTCCCTGGGTCCTTTGACACTGAGCTTCTCCTCTTGCTTTCTGCACCACTGAAGCCACCAGGCAGCCTTTCTTGCCCTCAGCCTTTCCCCACTTCTGCTCTGTAAGAATCACAGTGACAGATGTGGACAGCCGCTGCGGGGATTTGGTCCTGAGGTGGCTCACATGTTCCCCTGGGCCTGCCACGGTCTCCTCCCTGTGCGGATAGTGCAGACAGCCAGGGAATCCCCCCCCCCATGCCCTACTTCCTGCTGGGAACCTTGAAGATCTAGTAGGCTTCAGTAACCCTGGCTTCCTTCCCATCTGGGGGGAAAGATGTGGCCTGCCCTTTCCAGCCCAGGATGTGCTCAGCACCTGCATGTGCTGCCTGCACGTGAGCTTGTGAAGACACCCCAAACTTTCCCTGGATGTGCTACCTCCCCACCCCCACCCCTTGGTAGAGTATCTTCAAAGGCTTTCATATCATTGGTGAACCAGAAAAATCTTACAGAATTCTATACTGGGATTACAGCCCATATCTTCTTCATGGTTGTTAAAGGTGTCTTGAAATAAGAGTGTCTAACACAGACACAGACACACACACACACACACACACACACACACACACACATCTGCACTATACACACACATCTGCATATATGCACACATCTGCACTTCACACATATATCTGCATATACACATATCTGTATAAACACATGTCTGCACTACACACACATCTGCATTACACACACATCTGCATTACACACATCTGTATACATATATCTATACATACACATATGCACTACACACATCTGCTTTACACACACATCTGCACTACACACACATCTGCATTACACACACATTGTATTACACACAAACACACACACACAGAGGAGCCTGCTCATGAGTATACGTGCACCTGTATATCACAGAAAAATGTGGCATTAAGAAAGCTGTATCCCAGGCTTAGTGACTGGGTGATGACGGTGATCATTATAACCTTTGTAATATTAGTCATATCCTGCTCCCACACACGTGTGAAGATTAACAAGAGGTCTTTCATACTGTTCCAGAAGTCCTTTGGAGAAAGCTCTTAAGCAAGCATTATTTTCAATTTCTTTTGAAAATATTCAAGAACACATTGGGTCATATCCGTCCATTGCCTGTCACGTCCTAGTTGTGGGACCTTAAACCAGCCATGTGATTTCTCTTAGTGATTTCTCATCTGTAAAATCAGCTCAAGGACTTGTCTATGCTCGCTCTGGGGCTTGGGCAAGGATGAAATGAGAGGCTGTGAGTGAATGCCCCATGAAGACTACAAAGCCTGGGACACAGTACCAAACCCTGGTCCTCTCCTGTCCATCCTCAGGCCACATCTCTGGGTCACACAGCTTAGGGCTCACTGATGGTTTATCTTTAGTTATTCCCCGTGGCTGGTTCACAGACTCAGATTTGAACCCTCTGATCATGGGGCCAGAGCAGAGGGTCTCTCGCTCACCAAAGATGAGGCTGCCTTCCCCCCAAGAGCCCAGCTCCAAACGACCTTGGATCCCTAGGTCAGCAGAGGAGAGTGCTCAAGAAAAGAAACAAAAGCCCAGAGCAATAGACTCCAGCAGACTGGCCGGAACATTCGGGAAGAGACGTAGAGGAAGTGATGAGGCAAGTAGTCACACCTTCCTACGCCGCAACCTCAGAGCACTGGCATCCGAAAATGGCTTCTTGGGTTGCAAAGTGTCACCCAGTGACTTTCATTTAGAGGTCACTGCAAGTGCAGACCACCACATTCCTTATCAACAAAGCCCCGTTCCAGAGCTGTTAAAATCTAGTCTGGCTGAAAACGTCCATTTCCCCTGAGAAGCGTTCATCGCTTGAGAAGCATTCACCGCATTCCCACCATGGCCAGAGCACTGCATCTCATCTCATCTCTACCCACTAGTTCTGCCTCTCCGAACTCTCAGAGGAATCCTGACAATGGCCACCACCATCACCATCACCAGCAACAACCCTGACTTCCACTGTGTCCCAGGGAGTGTGCTTATTTTTACATGGAATTCCTTCTGTTACTGAAATTAACCCGTGACAGGAGTTCTGCTTTTTGTTCATACTTCACAGATAAAACTCGGAGAGGTTAAATAAATATCCCTGGACCACACAGCACGTGAATGGCTGCATTGGGACTCAGGGTTTCAAAGCCCGTTCTCTAAGCTTCTAACTTGTTTTGCCTCTCTTGAGCACATCAGAACAACCCTTCAGCCATATGCCCTCAGAAGCCAACCCTTAGATGTGGGTGTGCAAGCTACACATGCTTGGTTTTGCTTAGACTCTGTGCTTGATTTCTGGAACATCCATCCTAGGCCCTTGTAGCAAAAATGCCATTTTTTACTGTAACTAAAAGGTTCATGGTGACCATCAACTAAGGGAAATTTGCCTTTTTCAGCTCCAGAAACGTCTAACTAATTAGCAAAAACACGATAGAGCCAACCTTTAGCAGCTGAATTTATCCAAATTAATTATTTTGTTAGATTATTGGCAGCCCCACCCATACAGCAGTGTGCTGTTTCTCTAAGGCTCTGCTCCCAACCCTAAACCCAGCAGAGAGGAACCAGCCAGCTCAAGGCAAATGTACTGGCCTCAATTTTTAGTCCTCCATTAGCCCCCATAACAGAATCTTTCTATTTCCAGAAGACGATTTGCTTTTATCCCAGAATATGCCACTAGCCTGAGCCACTAAACACCGGCTGCTAGTGGCAGAGTCTGAAGAATACTCTCAAGTTTTAAGCATTCAGAGTGGTTTGCAGCGGTACTATATCAGCCCCCAATGCACGTGAGAGTCATGATATATGTAAGCAGCCGGTGTGGGCGATTCCTCACTCGGGTACCTGTGCTAGCCAGCAGTTCATCAGTCCCTTCACACAGCAGCCAGAGTCCGTGAGTGAGGGATGGCGTCGACCTAGCATCTCTCACTTCCTTTGGCAGCTGGAGGTGGGCTGAGCATCTGGGGATCCTGGCATCTCTTGTGGGAGGGTGGAGAGGTCTAGATCTAGAATGCTGGCCATGCTTGTCATCTGAGCTCCACTAACCTTGGTGACCTGTCCCTTCAGCTTGCTGCAGCAGAATGCAGGACCATGTCAAGGCTGAATGACAGTCCTCATCATCCTTACTCTGAGTTTCTTGGGGTTGTTCCTTTTTTGTTTCATTCCCCCGTCAACTGCATTATATTTAAGATTATTTTTTCCTGAGACCAGGTTTCTCTGTATAACAGCCCTGGCTGTCCTGGAACTCATTCTGTAGACCAGGTTGGTCTCGAACTCACAGAAATCTACCTGCCTCTGACTCTGGAGTGCTGGGATTTAAAGGCATGTATCACCACTGCCTGACTATTTTTTTTTTAAATTATAAAAGTAGTGTGCATGCTCTTTACAGACATGTAAAAACCTTTGAGAAACACATTCCTTATAATTCCATCCAGAGAAAACCACCATTACCTGGGGTTGGTGCTTTTAATAATTTTTAAATGTAATATGTTTATGTTTTATAAGAGAATTCACATTACCCATGTATAGTTATGTGTTTCTTCGTGTGTGTGGTGTGTGTGTGTGTGTGTGTGTGTGTGTGTGTGTGTGTTCCTACATATGTGCGCATGTGCAAGTAGAGGTCAGAGGTCAACTTCAGGTGTCTTTCCTCAGAATGCCTTTCACCTTATCTTTTGAGACAAATCTCTCACCACTGGCTTGGGGCTCAACAAGTAGGTTAGGCTGGCTGGCCAGGGGGCCCCCAGGACCTACCTGACTCGGCCTCACTGGAATTGCAGGTGCCCTCTATCACACTTGGCTTCTTCAAATGAATGGGCTGACTGAGCTAGCTCGCTAGCATCTTGTCTTGCTTTTTCAAAGGGAATTTGTTGTAAACATCTTTATAGCATGGACACAGAGCCTTCTTTGATAAGTAGCGTGGGGACTTCTCCCCTCAGTGTTCCTCGATTTGAGTCCTGTCCAATCCAGAGGTAGACGACCTAAACCATTGATCCTCTTATTCAGAGAAGCAAAACAGAAGACTCCGGGCATGAGCCGGGGGCACGCCTCACAGTTTTCCCATGAGATACAATCTCTAGTGGGCATACATGATTTATCTGAGGCCTCTATTACAATATCCAGAGATTCTGAGTCCATGGGTCTGTCGACATAACGAAACATGCTTGTAATGATTTCCAGCTCACAGTCTACCCGTTCCCAGTGCAACCTGAAGTGTAGAGCAAAAATTATGAAGTCTGTTTTTAAAGGTCTCGGTTCTGTGGAGCCCCCGACATGCCTATTTCCCTTCAGCAGCTCAGCCAATTACCTGAAGGCAGCAGCTGCTGAAAGGTCAGAGGTCAGACGGGACAGCCTCAGGATTTATGTCCACTTCAGGATGCATTGACCCACATCAGCTTCCTTTATGAGTTGGGACCAGGCAGGGATCGTCAATATTGTTACAACAGGGTTGGAAGCCCGTTCTCTCCCCCAGTGGGGCACACCACTGCTGGCATCAGCCTTACAGTGTCTCTGCTCAACTCAGCCTTCAGATGCAAAAGGGGAGTACATTTCGAGCACATTCAGAATCGGAGCTGTGCAGGAAAGGTGCCATTCTTCCCTTTATAGCTGAGTTTAATTTGCATGTGGGGTCCCATCCCATGAGGAGCAGAAACTTAGTCTTGGTCATTTGGAGATACCCAACCTTGCTCAGAACAGGGACCAAGTTTTGGAGGTCTGTGAAGTGACACTTTGGCAGGTGTTTAATTGGCTCTTCTGGAGGAAAGTGTGTGTGTGTGTGTGTGTGTGTGTGTGTGTGTGTGTGTTCACATGAGAATGTGAATCTACACAGATATGCATGTATCTCTCTGTGTGTGCATGTACACATTTATTATAATATATTATATATTTGAGGCTATAACAATGTATAACACAATTTACAAATGACAATGAAACGCATGGTAATTTTTATTTCACTTTATTTGTGTGTGTGTGTGTGTGTGATGTGTGTATATGTTTGTGTGTGTGCAAGCATGTGGAGGCTAGAGGTTGATAATTTGTATCTGCCTTAATCACTCTCCACCTTGGTTTGAGACATGGCCTCTCACTGAACCCAGAGCTCACCAGTTTGGCTAAACTGCTGTCCAGTGAGCCAAGGAGCCTCCTGGATCCACTCCCCAGAGCTGGGATCACAGGCATACGCCACTGCACCTGGCTTTTTATGTGGGTGCTGGAGATCTGAACCCAGACCCCCATGCTTGCGTGGCAAGCATCTTACTTTCTGAAGATAAAATAAAGGCAGAATTATTAAGCATTTATTTTATTTTATTTTAACGTCCATAAAACCACACAAGGACCTTCACTGGCTTTATCAGATTCTTGTGTTTGTAACTGACGTACAGCTGTGAGCAAACCATCATGTGACAGACTCGGATGGTGATGATTCTCCAGTGCAGGAAGGAAGTCACTCTGTCATTGTGTGTAACTTCTTGAATGTTGGCTGACACTTTCCTGTATGTTAATAAGATAAAAGTGAAGCAGCAAAGTTTACTCACTCCCGAATGGCAAGAACTTCTGAGCTAAATCAGACGACAGTTTCAGCTCTGGAAGGAACATCTCCTCTATTGTTCGTGCTGTTCAACATGCAGTTTCATCTGAACCCACAGCAAGTACTCTTCCTACCAGGGCTGACTTCAAATTCCTGTTCAAGTACTCCTACCAAGGTTAATTCCAAATTCCTGTTCAAGTACTCCTACCAGGGCTAATTCCAAGTTCCTCTCCAAATATTCCTACCAGGGCTAATTTCAAACTGCCAATGTCATATCATAGGGCATGAAGTTAGGAAGCATGCTTAACATTATGTAGTATTACTTCTACAAGATACAGATGTGATAGAGACTTGTAAGACAATTAAAAATAGTGAGTTTGATATACTTTGTCCCTGTGTTTCTAATCTATTTGGGGTAATTATATTTATAGAATTTCATTTTAACCATGGCTATGCTTAATAATCAGCTCACAAAACTCCTAAAATGTTAATAGTCAATGCACATAGACTGATACATTCTTGGACAGATGTGGATGGATTTGATAAACATCTTTCTTGTTCTTTCATTTATCCAAATGGGATTCATATAATATATAGACTTTTGGGACTGTCTTCTTCACCCAGTATGAGGGTTCCAGAGTTGAGTCACGTTGTAGCAGGTAATAATGATGATGACGATGATGATATTGGCATATAAACACTAGCTTACTAATAATAACTAACTCACATAAAATATAAAGTGGTTCTATTTTTAAAATATAATATACAAAAACATTCTATTTGTCAAAGTTCTAAGCAGTTTACTTCTTAAGAATCTATCTTTGGGTACAACTATACATGTCTCTGTAAAGGGGCTATACGTATTAATAGTTTGATAAACACATACATCTTGTAACTATTACCTTATGTCCTTCTCATCCCACCCCACCCATCTGGCAATGTTTTCAGGAGAAACTTGTTCATGACACGCTTCTCTCTACCCTACTTAAAACACAGGCTCTCAGCTTCTTAGCTGGGTTTCCTCGTTGCCAACCTTGACTCAGCACTCTGGCCTCCCAGAATGGCTGAGTTAACCATAACCCACTGTCCTGGATATATCCTGGCTTTCTGTCTACCCAAATGACCATTCCTCCTGTTCCAAACCTGTTCTGTGCAGAGATAGTCCCCACTCATCCTCCAAGGCCTTGCTCGACTCCCGAAGAGACTTCTTTGGGTCTAACTCTCACTGTCTTGCCTCTGTACCCTTCAGCAGGGAGGGCTTAGGTCCATCATAACACTGATCATGTATGTCATGTACTGGTCTGTTTTCAGCCGCTACAATATGCTGCCTTTAGGGAACAGACACTGGGTCTTATTAATCATTCTATCACCGGGTTCTGTCATCATTTCTGACACATGGAAGCTGATCAATGAAGTTTGATGGCTAACTGAATAAATGAATTTATAAATGAAACTAAATCCATTCACTGCAGCCTTAGGCATATCAAGATATACTCAGTTACTTGCTGTGTGTCCACCAGTGACTGAAGAAAGAATATTCAAAATAAAGGCCTTCTTTCAAACTACATAGAAGATTAAGTCAGTCCTTAATCTTTTTGTATCCTTAAAAAAAAAAAAAAGATACCTCCCTACACCCTACCAAGATGGCATCTTTTTTTTTAAGGTTACAAAAATTTTATGTTCTTCAAGCAATGCTAAATTAACTTGTTGCTAAAGAATTATAAAAAATTTATACAGCTGCTAGAAAACACAAGGAGTCAGTTGTACACTTTCTCCCAAGTGTAAAATACTGCAACTTTTTCTTGTTGAAAATATTTTTTTTCATTCAATATATTCTGATCACAATTTCCCCTCCCCAGCTCCTCCCAGGTAGTCCTCACCCCTCACCCACCCCACACCACAGCCTTTTCTTTCTCCTTTTCTCTTTTTGTTTCTTTGAAAAGAAATGTATTCATCTATTCTTTTATTGAAAATAGATGTCTTCATACAATATATTCTGGCTACAGCTTCCCCTCCCCCAACTCCTCCCAAAGTCTCCCCACTTCTTCCCCCCCCCATCTGAATTCACACTCCTCTCTGTTGTTAGAAAACAAATGGGCTTCTCAAGAACAATAATAAGATAAAGCAAAGACAAACTGGAATAGAACAAAACAAATAAATAACAGAAGAAAAAGGCCCAAAGAACAGTCATGAAAAACACATACAGACACAGGTGTATACAGGTTTGCACACATAGAAATGCCATAAAAACACAAAATAGGAAATATGTATATATATATATATATATATATATATATATATATATATATATATATATACAAAAGAACTATAAAGTTAAAAAAAATCTGTGGCAAAACATTATGAGCCACAAAACCTCCAAAGATGCCAATGAGTTTGTTTTGTGTGGCTGTCTACTGCTGAGTGTAGAGCCTGACCTTAAGGGTAGTTTATGTCCCCAGTAAGACTCTGTAGGAGAGAACCAATTTTTTATTCGTGAGTGCTTATCAATTGCAGATAGCTTCTGGGTTAGGGATGGGGGCGTATGCCCACTTCTCCTCTTAGCACTGGGACCGCATGTGGCATAGATCTGGGCAGGCCCTGTGCATGCTGCCAGTCTCTCGGAGTTCACATGTGCTTTGGTCCTGTTGTCTTTAGTCCTGTTGTGTATATGTACCACATTTTCTTAATCCGTTCTTCAGTTGAGGGACATCTAGGTTGTTTCCAGGTTCTGGCTATTACAAATAATGCTGCTATGAACATAGTTGAGCATGTGTCCTTGTGGTATGATTGAGCATCCCTTAGGTATATGCCCAAGAGTGGTAGAGCTGGGTCTTGAGGAAGATTGAGTTGTGTATGTGTTCTCTTTAGCAATAAGGCCTTGCCATCAGTTTGTGGAGAGCAACCAATAGCAAAGCAGTCTTTTTTGTCCATTGCTGCTTCAATACAGACTCTTATTCTGCTGTCTTGAAGTTCCTTCTACATATTAGGATAGCAACACACACAATGCAGATCTGGAGCCAGCTGGGGACTCCTATAAACCCCACCAGGGCTGCTGATCTATGGTTCAGAATACAGCATTACCGGCTACCTGTCCCAAGGAATGATCTGTGGCTCTTGGTGACAGCAAATGGAGCTCTTCTGTTTAGTGTAGAAATATTTCTACTGAGAACTATCCTGACAAGGCTGAAGTTTTCCCCACTCTCTTTTCTGCCTAGAGACTACATCCCCAGGTCCAGAAGAAAGACTAAGTCAGCAGCATCTGTCCCCTGCCTTACTCCATGATACCTCAACCTTCATTATTAGGACTCAATAACTAGCGGGGGAGGGGGGGATGAATTCTCATCATTCATTGAATTTTTGAAATTGTAATAATTCTCCTGAGAAATGTCACAGTCTCTAGGGAAGATATTTTCTTCTCTTGCTGCCATATCATGAATCATCATGAACAGATAGCATCTCCACAAACAACTCACCTCACTGCCCTTTTGTGTCTTCATCACTTGGCCTAGACCAATGGCCGGGACACAGAGTCGGTTGGGTAGCCATGCCATCACCTGAGCAACTGTATTAGTAACTTTTCTTGTTGCTGTCACAAAACACTCGGCAAGAGCAATGTCACGCGGCAAGGAAGGGTTTCTTTTGGTTCACAGTTTGAGAGTTCAGTTCATCGTGGTGAGGAAGTCATGGCAACTGGAGTCAAGCCGCGACTTTGTCATCTACACTCAGGAAACAGAAAAGAAATGAATGCTGGCATTCTACTTGTTTTCTCCTGTTCATTCAGAGGCCCTGGTCCAGGGGATGGTGCCACTCACATTCAGAGTAGGCTTTTCCTCTTTGGTTCAGTCTTTTTGAAAATAAGATCATAGATCCATCCAGAGGAATGTTTCTATGGTGACTCTAGAGCCGGTCAAGTTGACATGAAGCTTGACCACCACAGTAATCAATGTCCTTGACCTTGCCTAAAAAATTACAGGAAGTACCGGGTATAAAAACACTTTGTAATGTGGAAATGATGTATCAAGGTAACTGTTCTTTACTAGAGAGATGGCAAGAGGATGTACACAGATCATGAAAGGCTGTATACATACATTTCCATTGTAGGTTTTAGTCACCAACATTAGATGGGCATATGTCAGGGCTGAAGAAATGGCTCAGTGGTTAAGAGCACTGGCTGTTCTTCTACAGGACCTGGGTTCAATTCCCAGCACCCACATGGCAGCTCATAATTGTCTGTAACTCCAGTTCCAGGGGATCCATGGCACCATCATGCACATGGTATACATACATATGCATGCATGCAAAATACTCATATACATAAAAAAAATTTTAAAAATCTTTTTAAAAAAGGCATATGTCCATTCATATATCCAACATATGGACCAACTAAAAGTATGAAGAGATCTCTTCCCACCCTCCATTCTCCCTACCCTCCTCTGGCTTTCAAAATGCTCTGAGCAGATGTTCCCAAACTTACGGTCTTTCAACTTCACTAATGCATCAAGAGCAACACATTGGGAAGAACTTGTGCTTTGAGTTTGTAACTGTGGTCTTTGGGGGGTTGGCTACATGGTATGGTACTCTGGGGCGGCAGCAGCAAACTGTAGCTCCCAGTTGGTCCTGATCATACAGGGAAATGATACTCCACATCAGATGAAGGCCTACGATAGAATGCTCAGTAGGTTAGCTACATCATGATGATGCACTTTAGATGCAGGAAATTTCTGCCTGGTGATAGGACTCTTAGGACGTAATTACATGGTAAATTGAGGAATGTCTTTTAAATCTGCTCATGCCTTTCAACACAGCGTCATTTCTCCTTGTTCTGCTAGAATCAGTCCCTGAAAAGACCAAGTCCTCCCTTTCCCAAGATGTTCCAAGAATGAAAATGAAAATGCCCCCCCAATAGGCTCATAGGGAGTGGCATTATTAGAAAGGATTGGAACATATGGTCTTGTTGGATTAGGTGTGGCCTTGGAGGAAATGTGTCACTGAGGGTGAGGTTTTAAATACCCAAGCCAGGCCCAGCGTCTTTCTCTTCCTGCTGCCTGCCGATCATGCATAGAACTCTCAGCTCCTTCTCCAGCACCCTGTCTGCCTGCATGCCACCCTGCTTTCTGCCATGATGATGATAATGGACTAAACCTCTGAACCTGTAAGCCAGCCCCAATTAAATGTTTTCCTTTATAAGAGCTGCCACGGTCATGGTGTCTCTTCACAGCAACAGAAACCCCAACTAAGACATCAGCCTCTGAAGTTTGCTCCCCATCCACAACCCAGACTCACCTACTATTCCTGGCTCGCTTTATTGTCACCTCTCACACAAGCCTTCCCTGAACATCAAGTCATTTGATTCTGAAGGGAACCCACCCTGCTTCACGCCCTGCATCAGACGGTACAGCAATATAGGGCTGTGTGTATGCTAGGCCCTGGTGAGCTTCTGAAGGCTGAAGCAGCGACAACTGTGGCCACATCCCCCTCAACACTTCTAGTGTATTCTAGATGCTCCACAGGCATAGAGAAATTATGCCTGCCTTTAGGTTCATAGTCATTTCCCCCCAGGGTCCTGGAGGAACCTAAAGATCAGAAGTGGACCTTGGCAGTCTGTCCTTCCCATGGGATGGTTGTGGAAGTAAGGCACACCCCACTGTCTGCTGTGAACACAGCACCAGGAAAGGTCACCCACGAAGACAAAGATGTTCTGTCTCATTACCAATTCAGTTCCAATGGAAGCCCTTGCCAGGACCCTTAATTTCTTGTGTTAAAACAACAAACGGGGTGACCCCAGTACAATCTCTAATAAGTACCATGGGTCAACAATTACTCATTTGAACTAGGGCTTCCTTCCGCCTGACAGGCTAAGATGAAAATTTGTGTTCTTACTGGCAAGAGCTATAAATTAGTTTTATGCCACTGTTAAACCCAGAGGCAAATCAGACAGGATTGAAAGTGGGGGAGGGGCACCATGTAAAGCCTGACTGCTTCCTACAACAAAGCCAGCAGCTTTGGAGACCATGTAGACATTGAGACTGAGCCAAATAGAAATTCACACAGTGACTCTGGGACAAGACCTTGTCTCCTTTGAGGATCTGAATGAAAATGCTTTTTATCCTAGATATGTGGGGGTGGGGGAGGGGTTGCCAAATGAGTGAGCACATAAATATGGACTACATGGAGCAATCTCTTTCAGCAAGTTCCAAGTAAAGCCAATTATATGACATCCATGTGAGTTCTCCTTGGGTTCTCCAAAGCCAAGGAAGCCCCTAAAATGGCACTCTTCATTTACATACTTAACATATATTATTTCATGACCATCAGATTAGAAAAATAATTTCCAAGAATATACATGCAATATTTAGGCATTTATGATAAAGAACATGGCAGGAGGAGTAACTAGCAAAACATTAATAATACTCCTGTTAAGATGGCGGCATTGTGAGAGTATGCTATTCTTATCTTTGTACAATGCAGGATTTTCTAATATTCTTGAGATTGGAATGCATTACCTCCTAATCAGAAAACAGTAAGTTTAAAAACAATTCCCCACCAGCCCACCATTATCTGAGGTAGAAAAAGAGATTGTTGATATGTCCCATCTAGAGGAGAAGGGCTTGACTTTGGGATGTTACACACACATCCTTTCTCTGCAGAAGATTTATCCTCTTCATTATGTTTGCTCTTTACTTAACATTAGGATTAGATCCAGGTCCCTGGCTCCTCTGCCAACTAATGAGCTAAGCAGGTTAGGAAGGAAAGCTCAGCTTAGAATGGCATGAAATATGAGTTACATACCATCTACATGGGGATGATTGAGTGTGGCAGCTAGATAGAGAGGAACAGGAAGTGCTCCCATGCAGTCAGATCCTACCTTCTCGATTCTTTGTCCATGTATGTCAGTAGAAATGGTCTCCACCTCCCAGATGTAAGGTTGAGATGATACCCGTGATGTGCTTAGGACAAACAGTATGTGATTCAGCCACATGTCTCTACTCACCTAAGACTTCCCTCACAAGTGGATTTTGTCTTTAAAACATCATTTCTCATACTGTCCAGGAGAGAAGTAAGTATCATATCCACCTTGTAGTCATAGAAACTGAGGATTGAAAGAAAAAGGGACTTCCCCTTGCTCATCAAAGCAGAGGAGGAACTTGGTCCACATGGCTACTCTGTTTTTCTCAGAGCCCCGTCCCCTACCTCATCAGCCACCACCGAGTCTGCTTGTGGTGCCTTGGTTCCCTTTCTCATCACACACAGGGAAATACAAGCTTCATTCTGAGACCCATCCATAAGGACTTGTGACCTTTAGACACGGATTAATGTGCAGTGAGTGGTGGAGACCAAGGGCCATGGGCATGAAGAGTTCTAGCAATGGCGGGAAACTGAGGAGCCAGTTCATTCTGGCTGTTTGCCACAAGGCTGGGACATTGACAGAGATGGCCTCAAAGACTTGTCATTTCTTTGTTTTCTGGGGAAGACTTGGGTACGATTATCAGCTTGTCTTTTGTCAGAAATAGTCTCCAGTATTAGCATCACAGAGGAATTTTAGAGGTAGCCATGGAATGGGGGCAGGGATATAGAGAAAGACAAGGTCTTTCAAATCACCCTCTTTGGCACGTAATTTATGCATACATAAATTGTTTCCAAGGCTCCTTAAAGGAGTCCTAGACCTTGTCTCACCCACTGAGCAAGGTTCTGTTTGCCCCTTCTGAACTTCCTCTCCCAATGGGTTGAGAATTCAGAGATGAGAAGGCAGGAAGGTTGGGACAATTTGCACTCAAGACAGGTTAAAACATATTCTTTGACATATTAAAGTTTTGAAAAGGTTTATTTAAGTAGATAGTCCAAAAAAGAAACCTCCAAATCAAAGTGGGTAGAAGCAGTTGTTGGAGAATTGTTGTAAGATGGGTATAGAAACAAAACAAATAAATTATTGGATGGGTTAAAATATGAGCCATTGCTTTCTTTGGACATCCAAGGTAAGGAGGTCAAGACAATGTAACCAATGTCCAGTTGGCTGCCTGAAACTGACTGAGCTTGAGTTTTATCTGGATAGTAGAGGAATCCAGTGTATTACAACCACTTTGACTAACAGTCCTTTGTATTAGTCAGGGTTCTGTAGAACAAAACTAATAGAACAAATATATTTTTTAAACGTTTCTTGAATCGACTTGTGCTGAAATAGCAACAACAGCTGTCTCGTACCTGAGAGGCTGAGAACCCAGCATCTGTCCTTGAGGTTGGTGCCTCAGCAGTGGGAGTAGTCCGGTAATAGATAGCTGTCTCACACTGGAGAGGCCAGCGATCCTGTAGTTGCTCAGAGCACAGGACTGGGCCCACCTTAGCAGTCCCAGTCTCGTGCCCAAACCCTGGAGGGCTTCTCGAGAGCTGCGGGTCCCAGTCGACAGCGGAAGCCTGGAGGCACCGGCTCTAACTTCAGTGACGAAGGCAGCAGTCACGGAGTAAATCAGCTCAATAGCTGGACAGCAAGACAGACAGCCGAGCCAGCCAAAGACAAATCATCTTCCTTCAGCCAGGCCCTTTTGTATCTCGCCTGTTACCAAAAGGATTTGGGGTGGCTCTTTCCACATCAATTAAGGCAATCAGGTCAGATTTTCAGCTGAGGTTCCCTACTCAAGTCATCCTAATTTGTGGAGAGTTGACTTTAAAACCAACTACCGCATCCTTCTACTGAAATATCCTACTCTGCCAGAACCTGATCAAGATACCCTCTGACCTTTCTCCTACAGGTGACATAGTCTCCTTCCCTTTGAGAAAAGTGACCGCTCAGAGGAGAGGGGCCACACTTGTTCTGTTCACTGTCTTATCCTCGACACCTCACAAACCATAACATAAAATGCACAGTGATGGATGAACAGATGGATGGATGGATGAATGGATGGATGGATGGATTTATTATATATAGGGTTGTGGAAACCAGTAGGTCCTGAAAAAAAGCACATTTGTTTATGTCTTCTTACTTAAAACTAAGAGAGAGAGAAAAAAGCTGCTTTGGAACCCTGCACATGAAAACCTCATTAAGCTAAAGAGTAGAAAATTATGGGCAGCTATAAAAATGGATAATTTATTAATTAAAGCTAAATTCTTTACTAACATACGAATTTAAATACCGTGAGAAGAAGGTTAAGGTACTTCCATTCTGTGGGTAAGAATTCCCTCAAGGCTCTGCTTCCCCAGCCCCCCTGTGTGTCCTTGCTCTACCAGGTGTCTGCAGGATTCTGCTTGACTACTAAATCAGGCAGCTAGCCAGCTCAGGGTACAGCCCCCATTACCTCTATTGTGAAGGTGACAACCGAGTCCGGCGGGATGAGAGCAAAGACAGAGGGTGATGGCTGAGGTCATTTAGGAGCTTCTCCTTGCTTCCTACTGGGGTGTCAGGCATTTTTGTGTGGGGTGGGGGTAGGGAATCCCAGGTCTGATGCAAGGACTCAAGGCAGAGGAAGTGCACCTCTCACTCTTCAAGGTACAGTGACCAAAGCTCCAGCTTCCCCGGGAGCTGGCCCAGCCCCTCTGCAGCCACGCTTGCGTTTTAACAAGTTGCATGGGTGATCTGTGCACACACTGCACAGGGCTGAGGACGGTGGGTCTAGCCCACTAGGCAGAGTAGTTAAAGGGGGTTTCTGGTGCTCGTGAAACTGCTAGGAACGTTCTATGTGATTTATACACCTGTGGGGTTTGGGGTAGGGTGAGCTCCAGATGCCTCCTCCCCTCCACCGATCCCCAAGGCATGGGGAGGAAAGAAAGGAAGTAAGGCCACTCTCCCTGGTGGTCACCGGGAACCCAGCCACAGGCGTTATGCAAGATAAAGAACTTTAGTCCAGTGAAGGCTGAACTAGAGGCTGGGGGCTTAATCTCTCATTAAGAGACCAGGCCTCTCTGGATAGGTGAGACAGTTGTTTAGTTCAGGGGGCCCCCAGGCAGTGGGATGGGGATTGTCTCTGGTGCATGAGCCGACTTTTTGGAGCCCAGTACCTATGGTGGGACACCTTGCACAGCCTTGGTGCAGGGAGGAGGGAGGGGCTTGGACCTGCCTCAACTGAATGTACCAGGCTTTGCCGACTCCCCATGGGAGACCTTGCCTTGGAGGAGGTGGGAATGGGGGGTGGGTTGGGGGGGAAAGCTAGGGGTTGGGAGGAGGGAAGAGAAGGGGATCTGTGGTTGGTATGTAAAATAATAGAAAACTTCTTAATAATTAGAGAGAGAGAGAGAGAGAGAGAGAAGAGAGAGAGAGAGAGAGAGAGAGAGAGAGGGAGAGCAGGCCTTTTGGAGAGTCTAGAAGCTTTCATAGAAAGAGAATGCTCTCCAATAAGGAAAAGGGGGAACAAAATAGACCGAGGTAGAAATGGAGCCATGATGAATTCTGGGAAGAAATGCCTACATGGGGACAATTTAAATCGCCTTGAAGTAGCACCAACTAATTATTCTAGAACACTAATAAACTTGTTCCTTAGAGACACACCACAGCTTTAATAACTCAGAGATGAACTGTAGATGAATGAATTATTTGGTACTGGATGGATAGCTAAGCTCCCAAGCCCAGAGGACAGCAATTTTCCCTTCTTGCTTCATACCTCCCCCAAGCCTGATTTTTATTAAATATACACCTCATATCTGGCAAAGATCTAGACTTTAATAAAACACCTGCCCCACCTCACTTATAAGAATACTGAGTGCTCTCAGTAGCTGTTTGAGGCTGCACTGTTCCTCAGGTTGGGGTGAGGGGAGCCCTTTAGTCTCCGAAAGGAGCTTTCTGGCTCTAGGATCACAGGACAAGTTACACACTCCCGCAGGCAGGCCTGTGGACTTCTTCAATGCTAGTCTTGGTTTCCCAGGCCCTGTGGCTCTCTAGAACTCATCCTCAAAGCTCTTGGTCTCCATTGTTCCGATCCAAGTGTGACTCTCACGCCCTTCTTCCCATCCCCCAGCTAGCTATTAGCATCACAGGCAACAGATGCACCATCCAATAGATGAGCCCAGCAGATGGAAAGCTGAAAGGCAGGGCCTCCTGAATTCTTAATCCTGTGAGACAGTCACATTTATTGGTGACCTAGCAACAAGAGTCATAGACACCCCTCCCACCCCACCCCCAAGAGCCCTGAAGGAAAGACACTCAAGGAAGAACGAAGTTGCTGATGAGGATTATAAGTTATAACTCAATCTGTTCATAGGATTGTCTTAAACTCACAAAGCATCATTGCCTTAACCAAATGCTTCACGATGATAATGGCGATGGTGGTGGTGGTGATGATGGTGGTGGTGGTGGTGGTGGTGATGATGATGGTGCTGGTGGTGGCAGTGGGTGGTGGTGGCTGCGGCAATCATTTATGGATGGCCAATTATATTCCACTTACTCAGGTAGGCTTGCTCTGTGCATTGTAGCCAGTATTCATTGGCAAGGTGGAAATATTCAGTTAAAGACTTTGGCTAATGAAAATATTAATCCCAACTGAAATTATCAGCTAAAGTCTTGTTAGTCAACTAAGAACCACCCACATTCCAGAACCATGGCGTGTTTCCACTGTGCCATATTTTCACTATATACATGCTCCATACCCCCTATAAAGTCCTCCTTCCAGACCTGGTCTGCCAATGTCTGTTTTTCCATCCCTTGCTCAGAGGCAGTCATTCTGTGCTCCCTCAACCCCATAAATCTCTTGCATGAGGTCTGTTGCCTGGTGTGATTTTTGTGGCATCCTTTGGCCCTGATCGCCAAGATACTCCTTCATCGCAAAACCCTTTCGATGTTTAGAAGGGCCTTCATGATTTATAATCTTGTCTACTTTAGGTAAAACTCTAGAAATTATGTCAAGTGTGGGTCCTTAGCCCCAGTCAACTAGTTTTTGCTGATGATGGTGATGTTGTATCTACTACCTTTGTCTTTCTTACTTTGGGCTCTAGTATTACGAACATTCTCTGCATCTCATTCAGTCCTTACCCACGCTCTGGGAGATCTTATAATTCCCACTTTATACATTGAGAAACTGAAGCATGAAGAGGTTAATTAAAGGGGCCAGGATTCATACCCATGTTTGTGTGACTCCAAAAATCAATTTTCTCTCTATTCAGCATCCTTGACTTCCCATCTATTCTTGATAAAATTATATATATATATATATATATATATATATATATATATATATATATATATATATATATATCCCATTTTAAAGATACACTCTTATGAAAGCCTAATTGGCCAAAAGTGGTTATTTGAACTTAAGCCTGCACTGGGGATATGGTGTGTGTGTGTGTGTGTGTGTGTGTGTGAAATAACATGGCCCTTTGCTCCAGATATGTGTGATCTGATTGTTAGCATGGCGTGTGGAGTGACTTGAGTACTCTGGGAAGGGCTCTATGAGCTACGTCTATGCCTGGGTGTAGACAACACGTCTTTTGATAGTGACATCATCTCAAGTTTCACTTATTCAGGCCAGAGTCAAATACTAAGGTAAGATATCAGAATTCTGAGCAGAGATCCCAGGTAGGCAGGAGAAGGGACCCTCCTTTTTCCCTCAGTCTTACTGTCAGGGCCCAGAAGGCTTTGAGGAATATGTGTTTTTAAGCATGGGTTCATCCAGGGTGGGAGACTCGGAGACAATCAAGGAGTCAGGATTGGCCAGGTCTAATATGATATTTTAGTGAACTGTCCATCACCTGAAGCACTGGTCAGCTTTAAAGTCTGGTGTAACTCAGTGAGGTCTGCTTCCACTTGCTTCTACTCTGATCCTACAAACCAACAGTTTGAAGACGTGTCCAAGAACAAGGACACAAGTGACTGAATAAATACTCTGGTTCCCACTGCCCTCCAGATCTTTACATACTCAAAGCCCCTGGATCGCTACAGCCATCCCTGGGAGAAAGTCACCGGTTCAGAGTTGGGCAGAGCTTTGATTTTTGTCTTTGTGGGGGGAGGAGGTGAGGAGAGCAGGTTTAAGTTATTATAGACAGTTGCTGCGGGTCCATTTGTTCAGCCGAGAAAGAATTCAGAGACAGTCAATGGGAAAGATGCCCTCGTACTGACAGCCCCGAGTTCCAGAGACTTTCAAACTGATGTTCCATGTCCGGAGACTTACAGCTTTAAGCCTTAAGCATTAGAAGCTTGTGACTCTAAGTTTTCTAAGTTAGAGGCTTGCTGTCCTAGGTGCTCACGGCAGAGGTTGGTTCTCTGGGCTTAGAGAACAAACACCCGGTGACTAGAGTTACAGTTTCCACGACTTAGGCGTCGGGACCCTCAGCTCTTTAGGCCTTGGTAGTGCTCCGGAACTCCTCTGTAGTGGCCGCAGCTCCCCTGGCTCCTTCCTCACAGCCACTTAATCTCAAGTCATTTCAATATCTGGGCCGTTCCTTGCTTTCTCAGTACTCATGCTGCCATTCGTGGTTGTAGCTCCTATAGGTTCTGTCTTCTGGTGCTTTTCAAACCCTCCAGTCCCTTCCTCGTGTGAAGACTCTGAGCTTTGGTTTTCCAACCCCTCAGCCCTCAGTAGCTCTCTGGAACTGACGGACATCTCTTAGCGTTTCTACTTTGGACTAGGCTGGCCTCGAACTCGCAGAGATCCGCCTGGCTCTGCCTCCCGAGTGCTGGGATTAAAGGCTTGAGCCACCACGACCCCGTGATTCTAGAATTTCTCAGCCACTTCTTTGCTGTGGCCGTCACTGCTGCTGTTACTGCCAAGGACAGAAACCCTAGGGTTTGGTTTGCTTTGTGTATAAACCAGCCCACCCTATTGTATCCATGATAAAGACCACAAGTAGACAAAAGATAATTCACAAAGCCTTTATCACGGCCCACAGTCAGAATACAGGGTATAGGCGAGCATCTCCGGCTAACTCAACAAGACTGAGAAACAGCTGGCTTGTATTGCCAGAAAAGGGGTATGGCATTCACAGTTCTACCAATCACAGTGTTGTATGTATTAATCTTTAGTTCCACCAGTCACAAGCCTCACATTACACCAATCTCCGGGCTTCTTGCTGAATGGCTCCAGAGGCCCCCCTCTCAGCCAGAGTGAGAATAGCTGTAGCAAGTGTAGGGTCTTCTAAAGTTTGCCAAGGATTGCTTTGGCTGGAGTGGAATCTTCCAAAATAGTGCGAGTTGCCTGGAGCAGTTGTTACTGGAGCAAGGCTTCCCGAAGCGAGCATCATGATCTCAGCATCAGCCATGGCTGTAGTGGGCCTTGCAGCTGGAGTCGACTTTCAAAGTGACCACAGAGAATCCAAAGCAGTCAGGCCAAGGAAGAGACTCTTGTCTGACAACTCCCTGCTCAAGTCACGCAGGCATAGGTTTCTGTCAGTGCTCCTCAAGCAGCTAACTGGTCCACTTCTGATCATTTTTGCTCATTTAAAGCATCAAAATGTGTCGGAATAAAGATCATAAAGATCTAACATGAAATTAACATTCTGAATAGTACTTGACGTGGTACTTACCCTCAACCAAATACCCTGAGGAAAGATTGGTCCCAAATCGTTGAGCCCTTTTAGGTGTCGAATAATGTGGTAGAGAGACACAGAAGTCCATAATGAAATTCCTAATCCCAAGAAACTTGTATTGATATAAGGAAGACAGATGTAATACTAGGACCTATATTTTTGATATATACTTTAATGTGCATTATGATTTTATAGTATTGTTAAGCATTATGGAGTGGAATGATGTAGGATGAGATATTGAGCATTGCTTTTGAGGATGACAGCCCCAGAGCAAATGTTACTTTAGGGCAGAAGTGTGGATTTTCTGACAGTGTATCAGTCAAAGGACATGGGCAGTGCAAGGGCCCTGTGCAGGTGTATGATCAGCAAGGTCAACAGACAGCACAGGCCACTGTGGACAGAGCAGAATGCATGAGATGGAAGAGAAAAGAACGTAGACTAGACAACTGAGAGGGGGCCATGATATGCTAGTTCCTGGTGAGAGAAAGTTCGGGTTTCATTGTAAATGATGAAAAACCCTTAGACTATTCAGTGAGACATGTTCCAGCCTGTCCGAGGACAAGGGCAGACACAGGAAGACCCAGGTCTTAGTTTGGGATTTTGGATACCATGACAAACTACTACAGCTTGGTGACTTACGACAATAAAGTGTGTGCTCACACCGTCCAGAGAACAAACAGTCTGGATTCAAAATGTCATTGAATACGTTCTCCTTCTGAACACTCCTGGGAGAATCCACCTGCTTCTTCCCATTCCGATGACTCCGAGCATTGCAGGGCTGTAGCTGCATCTCTCCAAGTCTGACTCTTTCTTCAGTGGCCCTCTCCCCTGCGCCCATGTTGGAGGAGGCTCCGCTGAAAGAAAGCGCCGGAGGAACCAGGCTTGTCAAACACACGGGCCTGTTTTCTTCAGCTGAAGGAAATAAATGACACTTGGACACCTGGAACACTGGAGTGACTTGGTCAAACAACCCAGTGGCCCTTTGTGATTCTACTAGGAGCCAGCCTCCACCTGAATTTCCCCCAAATCCTGAGAATTGTTTAGGCCCTAATCCTGGGCTTTGTCTCTCAGTGAATAGAACTCATCTTCACGAAAGAGGCCCCATCCTCCATCCATCAGTAAATCCACCCTTACGCTTACTGCAAATCCTTTCTCTTAGGTCCTAGCCCTGAGCATGGTTTGTCAGCTGATCGGACTCATTCTTATTGTAACAGTTATATTATCTCTATTTCCATCCTGGAAGCTTTGTTATGAAAATTGTTCTGTGGAGACCCCCCCCCCCCCCCAAGTTTGACTGTGTTTAAATGTGTAAGAGAATTAAACCACAGGATCGGACTCTCTGGAAGTTTTGATTCAGTCTGACTGAGCAGCTGTACTGTGTTTCAAAGTTCACTTCCCTGCAGGCCATGATACCTGCAGAGAACTCACCACCACCCATGTCTCCTGCTCTTGACTCTTCTAAGAGGAATTGTCACTGGATTTGGGGACCATTTGTATAACCAGAACGTATCCCAAGACTCAATTAAATCATACCTGCAAAGAACCAATTTTCCCAAATGGAGACATCACAGTCACATGTTCTGGGGTTAGCACGTAGGCATATAATCTTAAGGGTCCCCTTCTAGCACATTCTATCTAATGAGGAAGCTACTATAGTAGTCCTGAGAGTTGTTACAGATAATCTGCATCTGAGTGGCGGTCTCAGAAAGTATAAAGTGATTGGATCATGTGGGGAGGGATGGCAGGGAGGAGTCATTTCCCCTTCACACATAACTATCTGGGAGCTGCCGCTTTTGAGCAATGCTGTTGAAGATACACTTGTAGACAGACAGACACATGGCTCACCTTTCTGGAGCTCAGGCCACTGTCAAGAAAGACTCTGGATAAATGTGTTGTGTCTAGAAGGAACACGCAACCAACAGACTAGACCCTGCTGGAGGAAGGGACCCCTCGTGGGTGGATACAATGTAGCTGATCCACTGCGGCTCTGCAGAGGATGGGAAGGCTGGGAGCTTAGGATGGGACAAGTTGAATTTGTAGAGTTCTCGGTCATGATGATGTCTTTGAAGAACTTTGAAACAAGCATACCTGGGGCAATCAGGCCGTCAAATTGTCTCATGCCACCCAGGACACACTCCTGCCCACTCAGAATCTGTAAGCACACCTGCTTTCCGTGTTTAGACTTGCATATGTAACAGTTTCTAGAGGGCTACCTAAGGCTGGGGCTCTCAGTCAGCCGCAGCAGCCTCTGTGGTTAATGGCTCAACACTTCTGCTCCCAATTCCTGGCTGGCCCATCTGCTGAGCTTGCTCTTTCAGTGAAGCTCGACACATCTCCCACAGTCATCCCATGGTCCTGAAGCCACCCTACGCGGATGACTTTAGTTAGTGGGGTTCCAGGGAATTAAGTTTTAACCTTTAAACTGCTCACGTAGGCCCAGATTCCACTTCCAGCTGCAATACAAAAGTCGAACTCTGCGGAAAGTCGCTTCTAAGAAAAATCTTCTCATCTACAAGACTCATTAGCATGCTCCAAGTCTCACAGATAAAAAAAAGTCAGAGCCAGAGATAAATGGAAAGAAAGCAGCTTCCCTCCAGCCGAGTGCTCTGACTGTAGGTCTGCCCTGAACACCTGCAGGGCTCACGGCAAAATTGCAATCAAAAGTGCTCTCTCTCTCTCTTTCTCTCTCTCTCTCTCTCTCTCTCTCTCTCTCTCTCTCTCTCTCTCACACACACACACACACACACACACACCACACCTAAAACATTTCAAAGTAAAAACTCCAGGTATGAGAGACTCTACAAATATGTTTCATTTTTCTAACTTAATAATTAATACCTTCATAATAAACTATGTGTTCAATTCCAGTCAACAGTCTGTGTCCCCTTTCTTCCAAATCTGGCTCATTCTACACTGTGAGGGGCCTCCCCTGAAGCGGAGCGGACACTCTGGCTCACACAGTCAAATTCTTCTGACCTTCCCCCAGACACCCACTCATTGGCCACTCTTTGAGCCCAAGGATTTGCCTTCTGGTTGATGGATCAATGAATAACATAGACTGAAAGGAACTGTCTCAGCTATTAGGAGGGAATTCCAGCATCCCAGCCATCTGGATGGAGTATGAAAATATGGATAGAATGTGGTAGATTGGAGGGCTATGGGTGGACCCATTAGCTACCATCTTAATCACTGTTCTATTGCTGTGAAGAGACACCATGACCAAGGCAACTCTTATAAGAGAAAGCATTTAATTGAGGGCTTGTTTAGAGTTTCAGGGGCTTAGTCCATTATCATCATAGCAGGGAGTATAGCTGGAGAAGCAGCAGAGAGAGAGAAAGAGAGAGAGAGAGAGAGAGAGAGAGAGAGAGAGAGAGAGAGAGAGAGAGAGAGACTGAGACTCTGGGCTTGGCATGGGCTTTGGAAACTTCAAAGCCCACCCCTAGTGACACTCTTCCTCCAATAAGGCCACACCTCTTAATATTCTAATCCTTTCAAATAGTGCCACTCCCTGGCGACTAAGCTTTCAAATATATGAGCCTGTGGGGCCATTCTTGTTGAAGCCATATTCGTCTTATGGGAGAATGGCCCTAGAGATCAACAATAACCTTTGCTTGGCTAGAGTTACCTGTGTGTGGATAGTAGGTAAGTGTGGGACTCTTGAGCCATTTGTTAGGTCAATGATCCTGTTGAGGTACATGAGAGAAAATCAGTCTAGATTTATCCAGGGGATGGACAGATTTCCTGTGTTAACCCAGCAGACAGCACTTCCCAACCTATTTGTCCCTTACAATTGAGAAGAAAATGACTGATGCTTTCCAGTAAACCCTAAAAGGTAAAAGCAAAGTGAATGCCTCTCTGGCACATGACGTTCCTTCCTCAAGGCTTCCCTTTCGCTTCCCACCCCAACAGCTAGAGATAGGCCAGAGCCCACCTCCTTGTCAAGCTTGAATGTAGCTTCTATGTCCCATTCCTCTCAGGTGCGGCATGAGCAGCTTCCAGCTGTGGATTCGTGGACACACACACACACACACACACACACACACACACACACACACACGGATGTGTTTCTCCAGCAGCTGAGGAGCCAGGATGGAGGAGAGAGCCACCAGCGCATATGGGCAAGAAGAGGGTCCAGTTGATGAGCCATGTGATTGTTCTTTCATTCCAATAGTGCATACTCACTGGGAATCTGTTAGCCACCTGGAGCTGCAAAATGCTGGTCTATGCCCACCCCAGGACACGGCACTGGGCAAATATAACCCCCGTCGTCAGCGACTCCAGCCTGATGACTGAGGAGAGCAGGTCACCAATGACTGGCTTTCAGTGCAGGTTGAAAGTGAGTTGCTTTACGACCACGTCACAGGTCAGGGGGCAAGGCGGTAACCCTGTCATCAGGCTGGGACCATGTCCTGACACAGCTGAGTGAACCAGTGTGTCCTACAGGAGGTGATTAAAATGCATCTGGGCTGCAAGTGTGTGCCAAGCATGTGTGTGTGCCAGGCACTGTACTCACATCCACAGTGAGTCTGGTGAGAAGATAACACAGATAAACCAACTGATGCTGCTCGGCAAGGGAGTGGACCTAGAAGCAGAAGGCCCCGCGGTCTCAAGCCTAGGGACTCAAGGGTGCATTCTGCTGATGTTCTCACAGTGACACTCCCGTTTTCTTTCTGATCCCTCATGTGACCAGGGATCTCCTTTAAAAGAGGACCAGCCTCCTGGGAGGCTTTGAGGTCACAGTCTGGTGTCCATGTGGTCATCTCCGTGGATTTCTTACGTTATTTATTTGTCACTCGTGAGTCTTGGTTTAAAACAGATTTATCCACCAAAGTTGTCGTTTTCTTCCTTTTGCAGTAGCACCCATTTCCCTCTTACCGAGTAAATTGATGGCATGGATACATCCTGACTCACCAACACCTCCACACCCAACTGTAGGGGTCTTAGTCACCAGGAGAGAAACTGCATGCAGAAATAGTTCTCTTTGTTCATTTTTTGGTGGTGGGGTTGGGCGCTCTCTCTCTCTCTCTCTCTCTCTCTCTCTCTCTCTCTCTCTCTCTCATTCTGTCTCTCTCTGTCTCTCTCCTCTCTCTCTGACTCTGTCTCCCTTCTCTCTGTCTTGCTCTGTCTCTGTCTCTGTCTCTCTCTCTCTGTCTCTCTGTGTGTCTTTCTCTCTGTGTATGTGTCTGTCTCTCTCTCTCTCTGTCTCTCTCTCTCTCTCTCTCTGTCTCTCCCTCTCTCTCCTCTCCCTTTCTCCCTCCTTTCAGTTCTCTGACAGTCTCATCCATGTACATAATGAATCTCAGTCATTTTCATTGCCCTCTCTCATTCACCTCCCTTCGAAACCTTCTTCTTCGCTACAAACACCCTTCCGCCTCCATGTCTTCCTTTTGCATGTGATCCACTCATTCAATTAGAGTTGCTTCCAAGAGCAAGGGTAGAGTTTTGTTTTTGTTTTTGTTCTTTGTCACAAGGGCCACTGTTCAGTGGCTACACCAATGAGGAAAAGGGCACCTTCTCCCCCAGCAACCATTAACTGCCAATAGTCCCCACACACACACACCATTAGGGGTAGGGCCTCAAGGCCCCCCTCCCAGCCATGATGAAATGTTGGCTGGACCAGTCTTGTACAGGTCTTGTACGAATGACCACAGCTCCGGTGAGTCCATGCGTACAGTGGCCATGTCACGTCCAAAAGATGTATTTCTGTCTGTCTCCCTGCCCTCTGGCTCTGACATTCTTTCTTCCCCATCTTCAGCACTGTTCTCTGAGCCTTGGAGGGAGACGTGCGTGCAGATGTCCCATGTAGGGCCAAGCGCTCCACCATCACTAACCCTTTGCACTGTGACAGGCTGTGAGTCTCTGCACTAACTGCCCCTTCCTGCCCTTAGGGGCTTCTCTGAGTATAGCACTAATCTACGCTTATAAAGAGGAGCATTTACAAAAGCAGCTTGACAATTTTTTTTTTCTGAGACAGGGTCTCACACTACAGCCCAGGCTGACCTCAAACTCATGGTCATTCTCCTGCCTCAGCCTCCCAAATTCAGGAATTACAGCCTATAGTGAAGTAAAACCTTAAGCTTCTGTAAGTCCCGTCTCAGAGGCTGGGTACCAAGTATTTACAGAAGAAACTTGCGGGACCCATTCGCCGAATGGGGAATTTGTCTGACTTCTCCTAACTGGCTCTCCTCACACATCACAGAGAGTCCATTCAGAGCATCTGCTACGCTGATTGACAAGCCACTAATTTCCCCAATGAGAACCCATGCGTAAGTGTTAATTAGCAGCATCTGGTGTGAATCAGAAATACAGATACCAATTGAGGCAATTGTACTCATTATCTCTGGTGTATGGTCTTTTCCAATAAAACGTTAGGTGATCATGCTGAGGTGCGAATTCCCGGAACAAGCATTGACAGCACCCGGGAGCATGGTGTTAAAATGTATGCATTTAGATCCCACTCGCCGTGAGAAAGTATTTTAAAGAAGAATGAAGGCATGATCATACAGCCCACAGGAACATGCCACCCAGCTAAGCCCCGAGATTCAGCTAAGAACTGAATTTGGGGGTGGGGGCAGGTATGTGCTACATAGAAAGGATGCCCTGTCTCAGTGACGAAGATTCATTGTGACTTCTTAGCTCACTTTGTTGTTGTTGTTGTTGTTTTGTTTTGTTTTGTGACACAGAGTTTCTTTGTGTAACAGTCCTGGCTGTCCTGGAACTCACTTGTAGACCAGGCTGGCCTCAAACTCACAGAGATCCGCTTGCCTCTGCCTCCCGAGGGCTAGAATTAAAGGCGTGCGCCACCATTCTCGGCCTTAGCTCACTTCTTAACCATTGGTGGAGTGTTCCAGTGTCCTCCCGTGCTTGTGATGTTCGTAGTCACTGCAGGTTTTGAGAGAAAGATGTGGAGAGACAGGAAAACCAAATAAGCAACATTCCGCTTTTCCCTCTGACTTTCTTTCCCAGAAACAGAAAATGGTTAAACACTAAAGCATTAAGTCACATTTATCCTCACTTCCGGGCCGACCTGACTGCTTACTTGGGATCAGGCCTTGACGTTAGCCCCATCCTGTAATCCTTGCTCCCAGGATTCCACCACTCAACCTGTTCGTTCCTCCACTGTCTGGATAAAGGGCCTTGGCAACATCAAACCCGCCCCTTCTCCTAGGATTCAGCCCTTGCTCACGAGTACAAACAAACGTCAGTGCATCACTGAAAGCTGTTGGCAGAATCTCCTTTCTGTTCAAGTAGCATGGCCCGGTTCCTCGAGGCCAGTGAAAGGAAAACCAACCCTCTGAGTGAGCCTCCTGGCCACGGGGATCAGAAGCTGGAGAGAGGGTCCCGGATAATTCCAAGGACGGGTTCCCCCTCCTGAAGCCAGGATTCAGAAGGACAGCCATTACCAAGCAGAGGAGTGTGGCTGATCAAATTAAGAAATGTGTTTTAAAATTCAATTACACCCTCGGTGGAAATAGTCTCACTAATGGTTAGGGATAGAATTATACCCAGTCTATAAAGCCTAACATTTCTAAACCCAATTTTGTGCATTATTCTAAAGGTTAATTCAAAACCTCTCTTCCAAATGGGAAGTTAAACACAGCCAATAGAAGGACCGCATCCACTGCCTGGCTAAGGGTTTATCAGTGGTAAGAGTTCATTAGTTTTAATTAGTGTAATCACTAATGTTGCATTAACAGTTTAGTAAAGGAAAGTAATTACTCACACATCCACTGTATTAGATGGGAAGATTAGGATTCATTTTCCAAAAAATGATTAGCATTTTGCCAATTAAACAAATCCCTTCTCCCTGCCAGCAGCCCCGTGACCTCCCTCACCCAGGATCGTTTAAATGAAACATATTTTGCATCAAAAGATGGAACAGGGAGGAATGGAGAGTTAAGGCTGCGTTTATTTTTAGTTCTTTCTCCGAATGCAGAGAGTGCGCAGGTCTCCGTGAGTTCATGATGCCATACTCCATTTGCATAGCCATTTGCTTCGGTCTCCTCTGATTTATGCCCCTGTCTTCCATGTGACGCCGCAGCGATTGAAAAAACAAAAATGGCTAGCGATGGTGGAAGATGAAACCAGAAAGACTAGGTGGAAGGGCCATCACTTGGGTCCAATACTGGGACTCCATATTAGCACGTCTATTGATGTTGAACCTCTTCGGGTCTTGCTTAGGTTGCCATGTTGCGGCAATATCGTGTCATTCCCAGGGGACACCATCTCACAGAAGGTGTCCAGGTCCTCTGGATCTTACAATCCCCCCCCCAACCCCCCCCCCACTCCCCACCCCCCCACCCCCCCGCCCTTCCACGATGTTCCCTGAGCCTTAGGTACAGGAGTCGTGTTGCAGATGTATCTGTTGGGGCTGGGCACCTCGGGACCAGTTGTTCTCTGCGTTTTGACCAGTTGTGGTTTTCTGTAATGATCTCCATCTGCCAAAAAAAAAAAAAAAAAAAAAAAAAAAAAAAAAGCTTTTGATGAAAACTGAAAGTTACATTTATCAGGCAAAGCCAGTTTGAGAGCTGGCCTGTGGGTGTGGAGATGGCAAACAGGCTTAATCCCAGAGAAAGAGGGAGGGAGAGCGAGAGGGAGAGCGAGAGAAACATGCAAACATTCCCTGTCTTCACTGTACAGTCTGCCTTTAACACTTCTAACATCAGGAGAGCCGCACTGGGCACCAGAGACAAGCCTCGCACCCCACTAACGCTCTTCTCTTTCTTTCCAGTATGTGTCCGGTAGACGGGCCATCACTCAGAACTCCACAGAGCAAGGCAGCTTCCACCCGCTCCATCTTCCCCACCACCATCACCACCACCGTCACCACAGCCACCTGTGCCACCATGCCCGTCCGCGCCACCTCCACCACCAGGAGGCAGGGATGCACAGCGCTCAGGTGACAGCCTGCCTATGCCCGCTCTTCTCCTGCCAGTGGGAAGGTCACCTGGAGGTGGTGGTGCCTCACCTGCGGCAGATCCACAGGATTGACATCCTGCAAGGGGCAGAGATCGTCTTCCTGGCCACAGACATGCACCTCCCCGCGCCCGCCGACTGGATCATCATGCACTCTTGCCTGGGCCACCACTTCCTGCTGGTGCTCAGGAAACAGGAACGGCACGAAGGGCACCCTCAGTTCTTTGCAACCATGATGCTGATCGGGACCCCCACCCAGGCCGACTGCTTCACCTATCGCCTGGAGCTCAACAGAAACCACAGGCGTCTCAAATGGGAAGCCACCCCGAGATCTGTCCTGGAGTGTGTGGACTCGGTCATCACGGATGGGGACTGCCTGGTTCTCAACACCTCGCTGGCCCAGCTCTTCTCTGACAATGGCAGCCTCGCCATCGGAATCGCCATCACCGCCACCGAGGTCGGTGCCACGGATGCCGAGATGTGAGACCAGGAGCCGCTGGATATTCCCACTGCCTGTGCACCTTGGACCTCCAGCTGTCAGGACCTTCTTCTTCCCCTTCCTTCCTTCCTTCCTTCCTTCCTTCCTTCCTTCCTTCCTTCCTTCTTTTCTTTCTTTTTTCGTCTCAGGTAATTTGTGGTATTAGTTTTCATCTGCCCATGGGGCATTATGTTATGTAAACATCTGTGATTCAAGATCTTGGTGTGAAATCTGTCCTGTGTTGTTGGTAAAGTTTTGTAGAACGTTTGGAAGGTTCTACCAGAATAGTTATTTCCTGCCACCACTGGTCTCTCTCTACTGCTCCCGAAGGGAGCAAATACTGAGGAGCAGAGCACGGGTGTTACTGGAGGCTCGGCTTCCAAACAGTTCCTTCCTCTTCTTTTCCGCTGATTAAGGCAGAGCTTAACCTGTCACAGCTGAGGCGGCCGGCCGTGATGGACGCCTTCCCAGGAGTCTTGGGGTCAAAGCTAAGCTGCATGAGCATGAGCGACGTGTCTTCTCCACAGCGGAGTCACCTAGAGACACACTTTGTGTCAGAAGCAGTCACCTGATCCAGGGCTGGGGACAGCTGTCAGATCCCAAACCCTCTGTTTTTCAAGTTCTCCTGGCCTCATTCCCTGGCCATGCCATTCCCTTTGGCTTTGCAGTTAAAGCCCAGATGTTCTTGATGCCTTTCTGGAAATCGCTTTGCCTCTGGTGAGAAGCAGGATAGGTATGATGCAGGAGAAAAGCTAGAAGAAAGAAGAAGGCATCTGATTAACCTCTAACCTCTGGGAGGGCGTGCTAACCTCTGGAAGACATGCTTGTCTTGGCGAGACGTTTTAAATACATAAATTATGAATCCATCACCCCCACCCCCACCACTAGAGTAATACCTTCTTGTATCAGACAGAGAGCCACTCTGTCCTTGATGGTTTATACATAAGAGCCACCATCAAACAGCGGGACTCCAGAAAGAAGCAACTCCAACCTCCAGCCTGAGGAGCTGACTCTGACACACTCTAGGCCTCCCCCTGGCCTCTCCTTCCTCTCTAACATGCTCTGTAACCCTGTTCAGCACATAAGCATGGCTGCTTAGGAGTAAGCTCAGCATATGCAAAAGGAAGCCTCAGGAACCCACCTCACCTCACCCTCCACTCCCGACCTCTACCCCCTCAGCCCCCAACTCCCACCCCCACACCACACCCACCCACCCCTCCCCTCACTCCCTACCCACCACCAGCCTCATCCCTCCTCCCATCCCCCTCCTCCTCCCCTCCTCATCTTCCCACCCCCTAGAGGCTGCTCTCTCTTGTTTTGTTGTTAGAACAATACATCAGCCTTTGGGGAAAGACCTTCCTGCACTGGAGGAAAATGGGGGTGGGGGTGGGGGCGGGGGGTGGGGGTGGTGTCTTCACTCTGCTTTCTTTCTGTTCTAAGTCGCACACCTGAAAACCTTCCCCATGGGTCCACGTGTCCACAACATCCTTTCGGTCACTGTCCAGGTGCTAGGGGAAAACATGGCACCCCAAACCAGCCCAGCTCTCCACAGGGCTGTGTGGGCCTTTCTCCAGCTCATTCCCTTACCTCAGGCACACCAGCTGGGCCTGGCTGGCCTCCGAGTGAACACTCAGTTTCGGGCAGATTGTCCTGGCTGCTGCCCATCGGCAATCTTTTCCCCACCAAAATTAATTCATCTAAAAATACACTACCCATCTCCCAAACTGGTTGATCTTCCAGCCACTTTTGCTGTGGCACTGGAAGATTAGGTTTATAGAACTGTGAGAACACAGTTCTTTCCAGTCATCCAGTCATTGCTGGGTCTCGGAACTAGGGCTTCATCTCTCCATCTAGGGCCTGAGGAGCACAGCTAACTTTACTCACAGATTAGCACAAAGATGAGGCTCTGAGGTATCCTGAAGCTTGTGTCCTGTGGGCTCCAGGCCATTAGCCTCCAACCACAGAGGGCCCAGACCCAAGGCTGCTGTGTCGGCCCCAGGAGAGACCAGCTGGTGTGGCTCCTTTCCTGCAACCCAGGACCTCCCTAGCTGTCTAGAGGTGTCAGAAGCCACAGTTCCATTCCTGGCTTCTGATGGTCATTTGTAACGCACAGGTGCCCCCAACTAAACACACACAACACCTCAAGAAGAACACACGTAGTGCTTACAGGACTCGGAGCTCCTGCAACATGGCCTTTCCCTTGCTGCTGAGCCAAACTAGGAAGGACTGCAGGCCGTGGTTACCGCACACTGCATTATGGGTAAGTGATCCCGGGCACTGACTTGAATGGTGGTTCCTATTCATCTTCAGAACAAAGGTTAGGAAATGTCTTCTTTTCCTCCAACTATGGTGCTCCCAAGACGGCTTTTCTCTCCACACTAGTATGGGAAGAACGGAAGACAAAGGAGCACGCTAATACTGGTGAATTGGAAACGAGGAGAGGAGTGAGAAACGGCGTGTTTGAGCGTTAGTGCTACCAAAAGGCTCTCTCCTTTAGTCTTGAGTAAATCCTCACCACTCTCCTCAATACGCAGGTTGAGAGACACACCATGACCTTGTCAAGGTCACACGTCAGACCACATGTAAAACTCAGCTCTACTGGTTCAGACTTAGCATTCTCAATAGGAAGACGACCCCCTAGTATTCAGCAGGGTCTTGCTTCAGCAGTTGGAGATTGGAGACTTGAAAACTGAGTGGGTCTTCACCCTGGAATGATGAGGAGAATCCAGAGGGAAAGGCTGGAGTGAAATCCGCTTTTAGTGGCATCTTGGCATTGTGGAAGCGAGCCGGTCCCAGGGAGGCGGGAAGGAAGAGGCCCATGGAGGTCTCTGTGGCCCCGTGTCCTTTTGCCTCCTTCGCCCACCGCCAGGGCCTCGTGCTCATGGATCCTGGAACCCGGTTTCCTCCTTCATGCCAAGACACTCAACTTGAGAAATTCTCTGAGGAATTAACAGAAGGCATAGACAGACAGACAGACAGTAGCACTGATGAGAGACACAGCTGTCTGTATTTGAACCGGCAGCTGTGAGCAGTTTGTCCAGAAGGTGTTTGAAGAGAAGCAGGCCTTGCCTTGAGTCTGAGCCTACATGAATGACGGATGGAGTCTTAGCGATACAATGAAGATTGTTCCTAACAGTGAGTATGCGTATGAACCTGTACCTGGGATAGTTCGAACATTCCAGCAGCCACTGGGGACATTTAGAAATGATCAGGATAGCGGTCACAGTAGGCCTGTGGCTGCCACTGACTGAAAGTTTCCTATATGACCCAGGGGGATAAGTACTTGGAAGTTATTATCCCACATAATCCTCAAAACAACCACACGAAGCTGCTGCGATGTGTCATGACGGATGAGAAACTGCAGTTAGCAAACAGCAAAGCCAGCTCCACAGCCAGGCTTCCAACCAACTCCATCCACGTCATCTCTATGAACTCGTGTTCCGGAGTTGCAGAAAGACCCAGTCATCAAGTCCGACCGGCATGGAAACCCTGCTTTAGTATTTCAGTACTAAATGTACCCTTTCTCTTCCTCTTGTCTCCTTTTCTTCCAGCCCAATAGCTGACTTGTATCCACATCGTTCCATTTTTAGAATTTTGTAGGTCACTTATTACAACCATTATTGAAAATTAACGTATATAATCTTACAATTAAATAAATTCTATTTAAAACAAAGACAATACTCAGGCTTCATTGCTTCCTGATTCTTCCTGCGCTCCTGATGCCATTTGCCTCACATCAGCAAGGAACACGCTCACAATGCTGCACCGGCGCCTACCTACCTCCCAACTCAGCATCCAGGGGCTTGAGAGTGAGAGCTTGCAATCAGCTAGGCTAGAAGGATTTACACTACAGCCATTGGCAAATACTCTACGCCAAAAGAGTACCAGAAAGTTAATTCTTAAGCCTTTACCGTCATAGCACAGTCTAAATACTGCTGATGCCCACAGGGTGGGGAGAGGCCTTTGGAAGGAGACGTTCTTGGTGAGTAGAAAGCTGTCTGGGAAATGCGACTCTATTGGGGAAGAGACCCTGGGCCTCCAAGTAGCTTCCAAGAGCATTTCTTACCCAGAACACCCTTCAAACTTCCCTACCCTGGCCTATGCTGCTGTGAAAAATCCTATCTGTTGGCTTTCATGGAGAACCACGGCCCACAAAAAACAGCCTATTGGCAACCCCGACCTAAAAGCAAAACCAAGCTCTGTAAAACTGGAATCCCCTCCATCACTTTCCCTCATGGCTTCCCCACCCTTCTTCTCCCTTACCTATAGGTCAAAATGTTCTCTAAAGAAATGCTTTACTTTGAAACTAGAGATTGGAAACACCCAACAGTTGAGGAAGACATAAGTAGTGGTTTCGAATACTACATAAAATGTGTTGCCAAGGAAGGGAAGGGAGACCCTGGTGTGTTATCAATCAAGAGGCCGAGAAGGCATAGGTAAGGGGAGGTCATGGGAAGGACAGAGGCCAGCACCTTCCTTCCTGCTCTGGCTACTTTACTTGATATAACCCAACAAGGAGACTGCCAGGGTGGGCATGGTTCCCACTGTCAAAAAAGTCACAGGACCTTGGAAGTCCTGTGCCTGGAAACAGGCAGATAATCTGAGGTGAATTGTGAATCAAGGGGCTGGAGAGACGACTCAGTCCATAAGATGCTGGCTGTGTGTGCGTGATGACTAGAATCTGTCCCCAGCACTCACATAAAAGCCCGGGGAGGCAGGTGCCCTTCTACCACAACCGGGAAGGATCCCCTTCTCCAAGACCCTTGGCAGACCCTGCAGTCTCCACGCCCTGCCCCCACGCCCATCTGCCTGAGCCCCAAGCCTCTTCCTGAGACTTAGAGGCCGGCCCCCAGCTCCCATCTTGCCCAGGACTTCCCTTCTGAAGCACAGGTGAGTGCCCTAGCTTGCCCCCGACCCCATCCCTGGGCACCAGCCACTCCGGGGAAGACCTGCCCAACTTGGGCCCAGGTTCTGGTCCCCGGGCAGGTGCCCTTCTACCACAACCGGGAAGGATCCCCTTCTCCAAGACCCCTGGCAGACCCTGCAGTCTCCACGCCCTGCCCCCACGCCCATCTGCCTGAGCCCCAAGCCTCTTCCTGAGACTTAGAGGCCGGCCCCCAGCTCCCATCTTGCCCAGGACTTCCCTTCTGAAGCACAGGTGAGTGCCCTAGCTTGCCACGGACCCCATCCCTGGGCACCAGCCACTCCGGGGAAGACCTGCCCAACTTGGGCCCAGGTTCTGGTCCCCGGGCAGGTGCCCTTCTACCACAACCTGGAAGGATCCCTTCTCCAAGACCCCTGGCAGACCCTGCAGTCTCCACGCCCTGCCCCCACGCCCATCCGCCTGAGCCCCAAGCCTCTTCCTGAGACTTAGAGGCCAGGCCCCCCAGCTCCCATCTTGCCCAGGACTTCCCTTCTGAAGCACAGGTGAGTGCCCTAGCTTGCCCCCGACCCCATCCCTGGGCACCAGCCACTCCGGGGAAGACCTGCCCAACTTGGGCCCAGGTTCTGGTCCCCGGGCAGGTGCCCTTCTACCCCAACCGGGAAAGATCCCCTTCTCCAAGACCCCTGGCAGACCCTGCAGTCTCCACGCCCTGCCCCCACGCCCATCTGCCTGAGCCCCAAGCCTCTTCCTGAGACTTAGAGGCCGGCCCCCAGCTCCCATCTTGCCCAGGACTTCCCTTCTGAAGCACAGGTGAGTGCCCTAGCTTGCCCCCGACCCCATCCCTGGGCACCAGCCACTCCGGGGAAGACCTGCCCAACTTGGGCCCAGGTTCTGGTCCCCGGGCAGGTGCCCTTCTACCACAACCTGGAAGGATCCCCTTCTCCAAGACCCCTGGCAGACCCTGCAGTCTCCACGCCCTGCCCCCACGCCCATCCGCCTGAGCCCCAAGCCTCTTCCTGAGACTTAGAGGCCAGGCCCCCCAGCTCCCATCTTGCCCAGGACTTCCCTTCTGAAGCACAGGTGAGTGCCCTAGCTTGCCCCGGACCCCATCCCTGGGCACCAGCAACTCCAGGGAAGACCTGCCCAACTTGGCCCCAGGTTCTGGTCCCTGGGCAGGTGCCCTTCTAGCCCCACCGGGAAGGATCTCCTTCTCCAAGACCCCTGGCAGACCCTGCAGTCTCCACGCCCTGCCCCCACGCCCATCTGCCTGAGCCCCAAGCCTCTTCTTGAGACTTAGAGGCTGGCCCCCAGCTCCCATCTTGCCGTGGATTTCCCATCTGGAGGAGAGAGAGAGAGAGAGAGAGAGAGAGAGGGAGAGAGAGAGAGAGAGAGAGAGAGAGGAGAGCACCCATCCTCCCCCGGACTTCCCTTCTGAACAAGAGCTTCCATCCTGTCCCGGACTTCCAATTTGGACAAGAGAGCTCCCATCTGGACGAGAGAGAGAGACTTCCTGAATCTGTCAGCTCTGAACCAAGTGTGCGAATAAGGCCAGGAACGAACCACAAGGAGATGGGCAGACGTCAAGGCAGAAACACATACAACAAAATGAATAGTAATACACCATCACCAGGCCCTAGCCCTCCTCCAACACCTAGACCTGAACATCAGAAATTGGAAGAAGCAGAAGAAAATAGCCTTATGAATGTCATCATGAAGAAGCTAGAGGCTCGTGTAGAGGAAAAGACAAAAAAATGTGAAGAACGCTGTAAACAACTAGAGGAAAGGGCAAACAAATTAGAAGAAATCAATAAAGTCCTGGAAGAGAACAATAAAATACTGAAAGAAAATCAAGAAAAATCAATGAAACAAATGAAGGAAACAGTCCAAGACCTGAAAAGGGAAATAGAAAAAATGAAGAAGACACAAACAGAGGGAATGCTGGAAATAGAAAATCTGAGAAAACGATTGGGAACTTCAGATGCAAGTATAATCAACAGAATGCAAGAGATGGAAGAGAGGATCTCTAGCGTTGAAGATACAATAGAAGAAATGGATTCATCAGTCAAAGAAAACACTAAAGTCAACAAAGTCATGAACCAAAATGTCCAAGAAATTTGGGACACCATGAAAAGACCAAACCTACGAATAATAGGGGTAGAAGAAGGAGAAGAATACCAACTCAAGGGCACAGAAAATATATTCAACAAGATCATGGAAGAAAACTTTCCCAACTTAAAGAAGGAAATGCCTATGAAGATACAGGAAGCCTATAGAACACCAAACAGACTAGACCCCCAAAAAAAGTCCCCTCGCCACATAATAATTAAACAATTAAACGTACAGAATAAAGAAAGAATATTAAGAGCAGCAAAGGAAAAAGGCCAAGTGACATATAAAGGCAAACCTATCAGAATAACACCCGATTTCTCAATGGAGACTTTGAAAGCCAGAAGGTCCTGGACAGATGTAATGCAGACATTAAGAGACCATGGATGTCAGCCTAGACTAATATACCCAGCAAAACTTTCAATCCTCATAGATGGAGTGAACAAGACATTCCATGACAAAGCCAGATTTAAACAATATTTATCCACAAACCCAGCCCTACAGAAAGCACTAGAAGGAAAATTCCAACCTAAGGAAGTCAGATACAACCTCGAAAACACAGGCAATAGATAAAGCCACAGCAGTAGACCCCAACGAAGAAAAGTACACACACATCACCACCAAAAAATAACAGGAATGAACAATCACTGGACATTAATATCCCTCAATATCAATGGACTTAATTCACCTATAAAAAGACATAGGCTTACAGAATGGATACGAAAGCAGGACCCATCTTTCTGCTGCATACAAGAAACACATCTCAAATTCAAAGATAGACACTACCTAAAAATAAAAGGCTGGGAAAAGACTTTCCAATCAAACGGTCTTAAGAAACAAGCGGGTGTAGCCATCCTGATATCCAGCAAAATAGACTTCAAACTAAAATCAATCAAAAGAGATCAAGAAGGGCATTACATACTCATCACAGGAAAGATCCACCAAGATGAAGTCTCAATTCTGAACATTTATGCCCCAAACACAAGGGCACCCACATATGTAAAAGAAACATTATTAAAGCTTAAATCACATATAAAACCCCACACATTAATAGTGGGAGACCTCAACACCCCACTTTCACCACTGGACAGATCCCCCAAATCGAAACTTAACAGAGAAATAAAGGACTTAATTGATGTCATGACTCAAATGGACTTAATCGACATCTACAGAACATTCCATCCTAACAAAAAAGAATATACCTTCTTCTCAGCACCCCATGGAACCTTCTCTAAAATCGACCACATACTTGGTCACAAAGCAAATCTAAACAGATACAAAACAATTAGAATAACCTCCTGTGTTCTATCAGACCACCATGGTCTAAAGTTGGATTTCAACAACAACAAAAACTACAGAAAACCTACAATCTCATGGAAACTGAACAATACCCACCTGAATCACCAATGGGTTAAGGAAGAAATAAAGAAAGAAATTAAAGACTTCCTAGAGATCAACGAAAATGAAGACACCACATATCCAAACCTATGGGACACTATGAAAGCAGTACTAAGAGGGAAATTCATAGCACTAAACGCCCACATAAATAAGCTGGAGAAATCTCACACTAGTGACTTAACAGCACACCTGAAAGTTCTAGAACAGGAAGAAGCAAAGTCTCCCAGGAAAAATAGATGCCAGGAAATTATCAAAGTGAGAGCTGAAATCAATAAAATAGAAACAAAGAGAACAATACAAAAAATTAATGAAACAAAGAGTTGGTTCTTTGAGAAAATCAACAAGATAGACAAGCCCTTATCCAAACTAACCAAAAGACAGAGAGAGAGCATCCAAATCAACAAAATCAGAAATGAAAAGGGGGACATAACAACAGACATTGAGGAAATCCAGAGAATCATCAGGTCATACTTCAAAAACCTCTATTCCACAAAACTGGAAAACCTAAAAGAAATGGATAATTTTCTGGATAGGTACCACATACCTAAATTAAATCAAGACCAGATAAACTATTTAAATAGTCCAATAACCCCTAATGAAATAGAAACAGTCATTAAAAGTCTCCCAACCAAAAAAAGCCCAGGACCAGATGGTTTCAGTGCAGAATTCTACCAGATCTTCAAAGAAGAGTTAATACCAATACTCTCTAAATTGTTCCATACAATAGAAACAGAAGGAACATTACCAAACTCCTTCTATGAGGCTACAATTACCCTGATTCCCAAACCAAACAAGGATACAACAAAGAAAGAGAACTACAGACCGATCTCCCTCATGAACATTGATGCAAAAATACTCAATAAAATACTGGCAAACAGACTCCAAGACCACATCAAAACAATTATCCACCATGATCAAGTAGGATTCATTCCAGGGATGCAAGGATGGTTCAACATACGAAAGTCTGTCAATGTGATACACCATATAAACAAACTCAAAGAAAAAAACCACATGATCATCTCACTAGATGCTGAAAAGGCATTTGACAAAATCCAACACCCCTTCATGATAAAGGTCTTGGAGCGATCAGGAATACAGGGAACATACCTAAACATAATAAAGGCAATTTACAGCAAGCCAACAGCCAACATCAAATTAAATGGAGAGAAACTCAAAGCAATTCCACTAAAATCAGGAACGAGGCAAGGCTGTCCGCTCTCCCCATACTTATTCAATATAGTACTTGAAGTTCTAGCCAGAGCAATAAGACAACATAAGGAGATTAAGGGGATACAAATTGGAAAGGAAGAAGTCAAGCTTTCCCTATTTGCAGATGACATGATAGTATACTTGAGCAACCCCAAAGATTCCACCAAGGAACTGATACAGCTTATAAACACCTTCAGCAACATAGCAGGATACAAGATCAACTCCAAAAAATCAGTAGCCCTCCTATATACAATGGACAAAAAAGCGGAGAAGGAAATCAGAGATACATCACCCTTTACTATAGCCACAAATGACATAAAATACCTTGGGGTAATACTAACCAAGCAAGTGAAGGACCTATATGACAAGAACTTTAAGTCCCTGAAAAAAGAAATTGAAGAAGATGTCAGAAAATGGAAAGATCTCCCATGCTCATGGATAGGCAGAACTAACATAGTAAAAATGGCAATCTTACCAAAAGCAATCTACAGATTCAATGCAATCCCCATCAAAATACCAACACAATTCTTCACAGACCTGGAAAGAATAATACTCAACTTCATATGGAAAAACAAAAAACCCAGGATAGCCAAAAGAATCCTGTACAATAAAACAACCTCTGGAGGCATCACGATCCCTGACTTCAAGCTGTACTATAGAGCTACAGTAATAAAAACAGCTTGGTACTGGCATAAAAACCGACATGTGGACCAATGGAATCGAATTGAAGACCCTGATATTAATCCGCACACCTATGAACAAATAATTTTTGACAAAGAAGCCAAAAGTGCACAATGGAAAAAAGAAAGCATCTTCAACAAATGGTGCTGGCAAAACTGGATATCAACATGTAGAAGGCTGCAAATAGATCCATATCTATCACCGTGCACAAAACTTAAGTCCAAGTGGATCAAGGACCTCAACATAAATCCAGCTACTCTGAACCTGCTAGAAGAGAAGGTAGGAAGTAGTCTTGAACACATTGGCATAGGAGACCACTTTCTAAATAGAACACCAGTAGCACAGACACTGAGAGAAACAATCAATCAATGGGACCTCTTGAAACTGAGAAGCTTTTGTAGGGCAAAGGATACGGTCAACAAAGCAAAGCGACAGCCTACAGAATGGGAAAAGATCTTCACCAATCCCACATCTGACAGAGGACTGATATCCAGAATATATAAGGAACTCAAGAAATTAGACATCAAAATGCCCAACAGTCCAATTAAGAAATGGGCTATAGAACTAAACAGAGAATTCTCAACAGAGGAAACTCAAATGGCTGAAAGACATTTAAGGAATTGCTCAACATCCCTAATCATCAGGGAAATGCAAATCAAAACAACTCTGAGATACCACCTTACGCCTGTCAGAATGGCTAAGATCAAAAACACTGAAGACACCTTATGCTGGAGAGGATGTGGAGCTAGGGGAACTCTCCTCCACTGCTGGTGGGAATGCAAGCTTGTACAACCACTTTGGAAATCAATATGGCGATTTCTTAGAAAATTGGGAATCCATCTCCCCCAAGATCCAGCTATACCACTCTTGGGCATATACCCAAGGAATGCTCAACCACACCACAAGAGCACTTGTTCAGCTATGTTCATATCAGCGTTGTTTGTAATAGCCAGAACATGGAAACAACCTAGATGCCCTTCAACTGAAGAATGGATAAACAAAATGTGGTACATATACACAATGGAATACTACTCAGCAGAGAAAAACAATGACATCATGAGGTTTGCAGACAAATGGATGGATCTAGAAAAAATCATCCTGAGTGAGGTATCCCAGACTCAGAAAGACAAACATGGTATGTACTCACTCATAACAGGACGCTAGATGTGGAACAAGGATGACTGGACTGCTACTCACATCACCAGGCAGGCTACCTGGAAAACAGGACCCCAAGAAAGACACAGGGATCGCCCAACGACAGAGAAATGGAATGAGATCTACATGAACAGCCTGGACAGGAGTGGGGGTAGTGAAGGGCGAGGGTCGAGGGAAAGAGAGCTTGGGTGAGTGGGAGATCCCAGCTGGATCAAAAACAGAGAGGGAGAACAAGGAATAGGAGACCATGGTAAATGAAGACCACATGAGAATAGGAAGAAACAAAGTGCTAGAGAGGCCCACAGAAATCCACAAAGATACCCCCACAACAGACTGCTGGCAATGGTCGAGAGACAATCCGAACTGACCTACTCTGGTGATGGGATGGCCAAACACCCTAATTGTCGTGCTAGAAACCTCATCCAACTACTGATGGATCTGGAGGCAGAGATCCATGACTAGGCCCCAGGTGGATCTCTGGGAGTCCAATTAGCGAGAATGAGGAGGGGTTTATATGAGAGAGAATTGTTGAGACCAAGGTCGGATAAAGCACAGAGACAAATAGCCAAACAAACGGAAACACATGAAAATATGAACCAATGGCTGAGGGGTCACCAACTGGATCAGGCCCTCTGAGTGGGTGAGACAGCTGATTGGCCTGATCTGTTTGGGAGGCATCCAGGCAGTGGGACCGGGTCCTGTGCTCATTGCATGAGTTGGCTGTTTGAAACCTGGGGCCTATGCAGGGTCCCTTGGCTCAGCATGGGAGGAGGGGACTGGACCTACCTGGACTGAGTCCACCAGGTTGATCTCAGTCTGTGGGGAAGGCTTTGCCCTGGAGGAGATTGGAATGGGGGGCGGGCTGAGGGGAAGGTGAGGGGGGCGGGAGGGGGGAGAACAAGGAATCTGTGGCTGATATGTAGAACTGAATTGTATTGCAAAATAAAAATTAAAAAAAAAAAAAAAAAAAAAAAAGCCCGGGGATGCAGTATGTGCTTATAATCCTGGCAATGGGAAGACAGAAAGAGGAGGATCCCTGGGTCTTCCCAACATTATGTAAAAATATTTCACTTTGAGTGTACCAGAAACATCCCCTGTCCTTTTAAGACCTTGTTTGGAGAATGGAGATGGACATCCAGAGACATTTCACTCCAATTGACATATATAGAATTTTCTAGTGACTTCAGAGACAAGAAGCAGTAGTGAACCGGAATGCTACCTTCTCTCCACCCCTTCCTCCATGGAAAAGCCACTAAACTGCAGTTGATACCATTTCTTTGAGCCCTTCGCCATCTGCTCATTCTTAGTATTGGGTTGTTCCCTGCAACATGAGGGAATAGCAATGTAAAGCCGCGAGGCAGAGGGCAGTACACAGAGATTCACTGCTGTGAATTGCTGTCATGCTTGCCCTGTGTTTCATTATCTCCCTCCCCCTTCACGTGGGCCCTCCATTGGAAGTCATCATTGAATGGAAGGGAGAAAATGCTGCCAGTGGAGAATTGAAACTGTGATAACTCCAATGTCCCCGGAACTATTTCAGCATCTCACGCTGCCCTGAGACGGGGGACCACCGCCTCTCTCCCTGCATTCTAAAGAGAGAGAAGGGTTTCACCCCTGGCCCTGGTCTCCCAGATCCCCTTATCTCAGCTGTCCCCCTTGCCCTCTGCCCAACAACACTGTCTCTGAAACTTATTCTGGGTCTATCAGATCACTTGTCAAAGAAGGCTTCATGGTTTAATTCTTTAATTCCAGGCCACTGTTAGTTACTCCCAAGATCAGAATTGAGCATGGTTCTAATCCTATTGCCTGTCAATTCATTTTAACCTCAATCTTCCTACCACCTTATTCCCAGAACCTGTTTCCTGCTCTCACAAAAGCTTAGAGAGAGAGAGACAGAGACAGAGACAGAGAAAGAGAGAGCTCGCGCCCTTGAATTGATCTGAATGATCAAAAGTGACCAGAAGGCTAACATGAATATTCATAAGCTGGGCACCTTTCAGGCCATGTCATTAACTGTTTTATACCTCACAGTAGCCCAGATCCTCAAAGACATACACCAATGTTGCCCAATGCTGAGGAGAGAGTGTCCTCTAAATGGTGGAAAGGGAGCCTTCCCAAAAGTCAGCCATGGGAAGAAGGCCCGTCTCACCTGCACCCTGGAATCTAGGGGTTATTGAACTATTAATTACCTGGAGAACTCAATTTCCAGGTCCCATAATCCACAGTTCTGATTCAGGGGACCACAGTGGAGGCCAGGACTTGATTGTTAATGCTGTCCCCTACAAGTTCTGAAATCCAAAGCCAGGGTCCAATGAGAAAAAAATGGGGCACAAGAAACACAGAAAGCAGGTAAAGTCCCCTGAGAGACCAGCTGGTGACCTCAGGAGGAAGGCAGGGAAGAAGTGACTGGAGATGGCCCAGGCTGCATTTGGATGGTGAAGCAAGGCGTAACCAGGGCTCCAAAGGGTCTTGAGGGGCTGGTGTCCTCTGTCATCCAGTGTTACAGAGGTCTCTGCTCTTGCCATTGGGAGGAGGTGTGACAGAGAAAGGTGAGTGGACAGAGGTGTGGGAAAGCCTGCACAGACTGATGGGGGTGTGACAGCTTATCAGTCAGGATGGATGGATGAACCAGTGTAGAGCAGTCCCCAGTGCCAAGTGTCACACAGAAACAGTCCCCCAGTGAAGTGACTGCTACTGTGTAAATCTTCCTCTGAGCACGAGGTTTATCCTTTAAATCCCTGCCTGGGGGAGGTGGAGATGGGAATTCATCCTTAAATCTCTGTCCCTTCCTGAGCACAAGTTTCCCAGCAAATATCCCCACCCCCCACCCCCCACCCCCGGGGATGCAGTTATTTACCCTGAAAATCCCCAGGCTGCCTGAACAGGGCTGTCATTGGGGCTTTCCCTGGGTGATGTAAATTATCAATCTCCTTCCTCCAACAGCTCAGAACTAAACCCCACATAAGCTTTGCCTAGAGGCAGCAGAGAAGGAAATCTCTGAACTACTTCCCATTAGCCTAGAGGTAGAGGAGAGACTGCATTTGCCCTGTAAGGAGGCCAGTGGGAAAAGCATCCATTAGGTATCTAAGCTGGGAGCTTTGGCGACCACCCAGTTAGAAGGTAATTGACTCTTCCATTCTCTATACCTCTTTCCAGGTACCAAGTCAACTTCCATTAACACACAGGAGGTGGACATTTCTCCATTTTTAGATCCAACACTGAGGTTAAAGGAAATGGCCTTCAGTTGGAAAAATCGGGATTGTAATTCTAGTATACCACAATAGGATACCACAAAGAATGTTCTAGAAAATAAGCTCAGAGGAAGATTTCTTATTTTGATAGATTTGCACAAAAGTTGTTTTGGGAGGCAAT